>NC_086220.1:3501709-3822543 GCF_035770615.1 Melospiza melodia melodia | reverse complement strand
GAAACTCACCCAAAACAATTCCAGTTCTGTGTTTATCATGTGACTTTTTGTCCAGGAAAGTTCAAAAGGAGTTTGCAGAGGCACATATTTCTCCTTCTGCTCTGTCCTGGTCAGGTGGCTGAAAATCTCCTCCTCATTTTAGGAACAGCTTTGGCAGGGATGGAAATTCAACAAGCAACACTCCCAAGATGTTAAAATGTCTCCCACCAAGCAGATCCCCTGTTGAAAGCGAAGGGAGATGACCCATCTTTGTTGATCAGCATCGACTCCGATTTATTGATCAAATCAGTCACCCTTTATAATAGTGTTAATTAACTTCATGCATATTGCAAAATCCGAGCTCACGATAGGTTACAGAGAAAACTCTAACCCCTCCTTTTGTTTACAATACCCGTGGTTGTTTATTGAAACCAAAATTAGTGTTCTCACTGTGATATGAAAAGTTCTCAAAACCTCATATCTGTTCCCAGAGCAGCCAAGGACTGTTATGAGAAGACTGTCTGAGAATCCTGTTGTTTATAGAAAAGGTGCCTGAGAACCTAGTTATTTACAAAATCAAGCCTGGGAACTGCTGCTTCACAGCTACCCTTTACTTTCCCATCAGCTGTATACCTTCATGGCCTCTTTCTTTAAGCCATGCTTGAACCAGGCTCTCCACAATCCCCCTCGGCTCCAGGAGGGTGGGAGTTCCTGTCACGTCCCCCAGGGTCTCTGCAAACCATCCAACCTCCCTGAGTGATGTAGGTCAGGCACACACGCACAGAAACACCTCCAGTACCCAGGGCTGGAGCACAACCTCCCTGCAGCATCTCCTGACCATGGCTTTCCTCCCTCATTAGCTCTGCCACCTTCCATTGATAGCAATTCTGATCATTAATGCCATTGATAGCAATTCTGATCATTAATGCCATTGATAGCAATTCCGTATCATTAATGCCATTGATAGCATATCTGATAATTAATGCCATTGATAGCAATTCTGATCATTAATGCCATTGATAGCATATCTGATAATTAATGTCATTGATAGCAATTCTGATCATTAATGCCATTGATAGCAATTCTGATCATTAATGTCATTGATAGCAATTCTGATCATTAATGCCATTGATAGCATATCTGATAATTAATGCCATTGATAGCAATTCTGATAATTAATGTCATTGATAGCAATTCTGATCATTAATGCCATTGATAGCAATTCTGATCATTAATGCCACTGATAGCAATTCTGATTATTAATGCCACTGATAGCAATTGTGATCATTAATGGAATGCTCCACTGGCCAGGGCTGGCCATCCAGAGCAGCTCCACTCAGAAGCTTGGCTGATGCCATCAGTGGGAGCACTGAGGATGTTCAGGGAGCTCTGCTGGATATGGGGAGCAGGGAGTTGAGGTTCCATTGGAAAGGCAGCTGGGAAGGAGAAGGAGCCTGGAGGGAAGTGATGGGTGAGCCCAGGTAAGGCAGCAAAGGGAGGAGCTCTGATGGGTTCAGATCCTCCCCTCTGTGTTTATGACACATCACAAAAATTGCACAGCCTTGAGCCTGGGGCTTTCAATCAAGGCCAAGGTCTGGGGTTTGACTTCTCTTGGCACTGGGCAGCTTTGACACTTCCTCAAGGTGTGTGCACAGAAAAGCTGCCCAGAGCCTGTGCCTGTGCCATCAGCATCCCAGCACCCACAGGATGTGCCCAGGAGCCATCCAAGGCCATCCTATTTTCAGAAGTGGCTTAACCATGAGGTGTTCTAAGGACAGGGAATGGCATTTGTGCAGCAGAACAGCACCTGGGTCCCCGGGGTGCTTTGGAGGATGCTCCAACCATCCCCTGCAGCTCTGCAAAGTCTCCTGAGCTGCATTTCCATTTCCAGACGAGCCTCCCGAGGAGACGCTGGCCCTGGGCAGCAGAGCAGCTTTGGTTCCAGGAGCTCAGCCCTGCCTGAGAGTCCTGCTGCTCTCCCCACAGCAGGCTGGGCTCCTGGGGCTGTGCAGCAGGGACAGGGCAGGACCCTGGTGAGGAAAACACAACCCAGAAGGGCTGCATCCCCCTCTGGACTCATCCTGGTGAATTCTGGTCTCCTCTGAAGCCAAGCCCCCCAAATGAGTTGGGGATGTAGCTGGGGCTGTGGCCCAGGGTGACCAGCTCAGGTGAGACCCTCTGCCCACACCTGGGGAAGGTTGTCCCGTGGCACCTGGGAGATGTTTATCAACAATGAGATGAGGAAAGGGTTCCTGAGACATCTGAGGGCTCTGGAGCTCCTTCCCTATCATGTCAATGCCCTTGTGGGCTCCTCAGGTACTCTCTCCTTCCAACCTTGGGAATATTTGACATTTTCCCAGCTGCTCTCCCTTGGCTCAGAGAGAGAATTCTGAATAACCTCCCATGGGAAGTGAGGGAGGAAAGGAATAATGGGGGTTCTGCTGGGTTTGAAATCTCTTGGAGCATTCTAAATAAAAAACAAAGCCTGTCATTTCCAGCTTGTAACTTCTTTTAAAACTCTCCTGTCCCTGAGACTTTACTGTTGATTTAAAGTTCTTGTGACCTTTATTTTCTGCCTTTAGTTTCCTAAGCAATAAAACTGTAAGGAGCAAGATGGGATTTGGGGGCTTTTTCCTGCCTCCCGCCTGAGCCACAGCTGTGTTTGAAGTCACAAGGTGAATGGAGTGAGATTTGAGCTGAGCAGAGGCTGTGGCAGTCCTGGAGCTGACTGATAGCAAAACAATCAGTCAGTTATTAGGAGACACAAATCACTCTCACAGATTAAGTGCTGAAAATAATAACCATGCAAAGCTTGGAGGGAGGCACGGCAGAGGCAAAGGTCATTAATTGACTGGGGAGATTTTTGGCTACAAGTTCCTAGGGAATTATCTCTTTTTATTTTTTTAAGCAAAGAAAAAATATATCTGGTTCTCTTATCAGTGGCAGTGTGCAGTGATTGCTGGTGTTGCCTCTTCCTCAATGTTAATTCACTGTTCCATGGATCCCAGGTAATTACTCATCCTTGCAGTTTTTCTGTTATTTTATTGATGTGCTTGGTGTTTCTGTAATGCTCCTGCTCTATATCTAAACACGAAGCAAGATTAGAAATGCTCAGTAATTAAGAACTCCAGGAGATAAATGAAGCCTATTTCAGAGACCTGGAAAGTCTTCCAAGGTCCCCTCTTGATCATCCCCTTCTTATGATGCATTTCTTTGATTTCTGCCTCCTTTGTCCAAATAGAAATGATTCTTTTGAGCCTTGGATGGGAAATTCTGCTCCACACTCCATTTTCAGATGAAAAGGGAAATATTCACCCAGCCCCACTGCACATCCAGGTTAGTGCTTGTGCCTGCCAGGGAGCAGTCCCAGAACTCAGGATGGAGACATTCAGGGAAAAGGAGCTGCATCAATGCCAAGAGCACCATTTGAGCTGGTTCAGACTCTTCTGAACTCTTCTGGTGCAGCCCTTTCATTCCAAGCTGCAGTGACTTCAATCAGGGCAGGACCCTCCAGCTCCAGCATTTTTCTCTTCCCAGTGAAATGATCACAGAACTGGAGAATAATTGGAGTTGGACCCACAAGGATCATCAAGTTCAGCTCCTGGCCCTGCACAGGCCAATCTCAAGAATCACCCCATGAAATTGAAGCAAAAGTTGGGAATTTCTGGCACATTACCTTCCCTGCAGGCTCTCCCCAGAGTCAGGGCAACTTCTGTGCTTCCACAGAAGAGTAAACAGCCAAAAGTGCCTCCAAAACACATCAAAACCTTCGACCATCATCCAGACATGCAAACCAGCCATGGAGAGAGGGGCACTTTGAGTTCAGCCCCTGGGGCTGAGGCAGCCCAAGGATGGGGCAGCAGTTATGCCCCACCAGGAGTGTTTACACTCTGCTTTAGTGCATCCCGGCTAATCCTCCTTAAATCCCCAACCTGCGTTAATTGCAGTTATTAAAGAAGGGATTAAACTTCTCAGCCTCCCCTGTGGAGACAAACTTTCCATGAAAAGTGGTGTCCTGTTTGTCCTGCAAATGCCAGGCCTGGCTTTGGGCAGGGGGTGGCCAAAGACCCCCAAAATCTGCAGCAGGTGGGGTTTGCAGCCCCTGCGCTGAGCTCCAGGCAGCTCCTGCAGCTTTCCCATGTGCTGCTCTCCGGGCTCGTTAATCCCCTCTCGTTACTCATTAGCACCAATTAGCTGCCCTCACACCTCAGCCCCTGCTCCTATTCCTGGTGCCAACACTCCAGCCTTGTTCCCGCTCCATGAAAACAGCCTCAGGTTTAATAAGAGCTCCCGTCTCTCTGCTGGTTCCAGGGCGTCGTTAGCTGTCACCACAGCTTACAAAATAATCATTATTTCTCTCAAAAACGTAGATGTGAACAATACACTCGTAACTTAATCCTCATTTTTCATTTTGATATCACACAAAGCTCAACTGTTCGAATTTTAAAAAATTACTTTTTGCCTCCCTTCTCATTTAGCCTCAGACTCCGCCAGTGAGGAGAGGAAAAACAGAGGAAGGAAACAGAAACCTCAAAAAAAAAAAAAAAATCTTTGTTTTATATCAGTGCAAATCCACTTCAATCTAAATGTATTTTCTTTTTGTTTGCATTGAAACTGAAACTAACTGAGGCACTTTTATGAAGTATTGAAACATGAGGATTACTACAAATATTTTTCCTTCCCCAAATGCATGGAGTGTTTGTAACTGGGCTTTCCATGGGCAAATCCTTCAAACCAAAGGCACTGCCCCCCCTGGCAAGGGCAGCGTTTGGGGCTTCCATGTTCATTGATCACTGCATGCTGCTCCAGCCTCAGCCAAACTCCACTGAGCAATAAAAGATCTTTGGCCCAGTGAGAACAGGAAAACCCAGCGATTCCAACCAGGATTTTATTCTGTCCCTGCCACAGGGCAATTCCAGCCTCCAGCTGAATCCCAGCCAATTCCCATCTGAGGGAATCCGACTGTAGGAGCAGTTTTGAGTCCTGAGTCTCAAGCATGAAGCAGTTCCCATCCCTGCTAATACTGATAAAGTTGCTGATATATTTGTTCAGCTCTTCCTTGCTGAAAAAAAAAAAAATTATTGAGGCTGACTGCAGCAATTTGCTGAACTGCGGAGAAATAATGGGATTGTTTTGCCCAGGAAACGTGAAAGCCTTTTTGAAAAACTGAAAACAGCAACAAAAAATGATTAGTTTGTTTGAATTACATGTTCCAGGAATTAATTTATTTTCAATTTAATTTAAAAAAATATACACACAAGAAAGAAGAAAGTAAGGAGAAGGAAGGAAGGTGTCTTCTTCTGTCTTCTGTCTTTTCCAATTGCCTTTGAGGGTAATTTCTGGACATCCTAGGATCATTTCTGGACATTCTAAGATCATTTCTTGACCTTTGAAAATAATTTCTGAACATTTAAGGAGCATTTCTGGGCCTGTCAGGGTCATTCCTGAGGGTGTTGCTGGTGAGGGATGGATGCAGCAGCTCCCATGGTTGTGCTCCAGGCTGGAATTCCCTGTTATAGATACACATTATAATACTGACTTTTTGCAAATATTAAAATAGATTTTATATGCGTGGTGTTAAAGTAACTTTGTTATATGGTTTTTATTATTTTGGTTGTTCATGAAGCTCAGTGCAATAGCTGCTGTCAGTGTGCTGTGTTAAAATGCCTGCTGGGATGGGATAACACCCAATGCACACAGGATGAGCACACCTGGACACATCTGCCACCATCAGCACTCACCGGCTGAAGGCAGTGAGGGCCAGGGCCCAGAGCTGCAGGGGATGAGAATGGACTGAAACCACAGCCAAGGAATTCACATGCTCTAAAAAGGAGCCATGCTAAACTTCTTGGGATATGTAAACTAGTTTGGAGGAAGGTTTATTATGCATGGGGGTCTATGAATATGCAACAGGCTGATGTAATTAAAAGGTATTTAAGAGCTGTCCCCAAAGATAACAGTGTGCTCTTGGTTGAATGCCATAACAACCTTTGCTCTGTGGTCCTTGTCTCCTCTTGTCCTTTATTAAACTCTGTACATTTTCACAGGACAGTGTGACGGTGGTCACAGGGGTTTTGAGGGTGAGAGAGAGAGGCAAGAATGTTGACCTCATGTTCAGAAAGCTTGATTTATTATTTTGTGATACATATACTACATTATAACTATACTAAAAAGAAATAGAAGGAAAAGTTCTCAGAAGGCTAGCTAAGCTAAGAATAGAATAGAATGAATAACAAAGATCTGTGTCCCAGCAGAGAGCGAGAGCAGCTCTGCCGTGAGTGGTCAGTGAATCCAAACATCCACAGGAGACCAATCACGGATCCACCTGTTGCATTCCACAGCAGCAGATAACCATTGTTTACATTTGTTGCTGAAACTTCTCAGCTTCAGCAGGAAAAAATCCTAAGAAAGGATTTTTATGAAAAGATGTCTGCGACAGGACAGTGAAGGTGTTTTTCACATTCCCTCACTGAGCAGTTCTCCCTGCCCCGAGGATCTAGCAGCAATCACCTGGTTTGATATATTTTATACATTATCCTTCCCCCTTCACCCTGTTTGTTCCCAGTCCCCATGAAGCAATGTGAAGCACCTGAGAGCATTGGCACAGGCAGCGAGATCCGCGTGGACCTTCCCTCGGCAGCTCCAGGGGAGGAGACGCCTCAGAACCAGGAGCCCTTCCCGCGCCTGGCTGCGATTTGTGGCTGCTCCCTCCACTCCCAGCTCCTCCAGGAGTTTCATGCATAATGCAGAAGCACTTTTGATTGAAGTAAAAAAAAATCTGCTGACAGAATGTAGTGTCAGGCATCTGGGGAGATGTCTAATTAATTATTATAATTGACATCCACACCAGATGTCTGATAGACGATGGTCTCTTTGTTGATAAAAGGTTTGGGTAATTCTGTTTGAACAGCACTTTCAGAACAATATGTTTTCCATTTAGGTCACAGGGAAAAAAAAAAAAGATTTATTTTTTTTTCCAGGAAATTGAATTCCGTCAGAGAGCAGCATTCTTTGGTCTTGCCTTCCAACTGCTAACCAGCCTTGAAAAGCCTGGGATGAAGGATGCAATGGAAAAACATCCATCAGTGCACTGACCAGTGATCAAAAGCACTTAGCTGGGAAGGGCAGGATCTGCCACTATTTTTTATTCTTTATAGTCACAAAGAGGAGCAGCTGATCTGACATCCATAAAAACATAATCCAAATAAAAAAGGGAAAACCTCAATCAAAGAGTTGTTTTCACACGGAAAGCTGATACTTCAGCTTATCAAAAAAGGGCAACAGGTCTGGAGATTTTTCAAGTCATTTTCTAACTCCCGAGCACCTCAAGGTGAGATGGGACAAAGCAAAGTGAAACCTGATCCCTTTGGCCCCAAAGTCCAACCAGGTCCCAGCCAAGGCCCTTCAGGGACAGGGAATCCTGGGCTCCTCTCCTGCCTCAGCAATCCACCTTCTCCTGTGTCTTTGCTTCTTCCTTTGGCCTGGGCCTGTGGGGCCATGGTCTCCTCATGGTGTGCACATTGGAGAGAAGCAGAAAGTCCCCAAAATCCAGCTTTAAGGGCTTTCCAGAGTGTTTGATGGATCCCAGAAGCCCCATTTGAGAAAATGAGCACCTCACCTAGGGCAGCAGCTCCCTGAACTACCTGAGGCTCACCCAGGATTTCACTCATCTCAACACAAACTGAACTTTGCACGTTGTTCCTCCACCACAGCAGACAACTGGAGATGCTCAGGTGACGCTCAGGTGATGCTGGGATGATCCTGGTGCCCCCTGAGCTGCCAGGACCTTGAGCCATCCCCAGGGGCTGCCTGGGCTCAGACACAGCTGGCCTTGGAAGAAGAGAGAGCACCTGATGTCCATGACTGCAAACTGCATCTCTCCAGCAGCCTCAGAACGGCTCTGTGTGGATGTGAAGGGCAGGTGAAGTACAGAAAGCTCTGCCTGTGTTTATTCCAGACATTTTTTATGTTTTCTTGCCAGCTCCAATGCAGAACGTGTGGATTTCCTGGAGCTGCCAAGGAGCACCACTCACTTTTAATCCATATTAACAAGAGCCTGGCCATCTGGATGCCTTTTGCAGTGCAAAGCCCTGTAAATTAAACCAGAGCATCCACAGCCCCAGTGATGATCCCATGCCCAGTTTGGGGCACACCAGTCACTTGTGAGACTTTCCAAAGCCCTGATGGGTTTGATCCTGGTGGCAGGGAGGGCACAGGCAGGGGAGCTCCTGCTGTACTCTTGGAGCTGTTTCAGAAGTTCCCTGCTCAGCCCCAGCTGCAGCTGCCTCAGCTGGGCCCAGCTCTGACTCAGCCACCCTGAGCAGACTCTGACAGATTGGCTTAAATTGCCCATTAAAGTCCCCCAGCTAAAAGTAACCACAGATATTCCAAGGTATTCTGATACCCAAGGCAACAGAGAGGCTCCAGTCATCACTTCTAAGTCTGCAAGTGCCAATTTGCATCCCAGATACCCAATTTCCTTCCCAGATGTGGCTGGCAGATGCAGGCACCTGACCTCACAGAGAGACCTAAACACGGATCTGTTTTAAAGGCAATCCAGGCACTTGTTTCAGGGCTGCATTTTACCTCATTTCAATCTTCTGGAATGAAATGTCATTTTTTGGTGATTTGTGGGGAGTCCCTTTCCAGTTAAAGATTTGCAATTATTATTCTGGGCAGTTGTAGTTGATGTGCCTCTTGTGGGTGGGGAGTTGAGTGTCCTGATGCCTCCATGGACCCTTGTGTGTAACTCCAAGGGTTTGCATCACTTCTGGGAACAGAATCCCAGAATCCCAGAATCCCAGAATGGATTTGGGTTGGAAGGGACCTTAAAGATCTCTCATTTCACCCCCTGCCATGGCAGGGATGCCTCCCCCTGTGCCAGGTGCTGCCAGCCCCAGTGCCCAGCCTGGCCTTGGGCACTGCCAGGGCTCCAGGGGCAGCCACAGCTGCTCTGGCAATTCCAGCCCAGCCCCACCCTCACAGGGAACAATTCCCAATTCCCAATATCTCACCTAACCCTGCCCTCTTTTCAGAGCATGAAGTCTCCCTGTCAGACAGTCCCTCCCTGGATTTTGGATTTACAGGCCCTCATTAAGAAACCAGAAGTCTGGAATCATTTGCTTTTATCCTGCAGTTTTTCTCTGGCGAGGATCTCCTGGGGTCGGGTTAGTCAGCACATGGAGAGGATCAGGGAGCCCGGGGAGATGCCTTCAGGACTCCTGGAGCTAATTAAAGCAAGGAGAGCTGGCCAGAGGAGCAGCCACAGATACAGGCAGAAAGAGGGGCCTTGAAGAGACTATTGAGAGAAACAAAGAGGGAATACCTGCAAAGAACTGCAGTGATTAACACCTTTCATTTTCATTTTCAGTCATCTTTTCCCTCTGGATTTTGCCCACAGGAACAACACTGTGGCCATTATGGAAATTTCCCCTAAAACAGCAGGAATTGTTTGCTCACTTCCAGCCATGAAAAGCTCAGCTGCTGGGTGAGCACAAAGCAGTGGGAGCTGGAGATGTTGCCTTTCCCTTTGATTCCTGCAGATCACTCATTAGAAAATCCTGCTTTGCTTAATTTGTTAGAGCACAGGAAAATCTGACATATTTGGGCTCACATTCTCCTGGATATTTTGGGGTTTTTTTTGCAACAAGAAACGAACTTTAATGAGGGTACAAAGTGATTTGACTGTGTCTGAGGAGGGAGTAAAGGGAGGAAAGTAAATTGGTTTCTGCTTCATAAAAATATCTATTGCGGTTGGTTTAAGCAGCTCCTGCTGTTTGGGAAAGAAACCTGAGGTCTGGAGGCCGAAGTTTCCTTGTTAGCAAAGGTTTGGCTTTGCCATTCTTTCTTCTTCCACTGCATTGTACCCAAAGAGAAATCCCAGGTCACAGTTTGGGCTCTCTGGGAGCTTCCCTGTCCCCTGCAGGAATGGGGAGGGTATTGGGGAACAGCCAGCCCAAATCCAGGGATCAGAAATCCTTGGAGGTTTCCAAGACCTTCCTGAGTTGGTGACAGTCCCAAAGGCTGGGCAAGAGAACTCCAGACCTGCCTTCCACTGCTGGCCTGGCTTTCTCATCACAAACAGCTGAGTCCCAGTGATGTGTCTCCTCTCCAGGGAGAGAAGGATCCATGGCCTGGCAGAGCTGCTCCTGTGCTGGGGCTGAGGCACCTTGGAACTGCTCTGGGCTCTCAATCCGTGCCTAAAAAATGTGGGGGCGTGTCAGATTATGCCCTTTTCTGATCCAGAGATGGGCTGAGAGACATTTTAAAAACTTTTATTCCATTTTTAGTCTCATGAGAAGGGTGACAACATACAGATGTTATAATCCACACCATCACAATCAGAAACCAACTATTTCCTAATTACAATACACTAAGCATTTCTTGGCCTATCAGCTTTTGCTATACCACGTTGTAAATGCCTTAAAGCTAATAATCTAAAATTACTCTTCGTGGGTCTTACTACAATGCATCTTTCATAGTTCTATTTCTCCAAAGCATCTAGCCTGATTTGCACTACATAAACTTTGTATCAAATGTTAAAATTTTCCTAGCAATCCATTTCCCACAGGGGCGGTGGGGAGGCATCAATGGACGTAGAGAGCCGTGGGAACGAACACTGTTCAAAGGGAACCCTAGGAGCAGCAGCCAGGAGGAACCCCGATCCTCCCGCTCCAGCACGGGCCCTGCATGACGGCTCCGGAGGGGCCGGGGCTGCTGTGAGAGGGCCCGGCGCTGCCTGAGGGAGAGCCCGGCGCTGCCTGTGGGACATCCCGGCGCTGCCTGTGGGACATCCCGGCGCTGCCTGTGGGAGAGCCCGGCGCTGCCTGAGGGACATCCCGGCGCTGCCTGAGGGACATCCCGGTGCTGCCTGTGGGACACCCCGGTGCTGCCTGAGGGACATCCCGGCGCTGCCTGAGGAAGGGCCCGGCGCTGCCTGAGGGACATCCCGGTGCTGCCTGAGGGAGAGCCCGGCGCTGCCTGAGGGAGAGCCCGGCGCTCCCTGTGGGAGAGCCCGGCGCTGCCTGAGGAAGGGCCTGGCGCTGCCTGAGGGAGAGCCCGGTGCTGCCTGAGGAAGGGCCTGGCGCTGCCTGAGGGAGAGCCCGGCGCTGCCTGAGGAAGGGCCTGGCGCTCCCTGAGGAAGGGCCCGGCGCTGCCTGAGGGAGAGCCCGGTGCTGCCTGAGGGAGAGCCCGGCGCTGCCTGAGGGAGAGCCCGGCGCTGCCTGAGGAAGGGCCTGGCGCTCCCTGAGGAAGGGCCCGGCGCTGGCTGAGGAAGGGCCCGGCGCTCCCTGAGGGAGAGCCCGGTGCTGTCTGAGGAAGGGCCCGATGCTGCCTGAGGGAGATCTCGGCCCCTGCTGCTCCCCCAGGAGATCCCGCTGCTCCCCCAGGAGATCCCAGCCATGACTGGGTTCCTGCTGCTTTCCAAGGAGATCCTAGCCAGGGCTTGGCTCCGACTGCTCCCCCAGGAGATCCCAGCCAGGACCGGGCTCCTGCTGCTCCCCAGGGGGATCCCAGCCAGGACTGGGCTCCCTCTGCTCCCCAGGGAGATCCCAGCCAGGCCTCAGAAGGAGAGGCAGGGTCTCCTCCATGCCGAGAGGCCCCGTGGGGCAAAGCGGGCCTGAGGGGCAGAGCTCATCCCGGGAGGCCGTGGGGAGCCGTGGCACCCAGCAGGACAATAAATTACTGCTCTGGTGGTGGGGACAGAAGTGCTCACAGCTGAGCAAACACCTCGTAATGGGCTGGGGTGAACGGGGCTGAACGCGGCTCCATGAGCGAAGCAAAGGCAGAAAAGCAGCCCCGGGCAGGAGAGCTGCCAGCAGTGCGGTGCTCGGAGGTGATTCCTGAACACAGCCCTGAGCAGGGCCAGGCTCTGCTTCTCACAAGCTGGTGGAATTACACAGATCTGGAGAGGATGAAAGCTTCTGGGGAAACTTTTGTAAACGATTTGGGCCAGAAAATAGAAATAAAATAAAGAAACAATGAAAGAGCGAGAGCACTTACTCTGCCATTTTCAAACCAGAACATTCTGACTGTTTCAAAAAACACTGTTTTTATTTCAAAATGGACTTAGATGTGTGAAGAGTAAAAATAATCCCGCAATTCAGACTGAAATAAAGAGGTTTTGTTTTGTGCCAGGCAAATGCTGACAGCCAGCTTTAACCTCTGAGGCTGCAGAGTGGCTGGAGGAGGTGCTGATTCATGCAAGGGAAGAGCTGCTGGGGATAAGACTGAGAATTAACTATTTTTGCCCCCTGAAATTTTGTCATAGAATATTACAGGTTTCAAAGGCAAGTGGGCAGAGCAGCAGGGAGTGGATCCATGAAGGGCTGTTAAGTACAAAATCATCAACTGCAAGCTGGAAAAGATTGGGAAAATAACCAGGCAAAGCCCCCCATTGTTCCTGCACACAGCTCCTGGCGTCCCATTAACCACTCCGGAGATGGAAACCTGGTTACCTTGGCCTTTGCTGTGACCTGGAATAGCTGCTCTTGTAGATCATCAACTAAACCTGAAAATGCTCTTGTTTTACCTTCTGATTTCCCAGCCTGAGTCATGAACTGAGTCACTGCCACAGCTCCTGCCCCCAGCAGGCTCTGACCCTCTCCTCAGCCCCACTGCTGCTGCAGAGCTTCACCCTGGAGTCAAACTTGCACAGCCATTCCCTTTTTCTGCAGTGCCCCCTCCTCTTGTCCCTCCCTGGCACGGTGAGGGGTCCCTGGGAGGTGCTGGTGCCCCCTGTGCCACCCCCATGGCTCAGCAGCTTTGGGGACCAGCACCACTGCCCAGGTCCTGCTGGAGCTGAGCTCTTCCAGTGGGGAGCTGGGATTCCATAAGAGCCCAGTTTGGATCCAGCCAGGGTTCATTTCCAAAGCCCAGCCTTGACTTTTGCCACCAAACCCCCTCTGTCATCTCCATCTCCTAAAAACGTGTGGATGTTGGTGGGGCAGCCAAACAAAGCAGGGAAACAAAGACATTGCAGAGGAAATTAAAGGCATTTTCTGAGCTATTGACAAAATACACAATAATCTCAAGATAAAGCTGCTGAGTGAGCCCAGAGCTCCTGCTCTGAGTCCAGGCAGCTCCCTCTGTCCTTCTGTCAACCTGTCCCCTCCACTGGCAGTTTGTGACCCATCCCCAGGAAACTCTGGAGAAGCAAAGGAGCCCCCAGTGAAAATGCTGGGATGGGGATGGAGCCTCCCTCCTCACACAGGGGCAGGAGGGTGGGGAGCTCCTGCCACCTGTGGTGCTGATTCTGTGAAATACTGACAATACAAAAATATAAATAATAGATAGTATATATAATATATAACATATATAATGTATATTGTATAATATATAAATATTCTATTCTATTCTATGTAATATATTGTAATAACATACTTATATTTAGATAAAGAAGCCCATAGAAAGTAATATAAACCAATACATTTTTGTATACTGCAGATTCCTATATATATTTTTTTTCGTACAGCCAGGATTTCTGAGACACTCAGCATCCCTCCTCATCCTCCCAGAGCAGGGGCAGTCCCAGGCCACCAGAGCTGATCCCTCTGCCAGGTGTGCTCCAAGAAGAAGGAACACCCTGACACTTGTGCAAACACAGAGACTCCTCGGGCCTCTGCAGCGGATTCAACTTTGATTTTTGCCTGTTTGCTTTAATTGAAAGGAAAAGGTCATTTTAGCACAACATTCCACAGAATTCACTGCCTGTTCCCGGCTGGAGACGCCACGTCTCTCTTATCTGACATTTCCATGACAAATTAAGTTCCTCAGACACCTTTTGAGGATGTGAAGTGATTAATATCTACCAGAACTCCCAAACAAAATAAACTCTGCCTCTCACTGCTGCAGCTTTAATGAGCTCCTCCTCGGGGGAGGGACACAGAGCCCTTAACCCTGTGTGACACCTTGGGAGGGGAGCACAGATCCCAGAACTTCCAGGAATTCTCTCCTACATCTTGGACAGCCCAAACTCTGCCAAGATCCTTCTCCCAGCACCTGAACACAGGATTGGGGCAGTTATTTGTATTAAATAACAATAGGGACATCAGTTCGTATTTATAGGAGTTATTATTTGATTATTCCTGCAGCTGGGCCAGGGCAGCTCAGGCTGGAGATCAGGGCAAGGTTCTTCCCCCAGAGGGTGCTGGCACTGCCCAGGCTGCCCAGGGAATGGGCACGGCCCCGAGGCTGCCAGAGCTCCAGGGATGCCCAGGCTGGGCTTGCTGGGGGCTCTGGGCAGGGTTTGGTTTTGGGATTGATCATCCCTGTGGGTCCTTCCAGCTCTGGATATTCTGTGATTCTGTGACTCCTCCACTTCTGATCCTCCCTGAACATTTCCTACACCTCCCTTGACCATCCTCTGGTTCTGTTAAATTCCTTCAGACATGGTCAGGGGGCTGAAAAGGCCAAGAAACACCCAGAAATAGGGTGACCCCACAGAACTCCATTTCCTTGGGAAATCAGCCTGGAAACAGCAGGAAGCATTTTGGGAAGAGCCACTGCAGCCCCAAAGAGCACGAGAGGCAGCAGAGCCCCTGTGTGCAACAGGGAACTGGGAGAGACTCCCAGCCAATCTCTGGGAGTGTTCAGAAGCTTTGAACACACCTTGGAAAAACTGAGCTAAATCCTTTTGGAGTGATCAATGCCCCAGCTGAGGGAGCAGCTCTGGAGCAGAGGCTGGGCTGGGAGCTGGGCTGGGCTCAGGGTGCTCTGCCCGCTGGCCTGGCTCATCTCCAGCCGGGATCCAGGAGCCCCAGAGTGAGGAGCTGTTTTAGGGAAGTCATGCCAAAGGTTAAATTGTGCTGCTCGGGGAGGAATTGTTCCTTTTCTCCATTTTGCATGCAAATGGAATTAGAGAATATGCTGGAAGGGACACCAGGGATCAGCAACATCCAAGGAGACAAAGAATGAGGTGACACAGAGCATCCCAGCAGTGACAGATCCTTGTGGCTGGCCAGGAAAATGCTTCCAAGCTGTGATTTGGGGTCCAAAATGCACTTCTGTCCAATTCCCAGCACTTTACAGGAAAGATTCCAGTGCTCACATCATTTTCTGGGAGGAAAATCAGAAACTTTGGCCTTGTCTCATCTCATTTTGGGGAGGTTTTGGCATTAGTGGTTCATTGCTGCTTCTCCACAGCATCTCAATAGCACCGAGCTCCTGCTGTCACTGGGGCTTGGTCCTGGGGGCTTCCTGGGGGCTTCTGGGCCAGAAACGTTTGGCTCCCAGTTTGAAATGGCAAATTCACACCAGGCAGGTCTCCCAAGACGATGGAGAAGGGACAATCCCCCCAGGAAGAGCTCTCCATCGCTGAGGGGGCAGCGCAGGGGTGGGAATTCAATCCTTGGCAGGTCCCTGGCAGCTCCTCACACTTCGTGCCCATAAATAACTGCACAGATCCCCTGCACAGCCCTCCCTGCACCTCCTGGTGCAGCAGGTGGAGACTTTGCAGGTTTTCTGTGGTTCTGGGAAAAAATAGCACTGAGAGGGTTCCTGGAAATGCTGCTGGGAGCTGGCAGGCAGGAATGCTGCCAGGAGAAGAGCTGGGAGGGAAAAGTCCCTGAGGTCCCCAGCACCAGGCAGGGCAAACCCAGCAGTGTTATCTGAGCTGGCTGCAGGCAGGAGTCACCTGGCCTGTTATTTCTTTTTCCCCTGCTTTTCCAGGGAATCAGAGGGTTTTTACTCCCACATCTGGATCTCTCCACCAAGGGGAGATTCGGAAAAGCTCATCAAGATTAATTTTTAAAAAGGATAAATGAAAGTACATTAAGCATCCTATGTAGACACACTCATTTGGAATTAAGGGGTTCGTAATTAAGTTTTTTTTAATTCACTTTTGAAGTGACTTGAGCCAAATTGAATTAAGGCCACTTTAATTTTAAATGAAAGTATCCAGGCCTAGGTTTAATATAATTTAACTAATCCACTTGCAATTCACACCACTAGGTAATTTCCCCGTGTAAGCAAGCCCTTAAACAGATAGCAGGGACACAACTTTGTTTTCCCTTTTCCATCTAGAGAGGGAGCCACAGAACTTCTTTTCCCCATGAAAACTCCTGTTGTCTGTGCATTTAACCCTTTCCAGGCAGTTTAACCCCCTTCTGCAGGGCCCGGGGGGACCCTGGGTGGGGTGTGCCAGGTCTGTGCTGTGACATCCCCAGCTGGAAGGAGACAGGGATGAGCCTCTGGGGGCTCTGCTGGGCCATCGCTGGTGTCCCTCTCCCAAACACCTTCCCTCTCCCAGCATTTTCAAGCTGATTTCACTTCAAGTAAATAAAATTTGACAACAGGGTCTGGAAAGACAACACTGGCCTGGCTGAGGGGGCAGGATGCAGGCAGAGGTTTGGGTGGAGTAGATCCAAAAGGGCTTTGACAAACCCAAGAGAGGAGCCATCACTGCATGCTGGGACTGGAACCACTCCAACCAATGAGTTCCGCTTAATTAATGCCATTTCAAAAGCTCCAGAGGTCATGTTCTGCTGCCCTGGGCTGTGGCAGCAGTGTGGGGGGTGGTTCTCCTCTGGATTTATTAAAATAAGTGATCTCTTGGCACTTCTGATGGTGACAAGTCATGAACAGAGCAGCCAGAACATGATCAGGGAGCCGTGGGGCTGGCAGGGACCTCAAGGGTTGGGGGAGGAAATATTTGCAGTGGGGTCAGGGTCAGCCCAGCTCATGCAGGTGGCACAGACCCAAAATTGCTTCAGATCTGAAGTGTCCCAGCTCAGGGACTGCCCTGGCCAAACCATGTCTCTGAAGGGTTTAAGTGATCCTTGGGGGTCACAGAGCCCCCTGAGAGCCTGGGGCTCATCCAGAGCATCCTGTGTTCCCAGCAGGAATCACCAACAGGAGCTTCCATCACTGCACTCAGGGTGGGCACTGTGTGCACAGGGGCTGAGGAAAAGATGGTCCCAAAAAAAGAATCATGAAACGGTTTGGGGTGGAAGGGAACTTAAAGCCCATCCAGTGTCACCCCTGCCATGGGCAGGGAGACCTTCCACTGTCCCAGGCTGCTCCAAGCCCCGTCCAACCTGGCCTGGGACACTGCCAAGGATCCAGGGGCAGCCACAGCTGCTCTGGGCACCCTGTGCCAGGGCCTGCCCAGCCTCCCAGGCAGGAATTCCCTCTATAAATCAGTGAGGACCAACCCTCTCTTAGTTTCAAACCATTCCCCCCTGTCCTGGCACAGTCCCTGCTGAAAGGTCTGTCCCCATCTTTCTCAAACCCCCCAATCTGAAATTCACTCTCAGAGCCATGTTGGGGCTCAGGCAGTCCAGGTTTGTCTCCTGACACCAAGGGATTGCTGCATCCACACTTCTCCCACAGCAGCTCCCCTCAAAGTCCCCCCAGAGCACCAGGGACTGCTGCCCTCCCCTCCCCTGCCCTGCCCAGCCTGGGGCACAGGGCAGAAGTTGCTCATCCTGCATTTTCTGGAGGAAGGGAACTCCAGCAGGAACAGACCTGGAATCTCAGCTTGCACCTCCTTCCTCCAGCAGAGCCTCCCTGGGGTGCAGAGGCTGCTCCTGTCTGCAGCCCCAACCGGAGCAACTTCTCTGGGAGCTCCCAGGTGCCTCCACCTTTCATTCCCACAGCCCCGATTCCCTGAGTCCAGCTGTGCTTCCCACAAGGCTTTTCATTCCCTGACTCCAGCTGTGCTTCCCACACGGCTTCTCCCAGCAGTGCCTTGGGCAGGCCCTGCCTGCGCCTGCTCAGGGTTTGCTTTCTCAGGCGTCTGAGTTTTCCAGCAGGGCGAGGGGAGACACATATCACATCAAATATCATTTCATCCAAAGGAGATCTCTTCTCATGGGAAAAGAAGGGAAAACACCCCTCTGCTGAGGTGGTTTCAAGCATCCTAATGATGGCTATCCCTGAGCTCCCAAAAGCTGGCTCCCTGCCTTCCCCTGAGCAGAGGATGGGAAGGAACTCCTGCTGTCAGCATTTTACTTCATTTTTGACCCACCACCTTTCCTCAAATAAATTCCCACTGAATTATCTGAAGTGAGCAGGGAGCGAGGGGTGAGAGGAATTCAGGCTCGCAGTATAATACTGAAGTTATTTCAGCTGGAAGATGGAGTGCATCACATGCATTTAAAAATCATTTAAAATGGGGAAAGAGCTGGTTGGAAATCAGTGGGAAGTTGATGACTGATTTGAATTTGTGCTGCAAAGGCCTTCTGGAAAATAAAAATCCCCAGAGAAATCCCCTGGGATGTGAGGAATGGTGTAAATCAGAGCCAGATGGAGGTGGGACCCAGGGGTGGAGGATCCAGGCTCTGCCTCCTGGGACAGGAGGGGAGTCCCTGTCTCCTGTCCCCCCTTGGCCACCCCTTGTCACCCCCAGAAACCTCCCAGGGGAGGAGTCCTGCATGGATCTCTCCAGCTGAGGTGATTCCAGCAGGGAATGCAGCGTGTGGGAGCTGGAGCAGGGACCTGCTGCATTCCCAGCTTTGTTTGGGACCCCAATCCCAGCACGGATCCTGCTGGATCAGCCTGGCTCCTTGTCCTGGTTCAGGGCAAATTTGGTAGAGAATCTCCAAAGGGGCCCCTCCAGGAAGCAAATACACACAGCCCCTCCTCACAACCAGTTTGGGAAGGATTCCTTGGAGAGAAGTGGAAAGAACCTGTTTATTTAACAGGCACAGCACCCCCAGCACACAGAATGAACAATACCAGGTGACACCACTCTGTCACCGCTCTGACAAAGATGACAAAGTCAGAAAGTCTCTCTGGGGGTGGTTGCTCTGTTCTCAGTCCCTCCGGCGCTGGGGCAGCTGCTGCAGCCACAAGGTGCAAACTCTCAGTGTTCCCAGGTCCCAGCCCGGAGCAGGTTCGAGATGGTCGAAGGAAAAGGAGAGGAGAAACAGTCCAGGAAGGAATTTGGACTGTTTAGCTAGAGCTAGCTAATAAGCAGAAGCAAAAGCAAGCAGAAGCAAGAGCGGAGAGAAAGAGAGAGAGAGCAAAGCAGAAAGCCAAAAGCAAAAAGCGAAAACAGCCCTATGTACTGCCCGTCTCTGTGTCCCTGATAAGAGAAGCCCAAACAAAACTTTCACTCTTCAGAGCCGGTCTTAAAGGCACAGAACATATGAATGGGGATACAAGCATCATAACGTCACCCCAGGACACTCCTACCTCAGCACTGCCATCCTTGGCACAGCGGTGGCAAATAACAAATCCCCATTTCTGTGATGGGCAGGACAAGGTGCTGACAGTGGCCAATATCCTAAGGAAACCCAGATAATTTCTGCCCTTGGTTTGTACTTTGTGCTTCCCCACCTGCTCACACACATCTATATTTTAGGGGTTTTTCGTCTTAAGGTTCATTTCATTTGCAGAGGGTATGAGATGAGTCCAGGAGTTCAGGTGCACATCTCCTATTATTGATGGGCTTTCAAAGAAGTATTTGTTATTATGATTCCAGCTCCTGAGGGGATTACACCCATTCGGAGACATATCCTCATTTTCTGAGGCCCTGAGTGTCTTCTCCACTTTCCAGCACACTCAGGATTAACACCCAGGCTGGAAAATGCTTTCAACTTCCAGTGCAGTCTGTCACGTTTAATAAAATCCTAAATAAACAGCAAATCTTCACTTGCCTTTGCCCACTTTTCTTATTGGTGAACTTATTAGCATTTTTGGAAGACAGGTGAATATCCCAGGGGATGGGTGGTGTCCCCTGGGGTCTCCCGGCTGCAGCAGGGCTGATCCAATCTGGGCACAACCTCCATCTCATGCTGTTCTCTGCAAACCACATCCCCGTGAACCTTTGACTTAGAAAAGCAGCCTTGAAATCTCTGCTCATTACAAAAAACTTGAAATCTGTGAGTTTGTGCTGCAATTTCCACCTGCAGGATGGGTTTTACAGACCCTCCAGTCTCACAAGGGTTGTCTGGGGGCTTGGATGGTAGGACAAAACAGAGGTTGTAAATAGATAAAATGGGGAGAAAATGCAAACCCCAGCTGTTTGTTGGTTTGGAAAAGAAACAATGCCTCCAGCTTCAGAGGCAGCAAAAAGTTTGCAGCATTTTATATGAGCCTAGATTCCCGTGTGGGTTTTGGAGTGAATTTCACATCAAGTTTGCCTGGAAATATTCCAGCCTGCAGCTGAAAATCAATCTCTGCAAAGGTACCAAACCTGGGTGACTTAAAACCCGTCCAGGCTGAGCTTTCCCAAAGTTCCCAGGAGAAGCATCTCTGTTCTCAGGAACAGCAATCAGCCCTGGGCACGCAGATCCTGGCAGGGATAGGGCAGGGTTATCAGCCCCACACCTGCCAAGCCCCAGGCAGGCAGGAGGAGAGCCCAAAGCAGCCCCAACCCCTGTGAAAGCAGCAGAGACCTGGCCCAGCACAGGAATGACCCAGACAGGGCAGTGCTTCCACCAGGGATGGCAATGGGCTCGGAGCTTGTGCATTTCAAGGTTTGAATTTTTTTTTCCCTGCCTCCTAGGAAGCAGAGATTGTCTGGAGTGTGTTCCTGTGGCTCAGGGAAAGCCATCAACATGCAAATTCCAGGGCAGCAGGGTTTTATGCTGATTGCCAGCCCTGTCCTCTGAGCAGATCCAGCGCAGGGCTGGATGCTCCAGAATTTCCCAATGAACAAACTTCAGCCCAGGACTGACAGCCCTGCTGGGCAGCCTCTGCTTATGGGGGGAAGCTTGGGTTTAGAGATACAGACTATTTCTTAATTCAGGTTTTAACTCAGACTTGCATGAGCAATCAAAGCACTGGTGATGCAAAACTTCTGTAAGAACCTCACACGTCCATGGTCTCTCCACATGAGGATCCTTGGTGGCTTCCAACTACCAGAGGGCAGGGCTGGATGGGATCTTGGCAATTGGGAATTGCTCCCTGGCAGGGTGGGCAGGGGCTGGGATGGAATTGCCAGAGCAGCTGTGGCTGCCCCTGGAGCCCTGGCAGTGCCCAAGGCCAGGCTGGAGCACATGGGACAGTGGAAGATGTCTCTGCCATGGCAGTTGTGGGATGAGGTGAGCTCTAAGGTGTCATAGACATTTTTTCATAAAATCTTCTCTTTGGGATTTTTCCTGTTCTGGGAAGCTGAGGCCTCAGAAGAAAAATGTAAACAATTATTATCTGCTGATGGGGAATGCAATAGGTGCACCTGTGATTGGCTCATGTTCCATGTTTACAATTAAGGGCCAATCACAGGACCAAGCTCGGGGACAGAGAGCTCTCTTGTTTTTAGATTCCTATTCTATTCTTAGCTTAGCAGCTTCTGCAACTTCTCTCTCTATTCCTATTAGTATAGTCATAATGTATTATATATCATATATTAATAAATCCAGCCTTCTGATCATGAAGCAAGATTCTCGTCCATCTCTCTCACCCTGAGGAACCCTCATCAAGTCACTGCAATACTAAGGTCCCTTCTAATCCCATTCTTTCCAGGATTCCATGATTCAAACACCTTTGTGTGGTTGTTTTCTCCTGCAGCGGGCACAGCCAGAGGATTCAAAATGTCCTTGAGCTTCAGGAATAAAAGGCAGAAGAATAAAGAGGGGAAAAACCCCAAACAACCTGAGCAGCAGCTGGGAGAATTCACCAGGTGGTTAAAAAACCTGGAGGGAGCCTCAGTGCAGCTTTTTGTTAAAGCAGCAGTGCTGAGCTGACCTTGCCTCATCCAGGTGAGGCAGCAAAGCAGGGATGGAAACAGGGAGAGATGGGAAGGTTGGGAGGATGGGAAGGTGGAAGGATGGGAAGGTGGAAAGATGGAAAGATATGCAGGCTCATGCTCCAGCCCTCCCCACCCAGAATTCAAATGACAGCATTAGTATTCAGGATCTTTGCATGTGTTTAAATGTGGATTAAAAATGCATTAATTGGTCTCGTTTTAACAAGCTCTTCTCTTTGTATATCAAATATTTGAAAGATTCAGTATTATCACCTCTTGTCTCGGCTGGAATTGAAGAGGAGAAAGGAAATGTAATTGAGGACTTAAGGAGTCTCCTCCTGTTTGCTCAGCACCGGGCACTCGGATCCAAATCTCGGGGGAAATGACTTTGCTGAGTCCATGAATGACATCCAAAGGCAGCACAGCCTGGCACTCAGCTCTGCTATCCTGGCAGGGCTGATCTGGGCAAGAAAAGTCCCTGTCCAGGAGGTGCTGCCTTGCAGGAGTTGCTGGAGCAGCTGGTGCCTGGCACTGGCAGGGTGTGTCTGCTCGGTGTGGGAACAGGAAGGACACCCTGGCAGTGGGAATTCATCCCCTGTGCCCTGTCTCTCCATCCCTTGGCCAGAGTCTCTCTCCAAGCCCCTCTGAATCCCTCAATTCCCTTTTCAACAGCAGATTGACCCAAAGGTGGATTTTTTACCCCTCTCTCCACACTCCCAATGGCTCAGGTGTGCCCCGTGCACAGGGTGTTTATTTGAGGCACAGCTTCACAGCCTGATTTCCTGTGCCTGCAGTATTTTTGGCCCGAGCAGACGTGGGGAAAGGGGGAAGGGAGAACACAGAGTGGCTGCAGTCAGTCCCACACAGAGTGGCTGCTCGTGCAGTGGCACGCGTGGGAAGTGCCACCTGCCAGGCGGGCGGCGATGGCACCGCGTGTGCTGTGCGTGGCTCACGGCACAGGGGCTGGGCACACAAATCCACTGCCAGGCTGCAGGGGACATGGAGCTGACAGCTCCCACTCCCTGCCTTCTCCCTCCTCAGGGCAGCAGAAAATCCACAGGGGACACAGGAGAGAATGGGAATGGGGAAAGCATCCCTGAAATCCGAGCCGGGCGCAGACTGCGCCCTGCGCCGAGCACGATGTTAATGGAGAAATGAGTGTGCCTGGGAGTCATTTGCCAAAAAAATTCTCATCATAACATGTTGATTCATCAAAGCCAGCATATTTCATAGGAAAGGATCAATTTCAGTAGATTTTACATTTGGGGGAAAATGGAGAAAAGTTTTCAGAATCATCCACAGGTCACCATGACTCCAGAAATGGAAGTATTCTATTTTGCTTCGAATTTGCTCTTTGCTTTGAAATAGAAGTTCAGCTACAGGACAAAAAGAAAGACTGAAATGGAAATGAAACCTTTGGAAATTACCAAACTGACATGTTTCTGTGAAACCAGACAGAGCTTTTTTTTTTTAATTACTTGGTCAGAGTCTTCATTATATGAGCCTTATTTTAGATATTCAGCTTTTGCATGGCAGGACGGGGGAAAAAACATTTATAATATCCTGAAAACTTTCAGTCCATAGGGCAAAGGTTTTGTGCCAGCAGCAGAGAATGCAGAAGGGGCTTTCTCTGGTCCAAACTGTGAGACAACCCCTCTCCACCAGCTGCCTCCCTCTTCCTACAGTGATTATCCTGGATTTAAAGCTCTGTCCCTGACCTTGCAGGAGGGGAAGGCATCCCTCAGGTTTTTTACCCTTCTCTTAATTAAGAAGTTGTATTAAATATTCAGAATTTCTGCTCAGTGACTTTCCTGGGAAGCACAAGGACATCCTGGAGAGACAAATCACTTTCTCATTAACACCTGCCCAGGCCTCCTCTCTCCTTCCTTGTTCCTCAGTCCTGGCTCCGCTCCTCCAGGGCCACAGAACTGCCAGAGAGGGGCTGGAGCTTTTCCTGAGCTGGGAATCCAGCAAAGCCTTTCAGTGCCTTTGCTCCAGCTCCAAGTTTGGCTCTTTGGGAGCAAAGGGAGCAGGAGCAAAGCTGTGGGGAGGGTGTTGCTGCTCCAGGCACCTCCGAGTGCTGCAGGCTCTGTCTGTGCATCCAGGGATGGCTTTGTGCAGGCCATGGAGAGCAGGAGGAGCTCAGATATGCCAGCCTGAGCAGCAGCAGCGTGACAGACACACATTGCCTGTGGGTGACAGCCAGCACGTCCCTGAGCCTGTCACCTGTCACCAGGGTCCTCACAGCCCCTCAGGATGGGGATTCTTGACACCCCCACAGCTCCTGCTCGGGGTGGATCCACCTGCTCCTTCCCTTTTGTTTCCCTGCTTTGTTTTCTGCTTGATCCCTCAGTTCTCCAGTTCCAAAAGAAGAGCCCTCGATGCAGCCTGACCTCCCACATTTAATCACTGATCAGCAGTACAGGGCCATTCCAAGGTGCTGAAAGACAGGGGTTTGCTCATTTCAGAGGGGACTGTTGGATCCTGGAGGTGAAAGGTGTTGAAGTCGCTGTCTTGGGGGAATGTTCTTTTTCTTTTCATCAAAAAGAACCTCCTAGGGCTGGTTGTTCTTCAGAGATGAAGCAACCACACCCCCCAGTATCTCCTGCTTCTCCCAGCCTTCCCAGGCAAGGGACAATCCAAGGATCACCAACACCCCCAGGGTGCAGCCCGAGTTTTGCACAACATTTTGAGCATTTCCATGGCCAGGGAGGCAGCCAAGCAGTCCTGGCTCCTGCAGCCCCGTTGGCTGTTCATGCTGCAGAGCTGGGAATGATGAGCTCTCCATCCCATCCTTCCCAGGCCAGCAGCACCGGGGCAGCCCAGTCCAGCCAGGAGCCACCCTGCTCCATCTATGTGAGCCCAAACCAGCCCTGCTGGGCTCCACACTGCCCTGGGGCAGAGGCAGCTGGGGGCAGGAGATGAGGATCCAGGCTCTGCAGGGAGGCCTGGAGGCCGTTCCTGGGCTTTTAATTTCCAGGTAAGAAAGACGGGAGTGGGGAAAAGTGCGTGGAGTGGGAAAAGGTGTGTGGTGTGGGGAATATTTGCTCCTGGTGGTGTCTGAGCTGGTTTGCAGGAGGAATTTCGGTGTTTGGAGCTCAGGAAAGGCAGCCTGGGAAAGGTTCACTGGAGCTTGGTTGGGCAGAGCAGCTCTATCAGGAGGGTAATGGTGCAGTGAGGGAACTTCATTTGAGGGTCTTTACACTCTGCAGCTGAAGTGATGCATGTGACAGCAACAGCTCTGGGGCAGGTGTGCAGCCACCAGGAAAGGCTGATGATGGAAAGGTTTCCTCTTTGCTGGGGAAAAAAGCTGGGTTTAATCCTTCCAGAGCAGGAGCTCAGCAGGAAGAAATGTTACAGGGAGAGTCCAAAAGTGAGGAGCAGCTGGGGGAACTGAGGTTGTTCAGCCTGAAGAAATGGAGGCTCAGGAAGGCCTGTGAGGTCGTACAGGCGTCCCTTTTCCACAGTGAGGGGAAGAACTCACCGTTCCAGGCTGTTCTGCCTCTCACTGGCAGCTGGGCCGTGCTTGGACACCTCGGGTGGTTGCTGTTTGCAAGTCTGGCCACTCAGCGTCTCACAGCCAGCCCAGGGCTCCAATGGCCTTTTCTGGGCAGGGCTAAAACCCTCCTGGCCCTTCTCTACGGGGGGAAGGGTCTGGGACCCAAATATGAGCCTCAGGACGAAGACTTACAGCTTCACTACCCCAGCGCTCAGCTGATGAGCTCGGCCGTCCTGGAGCTGCCCCAGCCTCCTCCTCCTCCTCCTCCCGTGGGAATTCATCTTCTGCCCCAAATGCTCCGTGTGGGCCGCGGCCCTCGGGGCTGTGCTGTCCTGCTGGCAGCCCCTGTGCCCCTCAGGAGCAGCGTTTGGGGCTGGCTCCTGCTCCAGCCTGGGGCAGGCAGCGATAGCATCTGCTGAGCAGCAGGCAGGGAGCTGCAGGGTTATTGTTTGCTAATAGATTGCTTTTGAAAAGCTGCTCAGATGGGACCAGGCGAGCTGCAGAGGTAATTAAAACTCTGCCTATGCAAAAGGCAGGATCTGATTATTTCCCTTCCCGGGCAGGCAGATTAAACCAGGAGGGTTTATTGCACCACTTCTATGACTGAGGGGTTGCTTTGAATGAAATTCATAATATGGAATATAACAAATAAAACTCTTCAGTTTCTTTTCTTATTTAAATAAAAAAGGACAAAAACCACACAAGAACAACAACAAAAAACCCCAAATCCAACACACCCACAATTTTATTTTTCAGCTGTCTTTCTCCTTGATTATTCCTTGGATTTAAACAGTTCCTATAAAGCAGAGCACAGGTGAACTTATGAAGGACTACTGTTCCAAAGCTCATTTCTTATCTTTTAAGGCTCTTTGCTCTCATCCTAGAAGGCTTTTCTGTGCCATCCTACCTAAAATAGGAGGGTGGGTTGGTAAAGAGGCTCAGAAATAGCAGCAAAGTCTCCTTGTCACCTCCCCTTGACAAGGGGAATGGCTTCAAGTCCATTAAAGGTATTCCAGATATTTTAGAACCAGGCTCATGTCTGTAATCTCAGCCTCCCTGACAGACTGCGGTGCTGCCTATGGGATTTGGTCTCTGCACCACTCTGGGCAGGTTCAGATCAGATATCTGGAAGGAATTCCTCCCTGGGAGAGAGGGCAGGCCCTGGCACAGGGTGCCCAGAGCAGCTGTGGTTGTCCCTGGATCCCTGGCAGTGTCCAGGCCAGGTTGGACAGGGCTTGGAGCAGCCTGGGACAGTGGGAGGTGTCCCTGCCATGGCAGGGACTTGGAATTTGATGATCTTTTATGTCCCTTCCACCCCAAACTATTGTGGGATTCCCTGAGCTGCAGTTTCCACTGCCTTGGCCCAGAGATGGGAGCCCAGGTGTGCTCAGGAAGAGTCACCCACCCTTAGCTGGGGGCAGAAGCCTTTTGCAAGCTCTGAGCCAGCTCTGTGTCCTGCAGGTCTCTTCTTCACAGAGGAGAACCCTTCAGAGCTGCTCCTGCCCTGGGGCTGCAGTGTCCCTGTGTCCCTGCAGGAAATGCTGGGCACTGTGGGGAACACAGCCAGCTCTGGGGGATGGCTGTGGGCAGCTGGGCTGCTGAGAGAACCCAGAGCAATGTGGGCAGTTGGAGAGGGGAAAAAACAAAAGAAAATGGAGTAATTGGAGCTGTTTTCCTGGTGCATTGGAGAGGGGAGGCTTTGCCTGCCCTGGGCAGAGCTGCCAGCTGAGTTTCTGCCCAAACAAAACAGGCTGTGGTGGATTTAGAGTGGCCTGGAGAGCTGGGGACAGATCCCATTTCCTGGGCACTGAAACCTGCCAGCAGTGCTGGTTTTCAGCTGAAAAATGGCATGGAAAGAAGGACTGTGATGCAGGGAGGTGGCAGCACCCTCGTGCCTGCTGTCCCCACCTTCCTGCCAAGGTCACTGGGGCTGTGCAGCTCAGGCAGCTGGGTCTCACCTGCTGCCAGGTGGGTGAGAGAGAGATGAGAGATGTATAAATATACATCCAGCACAGCCATCTGGGTCACACGGGTTCATGAGGGCTCAGTCCTGTTCCTATAAAAAGATCTCAGTATCTGCCAGCAGAAAAGGACCAAAGGCTGCCCCTCCTGGGATCAGAAACCTTTTCCAACCTTCTTCACCTGAGTGTGTCCCCTCCAAGCTGCTCAGTGCAGATCAGGAGTCACCCTGCCCGGCCTGGCCCAGGGCTGTGCTTCACAGACCCTCCAGGCTGGGCTGGGGCTCCTCTGGCAGAGGAGACTCCGTGCAGAAACCACAGGGCCATGGTCCATCACAGATGGAAGGGGCTGATCAAGGAGTCCTTTCTGCTCTGAAACCTGCCCAGGCTGAGTGAAACACCTGTGTGCAACCTGAAACACCTGAGTACAGTCTGTGTAAAACACCTGTGTGCAACCTGAAACACCTGAGTACAGCCTGAGTGAAACACCTGTGTGCACCTGAAACACCTGTGTGCAACCTGAAACACCTGAGCAGAGTCTGAAACACCTGAGTACAGTCTGAAACACCTGTGTGCACCTGAAACACCTGTGTGCACCTGAAACACCTGAGTACAGCCTGAGTGAAACACCTGTGTGCAGCCTGAGTGAAACACCTGTGTGCAGCCTGAAACACCTGAGCAGAGTCTGAAACACCTGAGTACAGTCTGAAACACCTGTGTGCAACCTGAAACACCTGTGTGCAACCTGAAAACCTGAGTACAGCCTGAGTGAAACACCTGTGTGCACCTGAAACACCTGAGTACAGCCTGTGTAAAATACCTGTGTACAACCTGTGTAAAACACCTGTGTGCAACCTGTGTGAAACAGCTGTGTACAGCCTGAAACACCTGTGTGCAGTCTGTGTGAAACACCTGTGTGCAACCTGAGTGCAGCCTGTGTAAAATACCTGTGTACAACCTGTGTAAAACACCTGAGTGCAACCTGAAACACCTGAGTACAGCCTGTGTAAAACACCTGTGTGCAACCTGAGTGACACACTCCTGTGCAAGTCTGTATAAAAGCACTCCTGTTCAGCCTGTGTAAAACACACCTGTGTGCAACCTGTGTAAAATACCTGTGTGCAACCTGTGTAAAACACACCTGTGTGCAGCCTGAGTGACACACTCCTGTGCAGTCTGTATTAAAACACTCCTGTTCAGCTTGTGTAAAACACACCTGTGTGCAACCTGACTAAAACACTCCTGTTCAGCCTGTGTAAAACACACCTGTGTGCAGCCTGTGTAAAACACCTCTGTTCAGCCTGTGTAAAACACACCTGTGTGCAGCCTGTGTAAAACATCTCTGTTCAGCCTGTGTAAAACACACCTGTGTGCAGCCTGTGTAAAACACCTCTGTTCAGCCTGTGTAAAACACATTTTGGGAGTGCTCAGATCTTGCTGTGTGCCCTCAAACCCAGCACGTGTGTGCAGACATCCACACATTTTATTGCTGATAGGAAATGAAACCCCCGATAAAAAGACATTACCAAAGATTAAAAGCAACACCGAATCTAATTTCAATTGTTTGTGGCAGGAACCCAATTTTCAAATGATAATGGCAATAATTAAAAAGTCCCTTATCAACAGAGACAAAAGTGCTGCCTGTTGGCAGGTGGAGCTGAGGAATGGGACGAGCTCAGGCTGCTCAGAGCTGAAATCAATTTTCAGACAAAGTTCAAACAAGCCCCAGAACAATTCTGCTTTTGTTGTGCTTTTTCCATGAGGGGAGGAAGATCCTTTCCCCATGCATGTACACGGTTTTTTCTCCTATTTTTCTCTCTCCTTTATCCACAAGGTCACATTAGCTGGAACAAGCCCTCATGCAAACAAAACTATTCTGCAATAGAAATGAGGTTTGGAGAAAGTTCATAAGCAGCTCAGACCTTCAGTTTGGGCTTTACTTGTAATTATGGATTATCCTATTTAGAATTAACAAATGCACCTGCTCAGCCTTTGAAGAGCTGGCCAAGGAGGGCTCTCAGAGCTCTCTGTACTGAGGCTCCTGAACTCCACCATCATCCCTCCTGTGCAGTGGGGAGCTCACGAGCACAAATGAGTCTAATTAAAAAATGTCTGGATGGACATCTGGAAAATGAACTTTTTTTGCCCTGAGAGCTCTCAGGTTTCTGCACATACACTTTTGAAAGGTAACAGAGTTGAGAATTTGGGATTCAGGCTTTTGTTTCATGGAATAGAAATCCATGGTATGGTCCCCTCTTTTCCCAGTCCAGAGCTCCCTGTCCAGGCCAGGGATAGCCTCAGGAAGGGCCACAAGGCTTTCAGACGCCTCATTCCTCACCCTGTAACTGTGGGGGATGGAGGGAGCAGAGCTTTGCCTTCTGCAGGATGCCCAGCCCGGCCTGGCAGCTCTGCCCTGGCTCCAGATTCTGGGCCCGAGGTGTTTGTGAGGAGATGACACTTCCAGGTGCTCAGCAAACCCACTGGTGCTCCTTAATCAGTGTTAATTGTCCTAATTAGTACAGGGAGTCCCCAGGGAGGGGAAAGTCTTTCCACATGTCCTCATTGTTATTTGACTGCAGAGTTCAGGACAGCTGATTTCACTCTGAGCTCTCTATCCTGGAGGATATCTCTGTCCTGGTGTTCCTCACATTTCTGGTGCTGCAGTGACTGACTCCTCCCTCAGTGAATGTCTGCGCTCCCAGTCCCATTCTGGTCGGGCTGGTCACCTCTCACTGTCACCTGAAGCTCCTTCTGCTGGCATGGCTCATGGAAACCCTGCAGAAAGGATCTCATTCCACATTTAATTGTGTTTGTGGAGCTGCTCTAAACCCACATCACTTCCATCCTGGCTGCCTTCTCCATGAACAGGATTTTTCCTCCTGGGAGGAGCCATTATTCATCATGTACTGGTCAAGGCTGATTTTATTTATCAGCACAGGAGTGTGAAGACAGAAAACTGTGACACCTTTGTTATTTCCCTTCTGGTCTGGAGGAAAATCAGGGGAGGAAAAGGGGGGATGGGGGAACATTGCTGGGTTACAGGGGACTTGTTTTGCCGAGGTTTTCCTGTTGGCTTTTCCTCCTGTGGATACCAAGAGTGGAGATGACAGGACACACCTCAGCCACAGCTTCTCATCCACTGGGATCCACCTGAGGCACAGCAACAGAGAGGAGCCACGGGAGCAGGGGGGACTGGAAGCAGCAGGGTTTCCCTGGATCTGTTGGTGCTGGCACTTTGAATTCAAGCTTCTCCAAACCTCTCAGGGCTGCCAAGACCGAGCTCCAGGGTAACAGTGGAGTTGTGATCAGAACTTTTACCTTTGGAGAGGAGGGAGGTTTCCAGTGATGAGGAAGGACTCTGGTAGCAGCCAGTGGTTTAGGAGACCGTGGCAGCAGAGCCTGCTCACCCCTGCACCCAGGAGGGGCTGAGGGATGTGCAGAGCTGGCAGCAGCTCAGTCCCAGCTGGGTGATGCAGCCAGGGCCACCACGGACCCCAGTTACTCCTGTGGGCCACCAGGGCCTCGGTGCCAGCTCTCGCATGTCCCTGCCCTTGTCAGCAGCCCCTGGGGAGGCCCTGTGGCTCCAGCTCCCCCCTTCCCCAGAGCCAGGCAGGGTCTGCTGGGGGTCGAGGATGAGGCAGAGCTCAGGGCAACCTCAATTTCTCAGCTCTGATGCTTCAATTATTTCTGCAAGGAAAAGAATCTTTATTATTTAATAATGGCTGAGGCCCTCCAAATTATTCATCAGCTCAGGAAGGGAGCTGCTGAAATCCTCAGGAAGGGTGTGATGGGGGGATGTGGGGTCAGCACAGGCTGAACTCCTCATTCTGGAGGTCTTGTCCAGCCACAAAATCCGGGAATGGTTTGGGTGGAAGGACCTTAAAGATGATCTCACTCCATCCTCTGCCATGGCAGAGACACCTCCCACTGTCCCAGGTGCTCCCAGCCCCAGTGTCCAGCCTGCCAGGGATCCAGGGGCAGCCACTGGGAATTCCATCCCAGCCCCTCCCCACCCTCACAGGGAACAATTCCTTCCCAGTATCTCACCTGAATTTCCACACTTTTAGTTTGACCCCATTCCTCCTCATCCTGTCACTCCAGTTCCTGATGAACAATCCCTCTCTGCTTCCCTGGAGCCCCTTCAGATGCTGGAAGGGGCTCTGAGGTCTCCACACAACCTTCTCTTCTCCAGGCTGAACAGTCCCAGCTGTTCCAGCCTCATTTGTGCAACTTGGAGAGAGATTTTATTTCTGCAGCACCTTGGGCTTGAGCCAGGAGTGATCCCCCAGGTGAGACCAGAACCTGCCCCTGTCCGTGAGTGATCCCAGGTCCCCATGGGTGCTTTGGGGGATGCACTGCTGCCTCTGTTCTGCTGCAAGTGTCCCCTGCCCACACACTGAAAATAACATTTTTCCACTGGAGCAAGAAGTTGAACCTGTAAAATGCTGGAAGGGTTTTGTGGAAGTGTTGTACCTTCGTGTTTGAAAAGAAAAAGCATCCTTGCTTGCATATTTAATTGCCAAATTATCATATAAATGTCACATTACTTAGGATGCCAGAACTCACTGATATTTTAAATGCTTCCATGTTTTAATTCCTTGCCAGTCAACCTTTGCAACCCTAATTACAAAGGGAAAATCACTGATGGCATTTTGTTCACCATGTTTGGAGCTGAACTGAGTTTCCTCATAGTCAGAGAAAATTTTCAGCTGATTTTGTTTTCTCTTTCTTGGTAGTGACAGGAGCTCTTCCTGCTGCTCCTCGCTGGGATAAGATGGATTACTGTCAGGAAAGCCATGGAGCAGCAATGCCAGAACAGGCCTGTGCATTTGGGTTAGCTCAGCAAAACAACCCAAAAATAAACAGAGGAGCCCATGTGGAGCTGGAAACCTTGGGGAGGCTTCACTCAGAGCAGCTTTCCCCTTGCCATTGCCTCCATCTCCCTGTGAAAGCAGCAATCCGAGAGGCATCAGGGACAAAGGGGGATCTTCCTGTGGTGGCTCTGACATTTCCAGTGCTTTGGGAATGGCACTTCTCAGTCAGTCTGGGGTTTGTGTAACACCCCACACCCCTGAGGGCTCCCAGAGCCACGGGGCTGGGCTGGGCTCTGTGCCCCTCTGCAGCAGCCCTGGAGGCAGCCCCAGCAGCTGCCTGCCCTCCTGGTGCATGGGCATCCCCTGACAGCCGTGCCCAGACGTGCTGGGAACAACCCAGAGCTCCTGAGCCCAGCCCAGAGCTCTCCTCAGCCCAGATCAGAGCTCTCCTGAGCCCAGATCAGAGCTCTCCTGAGCCCAGAACTCTCCTGAGCCCAGCCCAGAGCTCCTGAGCCCAGCCCAGAGCTCTCCTCAGCCCAGCCCAGAGCTCTCCTGAGCCCAGCCCAGAGCTCCTGAGCCCAGAACTCTCCTGAGCCCAGCCCAGAGCTCCTGAGCCCAGCCCAGAGCTCTCCTGAGCCCAGCTCAGAGCTCTCCTCAGCCCAGCCCAGAGCTCTCCTGAGCCCAGAGCTCCTGAGCCCAGCCCAGAGCTCTCCTCAGCCCAGCTCAGAGCTCTCCTGAGCCCAGAGCTCTCCTGAGCCCAGAGCTCCTGAGCCCAGCCCAGAGCTCTCCTCAGCCCAGCTCAGAGCTCTCCTGAGCCCAGAGCTCTCCTGAGCCCAGCCCAGAGCTCCTGAGCCCAGCCCAGAGCTCCTGAGCCCAGCTCAGAGCTCCTGAGCCCAGATCAGAGCTCCTGAGCCCAGTCCAGAGCTCTCCTGAGCCCAGCCCAGAGCTCCTGAGCCCAGAGCTCTGCTGAGCCCAGAGCTCCTGAGCCCAGCCCAGAGCTCTCCTCAGCCCAGCCCAGAGCTCTCCTGAGCCCAGCCCAGAGCTCTCCTCAGCCCAGCCCAGAGCTCTCCTGAGCCCAGCCCAGAGCTCTCCTGAGCCCAGCCCAGAGCTCTCCTGAGCCCAGCCCAGAGCTCCCCTCAGCCCAGCCCAGAGCTCTCCTCAGCCCAGCCCAGAGCTCTCCTCAGCCCAGCCCAGAGCTCTCCTGAGCCCAGAGCTCTCCTCAGCCCAGCCCAGATCTCCTCAGGGAATCTGTCTGGGGCCTCTCCCATGGGAACCCATGGCCATGGCAAAGGGACACAAAATCCTTCTGTGCTGAGGGAGCCCAGCTGGCCCTGGCCAGGCCTGCTGTAAGGGACACTCTGTGACCCCTGGGCATGGTGTGTGCCACTCCCAGAGTGCCAGTTCATGTCACAGCTCCGTGTCACAGCTCTGTGTCACAGCTCTGCTGCCTCCAGAGCAGCAGAGATTTGTCCCCAGCTCAGCATCATGTCCCATCGTGTCCCAGCACAGCACAGCCCCTGTTTGACAAGGGATGGAGAGGGGCTGAGCAGGAGCTGCTTTCCCCAAATCCCAAAGTGGATGAGGCAGGGCTGGGATCACCCCTGGGGCTGTGGGGATTGAGAAGCAGCAGGAGGTGGTGCCTGGGGACTGCCCAGGCTGCTCCAGGGTTTGCCCTCCACTTCAATCTGAATTTTCCCTGTTGAAAGCAGTCTTGTTCTCCTGATGCTCTTCCAGATCACCTCTCAGTGCTCTGGGGCTGGAGCTCCCACATTCCAGCCCCTGGGAATGGCTCCCTTCCCTTCCCTTCCCTTCCCTTCCCTTCCCTTCCCTTCCCTTCCCTTCCCTTCCCTTCCCTTCCCTTCCCTTCCCTTCCCTTCCCTTCCCTTCCCTTCCCTTCCCTTCCCTTCCCTTCCCTTCCCTTCCCTTCCCAGCTGCAGGGCAGTAGCACAGCACTGCCTGCTCTCCCCTGTTCCTGCTCTCTTGTTTAGCCTGAAGTGGAGGAAACAAACTCATCTGTGCCAATGCAGACATTTAGGGCTCCCCAGCCAAGGTTAATCATCCAGTGACATCTGAATTGCACGTTCTGTAAATACCTGTAAAAGCTGCTGCAGGGTTTGGAGCAGGCTGATTACAGCCCAGGAGAGGAATGTGGCCCCGTGGATGCTCTCAGAGCTAAAAGAGGCAATTTCCCACAGGACTGGGGTCATGCAGAGCTGTGTCAGTGTGAAATGTGTGGGTGCAAGGCAAAGGTTGGGAAACAAAGGCTTTATTTCCACTTTGATTTATTTTCCTCCTTTGGGAAGATCTTGTCTCTCACCTTCCTAAAGACCAGAACCAGCCCAGACTGCTGACACTCACATTGCCATTGGTTCTGATTAGGTCTGTCCCAAGCTCTGCCTGGATGTGCAGAGCTGGGGCTGGATCCCAGATTTCTCAGGACTTCTGGACACCTCGGTCAAGGCTCTTCTTTGTTTGGGATTGCATTGTTGGGTTTGGTGGTGAGGGATTTCTGGGGTTTGATCGTTTGGTTTGGTGCTTTGTGGTGTGAGGTTTTGGGGTTTGGACTGTTTGGGTTTGGTGTGAGCAGAGCTTGTGTTCCAGCGTGTTTCCATCCCTGCAAGGACAAGCTTGGAATAAAACTAAAACTGGCTGGCAGTAGCAGAGGGAAGAGAAGGAGCCATCCATTGCAGCCTGGTGTCCCCAGGGTGGGCTCGGTGTGCAGCCCTGGCACAGGCTGGGCTGTGGGGCTGAGCAGCTGCACCTCTGCGTGCCCAGAGTGCCTGATCCAGGATGGGGCTCATTAGTGCCCAATGAACGGTCAGCATTGTGGAAACCTCCTCAGAAAAATGCTCATTATTATATTTTTCCCCCTGTCCTGAGCAGAATGTGGGGTGTTCCTCCGAACCAGCTGTTTGTGTTCACTTAGAACCCCAGAATGTCCTGAGCTGGGAGGGACCCACCAGGATCACCCAGTCCAACAGACCCCCTGCAAGCCCAGCCTGGGCATCCCTGGAGCTCTGGCAGCCTCGGGGCCGTGCCCATTCCCTGGGCAGCCTGGGCAGTGCCAGCACCCTCTGGGGGAAGAGCCTTGCCCTGAGCTCCAGCCTGAGCCTGTCCCTGTCCCTGTCCCTGTCCCTGTCCCTGTCCCTGTCCCTGTCCCTGTCCCTGCCCTGGAGGTCAGTGCCGGCTCTGGGCTGGCTCAGGTGCTCTGAGCTGGTCCTGTCCCTCCCTGGTGTGATCCTGCTCCTTCTCTGGGGTGATCCTGTCCCTCCCATGGTGATCCTGTCCCTCTCTGGGGTGATCCTGTCCCTCCCAGGATGATCCTGTCCCTCTCTGGAGTGATCCTGTCCCTTCTGGGGTGATCCTGTCCCTCCCATGGTGATCCTGTCCCTCTCTGGGGTGATTCTGTCCCTCCCATGGTGATCCTGTCCCTCCTGGGGGGATCCTGTCCCTCCCAGGGTGATCCTGTCCCTCTCTAGAGTGATTCTGTTCCAGGATAATCCTGTCCCTCCCGGGGTAATCCTGTCCCTCCTGGGGTGATCCTGTCCCTCTCTGGGGTGATCCTGTCCCTCCCAGGGTGATCCTGTCCCTCCCAGGATAATCCTTTCCCTCCTGGGGTGATCCTGTCCCTCTCTGGGGTGATCCTGTCCCTCCCAGGGTGATCCTGTCCCTCCCAGGATAATCCTTTCCCTCCTGGGGTGATCCTGTCCCTCTCTGGGGTGATCCTGTCCCTCCTGGGGTGATCCTGTCCCTCCCAGCCCTGCAGGGATCAGTTCCCAAGCAGGACCTGCCTGGGCAGCCCAGCCCAGCCCAGCCCAGCCCCTCCCTGCACAGAGATGCATTGGCTGCCCTCAGGTTTTGTTCTGGATTAGGGACGTGATGGAGCCCTGACATTTCAACCAGGAGCTGAGACATTTTAAGTTGTGTGCAGGGAAAATTAAGGTCTTTGCACTTTCCAGCAAGGATATTGCAAGGAGTGGGAAGCCAGGCAAGATTCATTACAGCCCCAAAGTGCAAAATTTCACACTTCCATCTGCAGTTTCCTTTTTTAACTGTCTGTCATTCTGAAATGTTTGTATGAAATACAGGAAGAGAGGAGCAGGGGAGCTGCAGGGATAAAGCTGGCGAGTGTGCACACCTCTGCTGTGGGGGTTTGTGTTCCTTCCCAAGCCCAGCAGCCCCACTGGGCACACTGGAATTCCACAGGCTGGGGGCAGCACAGGTGCCAGTCCAGCACAGCTTCTGTAGGAGAACAGAGGAATGCTCCAATGAGCCACAGAAACAGAGCTGAACAGGCCATAAAACCAGAACAGTTCCACTGCTGCCTGTTCCTGTTCACATTGTTGTTGTAAAAGGCTCTTAATTAGGGGAGGACAATTGAGAGAGGCCTTTTGGTGGGGTTCTGTGCTGGAGCTGTTGTACACAGGGAGGTGCATCAGGAGCAGCATGGAATGACCCATCCTGTGTGACCCAGGCAGGTTCATACTGGGTGACAAAGATGGAATCACCCTCTGGAGTCCTTTCTGCTGCTCTCACAGGGCTTCCTCTGCACCTTGGACTTTGCAGTCTCGTGGCCAAGGGATCTTTTCACCTCTGTGCAAAGGGAACTTGTGTGGAAACCTGGCATTTGTGTGGGCACCTGGGATTGGTGTGGACACCTGGCATTGGTGTGGGCACCTGGCATTTGTGTAGAGCAGGCCTGGGTGTGAGAGACGAGCCCTGCTGGGGAGGCAGAGCAGGCACCGTGTCCTGGATGGAGCCTGGCCCAGCCCGGAGGCAGGAGCAGCCCAGACAGGAGCTGCAGGGAGAAGGGGAGCTGGGTTTCAGGGGGCAGGAGCTGTGCAGGACTGGCACCCCTGATATGCTCCCTCGATGAGTGCCCCGGACCCGCCGCCTCCCAGAGGAGCTGCCCTGCCCTGCCTGCCCTGCCTGCCCTGCCCTGCCCTGCCTGTCCCTGCCCTGCCTTCCCCTGCCCTGCCCTGCCCTGCCCTGCCCTGCCTGTCCCTGCCCTGCCTTCCCCTGCCCTGCCTGCCCTGCCCTGCCCTGCCCTGCTCCTGCCCTGCCCTGCCCTGCCTGCCTTCCCCTGCCCTGCCCTGCCTGTCCCTGCCCTGCCCTGCCCTGCCTGCCCTGCCCTGCCCTGCCCTGCCCTGCCTGTCCCTGCCTGTCCCTGCCTGCCCTGTCCCTGCCCTGCCTGCCCTGCCTGTCCCTGCCCTGCCCTTCCCTGCCTGCCCTGCCTGTCCCTGCTCCTGCCCTGCCTGCCCTGCCCTGCCCTGCCCTGCCCTGCCTGCCCTGCCCTGCCTTCCCCTGCCCTGCCTGTCCCTGTCCTCCCTGCCCTGCCCGTCCCTGCTCCTGCCCTGCCCTGCCCTGCCCTGCCCTGCCCTGCCTTGCCTGTCCCTGCCCTGCCTGCCTGTCCCTGCCCTGCCCTGCCCTGCCTGTCCCTGCCCTGCCCTGCCTGCCCTGCCCTGCCCTGCCCTGCCTGCCCTGCCCTGCCCTGCCCTGCCCTGCCCTGCCCTGCCCTGCCTGCCCTGCCTGCCCTGCCTGCCCTGCCTGTCCCTGCCCTGCCCTGCCTGTCCCTGCCTTGCCTGTCCCTGCCCTGCCCCTTCCTTGCCTGCCCCACTTTTATGGCTCAGAGCTGTCAGGAGCCCACAGGAAAGCTGTGATGGATTCATTCTTTTTCCCTTATCCAGAGGCTGCACTGCGCTTTCTGCAAATACCAACGTCCTGAAACGCCATGAGACAGCAGAGAGAGACAGAGCCCCGATAAATCACTGGGGCTGGGAGCCTTTATTGCCACTGACAACAGCCTGCCAGGGCTTTGTTTTCCTCCTGCTGCTCCACTCCCTTGTTTTGCTTTCTGCTCACCTTCCCTGGGCCCTGTTCCCACTCTCAGCTGTGCGAATTATCATTAACAATTAATTAATTTGGGTCAGAATCCACTTGAACTTGGTGCTGCAGAAATTCAGAGTTTCATCCGTGTTTCCTCCTTCTTCCTTCCCTCTGCCATTGCCTTCCTTCCCCAGATTTGCTCTCAGGGTCCTGCCCCACCTCAGGTGCCTTTTCCTGAGCCCAAGGGCTGCCTGGATGTGCCCATCCATGGGAGATGCCCTCACCTGGGGCCACGACAGAGCCTTGGTTTGGGAATGGGTGTGCTCAAGGCTGGAGCTGGGCAGCAGGAGGGGACCGAGGCTTTTACAAGAGGCAGATGAGGCCAGCTCAGCACTCAGCTGTGCACAACAGTCCGCAGGGGCTCTAGTTCACTCTGGACATTTTCTGAGTCCTAAAAATTTCAGATAAGCACAGGACCAAAGAGAAAATGCTTTCCCGAAAATAGTTCTGGGAGCTGTGAAGGTGGGAGCTCTCCAGCAGTGCCGGGAGCCAGGGAGGGCTCAGGCAGCCCGGGGTGGTGCTGGCTCCTGGATGGAGCAGCCTGGCCCTCCAGGAATGCTGAGAGCCAGCAGGAACGGGAACCCTGGAGCTGCTGTCTCTGCACCACGGGGAGGGAAATGAGCAGCTCCAAAAGGCCCTGAAGGCCCTGCTGGGAACGCTGAGCTGCCTCTGTCAGCTCTGAACAGCTGGGGATGGGCTCTGCTCCTCCAGAGCTGCGTTCAGACCAAAATCCCCACTGGAACTGATTTATTCAGAAGCCTTGGTTTCCCTGGGGGAGATGTGTGTGTCAGTGTTTTGGGGAGCGCACAAATCACCCCGAGCTGTGGTGGTGCTTTGATCCCAGAGGAGGCAGATTGGACAAATGGGGGGTTGGGATATCAGAAGCCTGTAAAAAAAAGTAAAAAGGACCTGATTCTACCAAAGGCTGGAGCCATAATCTGCTGTCCTTGCTGAGTTTCCAGGACACTGAGCTCTGGCTGTCGCTGGGGTTTTGTTACAGACAAAAGCCCCGATGAAATCTTGCACTGCTGTGCTGAAATGTGATCCCTGCCTACAGCACAGGAGATTTGCTTTTCCTGGGGCCCAGCTCCAAAGAGCCTCCAGTGGAAATGGAGAAGCCCCAGGAACACGAGGGCTGCTCTTACCTTCCCAAAGCAGCTGGTGAACAACGAGCCCGAGGCTCAGCCGGGAGGGGGTTGGAGGCATCTGTTCCTGTGAGGGCTTTGGGGTGGTTTGGCACCACAGGGTGGGGAGGGAGCTGTTCCCACAGCCACACCTGCCGCTGGCTGCCCTGGCTCCATCTCTTTGGCTCCCTGCATCTGCCCCTTCTAGAGCCCAAGGGGCTCCAAAGCAGTTTTGAAATTTTGCAGGCAGGATCTGTGAGTGGGAAATGGTTTTAATTTGGGTTGATAACAAGAACACTGCATTTCCTCACTGCCTGTGTCCTGCAAATCTCCCTCCTGCCTCTCACTACATTTTGTTTTTTTTTTAAGGGGGGGTGAGGGCAGTGGGATATAACCCCAGCAAATCTCCTTTAACTGATGTAAATCCATCCCTGTGCTTAAGCAAAAACCTTAACCTCAAGTTAGAGTGGCTTCAAAGTCAGAATTTTTCCTTCCCCCCTCTTACACTGGGAGTTTCCTGGCAGGTGTTGTGGCTCAGCACAGAGGACCTGGTGCTTGTTGGGACACAAATCCAGGATAATGCATAAATACATAAATCATAATAATAATACATAAATACAGCCCAAGGAGCTGCACCTGCCCCAGGTCCAGGTCATTCCTGCTGCCCAGGACCAGCCTGAGCTTTTGCCATGAGCTGGAACAGAGAAGCTGATCCTGTAAAACTGGGAGCACGAGGCCTTGGAGAGCAGCTCTGGGCCAGACTGGCAGGAGGGTGTAAAGCCTCTAGAACTCCTTCAACTCCACGGATCTCTCCTGATTTACACCAGGGGAGTGTAGGGCTCTCAGCACATGTGCCAGATGGTCTTTTATAAGCACAGGAATTATTTAAGAATGTGGCCATTACTCCAGTGCTAATGAATTACAAATAACTCCTGCAGGAAAGGCCTTTTGCTGACTAAGAAATGTGTCCCCAAGATAAGCTAACAGTTGAGGTTTAAAGGGTCAGCAATTTTTTAAAAATATATTTTATTCTGAGTAAGTTAAAGGGGCCTGGAAGGATCCCGCTTGCCTCATTAGCAAATATTGCCCAATTTTTCTTTCACAGTGTAGCAGGGGGGAAGAGAACCACATAAAATAAACACCTGGCAGGAGTGCATAATCTGCATAAATTCAAGTGGTTACACTCGACAGAAAACCCAACCAAAATGAGCCTTTGGAAGGTGGCAAAGCTGCCTCAGCATTGATTTATCTCCATGCATGGCTGGGATTTCAGAGAGCTGGGCAGATCCTGGTGCTCTGGATGGACACCCTGAGATCCTGAGATCCTGAGGTGCATGGATGGATGGATGGATGATGGATGGATGGATGATGGATGGATGGGGGATGGATGATGGATGGATGGATGGATGGATGGATGGATGGATGGATGGATGGATGGATGGATGGATGGATGGATGGATGGATGGATGGATGGACACCCTGAGATCCCAAGGTGGAACTGGGCCGCTCCCAGCCCCAGAGCACATCCTGGGCCCATCCTGGCTCCTCCAGGGGGGAGGCTTGGTGCACCTTGGTCACAAAAATTAATCCTGAGCACTGATGCTCCTCCACTCCCGCTGGAGGTGAATTTATTGTTCCCGGCTCTGTTGGTGCATTTTTTGTGTATAGGATTCCTGGTGTTCTCCCTCCTTGGGTCTTTAGGGATGGCCATTTCTCCACCAGCCCAGTGACCAAGCAGGCAATGGCTGCCAGTGCCAGAGGGCAGGGCTGGATGGGATCTTGGCAATCGGGAATTGTTCCCTGGCAGGGTGGGCAGGGGCTGGGCTGGAATTGCCAGAGCAGCTGTGGCTGCCCCTGGAGCCCTGGCAGTGCCCAAGGCCAGGCTGGGCATTGGGGCTGGCAGCACCTGGCACCGTGGGAGGTGTCCCTGCCATGGCAGGGGTGGCACTCGAAGAGTTCCCAGGTCCCTCAGAGCCTCCCCGTGCCAGGAACACTCAAGGCTTTCTCCAGGTTGTCTTTCGTGCACATTTGCCTGAAAATGAAGCCACTCTGGGATGCTTCAGTGGGATAAGGGGAGAGGAAAATGCAGAGGGTCTGTCTTTAAAAGGGATGGGAAAAGCATTTTAGTAATTTTTAATGCATGGGTAATTTTTGGTGCCAAGGAACATATCAGCAACAGAGCTGATCTCATCAGAATAATAGAAAATCCATGTTCTTGACCATCAATTATTGATAAGGGTTAACAGGGCTGTATCCATCCAGGGTGTTGTCACGTTGTTCCTTTGTTGTAACCCTTGTCCATCCAATTTTCTGCTTCCTTCATTCCCTCGTTTCACCTTTTAACCCAGATGTTTTCAACCCTCCCCTAGCTGTGCCATTCCATGGTGCACCATGTCACAGATATCTTTTCATAAAAATCTTTTCTTTAAGATTTTCTTTAAGATTTTCTTTTCTTTAAGATTTTCCCTTCTGGGAAGCTGAGGCCCCAGAAAAAGAATGTAAACAATGGTTATCTGCTGCTGTGGAATGCAACAGGTGCACCTGTGATTGGCCCATCTTAGATGTTTACAATTAATGGCCAATCAAGGAGAGAGCTCCTCTGTTATTCATTCTTTTCTATTCGATTCTTAGCTTAGCCAGCCTTCTGAGAACTTTTCCTTCTATTTCTTTTAGTATAGTCATAATGTAGTATATATATCATAAAATAATAAATCAAGCCTTCTGAACATGAGGTCAACATTCTCGCCTCTTCCTTCACCTGCAACCCTTGTGACCACCATCACAGCACCAGAGTGGGGTCAGGGCAGGGCAGGGGGCCACAAATGGCAGCTCCTGGCCAGGATTTCCCCTGTCCCTCTCTCTGGGATGGGCTCCAGCAGGAGCAAACCCTGGGAATTCCCATGGGAACAGCCCCCAGGGCACGGGCACAGCTGAACCTGCTGCTGTCCCAGTGCCCCAGTGAGGAGGAGGAGGATGCAGGGGAGCTCTCCAGCTCCAGGGTTAATCCCAGGCACATCCCAGGGGGGATGCAATGAGGGAATCTGCCCCAGAGCAGCATCCCAAACCCAAATGGCCAAGTGAGGAGGTGACAACAAGCAGCACCTCCCCAGCACCCCGTCACTGCCTGGCTGACATCTGTTCTTCCTGAAAAACCCTCCCTGACTGGGGTGTCCTCAGCCAGGGAAGGGAAGGAAGGTTGATTTCTTCTCCCCACATCCAAAAATCCATATTTGAACTAAGACTGGGAAAAATTCCTATACAGAGGCAACATCTTGTAATTAATCATAAAAACTATCATTGTGTGGGAATGGTTGTTTAGCAAGAGCAAACACCTGCTCTGGTCTATCTTCTTTTGGTTTTCAGTAGCTCCAACTTCATTTTTGATGATTTTTCCTTCTTTTTTTTTTTTAACTGTTCCTTCCTCAGTGATGAGACATCCCAGTCAGTATTGGGAATTAATGGTTGTTTTCACATCACCTTCTGGGTCCATATGTGAGAGGCACAGGAGGAAGCTGGCAGCAAGATTGAGGGTCCCTCATGATGGATGCAAACTCCAGAAGTTTACAGGGCCATGGGTGATGAAATGTGTGGATCCAAGGACCCAAAGGAGGTGCATGGAACCAGTTTGTGTTTGGGGAGGGAGGGAGAAGGGACAAGTAGGGGAACAATGTGGGGTTTTTGCTGAATCTGTGGGACTCTGCTGCCAGACATCCCAATGGCTCTCTGGCCATGTCCTGCTGCAAACTGGACTGATTTTACTCATGGCTTGTAAGTAGTCCAAGGGTGAAAAAAAAAATAAAAGAAAAAAAAATAAAAGTGCCATTATTCTGGTCAGAAAGCACTTTGGCTGAAAGGCTACATTTTTCATTATTTGTGTGTGTTGCAGTCCACAAATAATAAATAAAAGCCTGGTTCATTTAGTTTTAATGATGTTCCCTGGTTTCAGCTGTGCCAGGTGTGCCGGGTCTGGGCCCTGTTCAGCCACTTCATCACTGCCAGGGAAATGTGCAGCTGATTGTCCACCCCTGTGCCATGGGTACAGCTGGTTATCCATCCCTGTGCCCTGGGTACAGCTGGTTATCCATCCTGTGCCCTGGCTACAGCTGGTTATCCACCCCTGTGCCATGGGTACAGCTGGTTATCCATCCTGTGCCCTGGATACAGCTGGTTATCCACCCCTGTGCCATGGGTACAGCTGGTTATCCATCCTGTGCCCTGGCTACAGCTGGTTATCCACCTGGGTACAGCTGGTTATCCATCCTGTGCCATGGGTACAGCTGGTTATCCATCCCTGGTTATCCACCCTGTGCCCTGCAGTGCAGCTGGTTATCCACCCTTTGGGGCAATTCAGGCAGGGGAACAGGGAGATTTGGGGCAATTCAGGCAGGGGAATGGGGATTTGGGGCATTCAGGCAGGGGAATGGGGGTTTGGGGCAATTCAGGCAGGGGGTTTGGGGTAATTCAGGCAGGGGACAGGGGGTTTGGGGTATTTCAGGCAGGGAACAGGGGGTTTGGGGTATTTCAGGCAGGGAACAGGGGGTTTGGGGCATTCAGGCAGGAGGTTTGTAGCTGCTCCTTCCTTCTCTCCCTGCAGGACTGCTGCGTTTCCAGCATCAGACACTGCCACAGTGAAGGGCTGATCTCTGCGCATCTCCCCCTTCCAAAGCAGGGAAATGTTTGAATTAACCCCTCTGGAACTTTTTGAAGTGAAACTATTCCCTCTGAGGGGGAACATTCATTTCCATGTAGGTGTTTGGGTGGAAAATAGGGAGAAAGCAGGATGGGTGACATCCACAGGGTCACCTCTGGTGCAGAGAGCCGGGAACTCTGCACTGACCCTGCTGGGATGGATGGATGGATGGATGGATGGATGGATGGATGGATGGATGGATGGATGGATGGATGGATGGATGGATGGATGGATGATGGATGGATGGATGGATGGATGGATGGATGGATGGATGATGGATGGATGATGGATGGATGGATGGATGGATGGATGGATGGATGGATGGATGGATGGATGGATGATGGATGGATGGATGGATGATGGATGATGGATGGATGGGGAATGGATGGATGATGGATGGATGGATGATGGATGGATGGATGATGGATGGATGGATGGATGGATGGATGGATGGATGGATGGATGGATGGATGGATGGATGGATGATGGATGGATGGATGGATGGATGGATGATGGATGATGGATGGATGGATGGGGGATGGATGGATGGATGATGGATGGATGGATGATGGATGATGGATGGATGGATGGATGGATGGATGGATGGATGGATGGATGGATGGATGATGGATGGATGGATGGATGGATGGATGGATGGATGGATGGATGGATGATGGATGGATGGATGGATGGATGGATGGATGGATGGATGGATGGATGATGGATGGATGATGGATGATGGATGGATGGATGGATGGATGGATGGATGGATGGATGGATGGATGGATGGATGATGGATGGATGGATGGGGGATGGATGGATGGATGATGGATGGATGGATGGATGGATGGATGGATGGATGGATGGATGATGGATGGATGGGGGATGGATGGATGGATGGATGGATGGATGGATGGATGATGGATGGATGGATGGATGGATGGATGGATGGATGGATGGATGGATGGATGGATGATGGATGGATGATGGATGATGGATGGATGGATGATGGATGGATGGATGGATGGATGGATGGATGGATGGATGGATGGATGGATGGATGATGGATGGATGATGGATGATGGATGGATGGATGATGGATGGATGGATGGATGGATGATGGATGGATGGATGGATGATGGATGGGGGATGGATGGATGGATGGATGGATGGATGGATGGATGGATGATGGATGGATGGATGATGGATGGATGGATGGATGGATGGATGGATGGATGGATGGGGGATGGATGGATGGATGGATGGATGGATGGATGGATGGATGGATGATGGATGGATGGATGGATGGATAGATGGATGATGGATGGATGGATGGATGGATGGATGGGGGATGGATGGATGGATGGATGATGGATGGATGGATGGATGGATGGATGGATGGATGGATGGATGGATGGATGGATGGATAATGGATGGATGGATGGATGGATGGATGTTGTTTCCCTTTGGATTTCCTGCAGCTGGTGCCTCTAATCTGTGCAGAGCTGATCCAGCTGGCAAAGCTCCATGTCCAGAGATGGTGCAAACACCCCAAGGGTAACCTGGAGTGATTCATGACTTTTTTCCCATCCTCAGGTCCATGGCTGTGAATATTCTGTGGGGATTGGAGCTGAAGTGAGGCGTGCCGGTGCTGGGTATCATTCACATTTTCCAAGAGAAAGGCTTTGCACTTTTCCGGCTTGCAGTGAGCCCCTTGGATGCCTCAGTGCTTTGGGAAGACTTCCAGATCCCCTCAGCACAGTTCCCTGTCCCCGTCCCCATCTGTGTCCCATTCCCCTCCTGGCCCCAGGAGCTGCTGCTGTTCACAGATCAAACTCCCCCCTGTGATGGAAGCTGAGGCCTGAGCCATGAGCTGCACTGGGAATGAGGGCCCTAAGCTAAAACTGGCACCAGCAACTGCCCAAAACTCAGTGGGGGAACATAATCCCAGCCCTGGTGTCCTTGGGCAGCCTGTGCAGGGCCATGGGGCAGCAGCTTCGGGCATCAGCTGAGGAACTGGAGCTTCCACAGCAGCCATCTCTGGAGAAATCCCAGAGAGATCCCACAAATGCTGCCTGGGGCTGCTCCTGGGTCTGGCTGTGGCACCCTGGTGGAGCTGAGCCATGAGGGAGGGCTCCTGCTGGGGCTCCCAGGGGTCCTTTGGCTGCCCAGGAAGCAAAGGGGCTGGGTTAGGGTTAAACTTTGGGGTTTGAGTGCTGTGGGAGAGAAACTGTAACCCTGGGCCTGCTTTGGTCAGAGCAGGGGCTGATGGCACCAAGAGTGTGGCTCTGATCCCTCTGTGGACCATTCACTGAAGAGCTGGGCTCGATGATCCTGGCGGGTCCCTTCCAGCTCAGGATATTGTGTGAAATCCACCCCATTCCCCTGCCCCTTCAGGATCACTGCAATGCTCAGGCTGGCAGTGGGATGTGCCCCAGCCGTGTGCTGGGAGCTGGTGTCCCCCTGCAGCCCAGGCAGGGCTGTTCTAGCCCTGGATCCTGGCTGAGCCCTGCACGGAGCCCTGCACTGAGCCCTGCACTCAGCCCTGCACTCACCCTGCACTCACCCTGCACTCAGCCCCGCACTCACCCTGCACTCAGCCCTGCACTGAGCCCTGCACTCACCCTGCACTCAGCCCTGCACTGAACCCTGCACTCAGCCCTGCACTCAGCCCTGCACTCAGCCCTGCACTCACCCTGCACTCAGCCCTGCACTGAACCCTGCACTCAGCCCTGCACTCAGCCCTGCACTCACCCTGCACTGTCCTGCACTCACCCTGCACTGAACCCTGCACTGAACCCTGCACTGAACCCTGCACTGAACCCTGCATTCAGCCCTGCACTGAGCCCTGCACTCAGCCCTGCACTCACCCTGCACTCACCCTGCACTCACCCTGCACTCACCCTGCACTCAGCCCTGCACTCACCCTGCACTCACCCTGCACTCAGCCCTGCACTCAGCCCTGCACTCACCCTGCACTCACCCTGCACTGAGCCCTGCACTGAACCCTGCATTCAGCCCTGCACTGAGCCCTGCACTCACCCTGCACTCACCCTGCACTCACCCTGCACTCACCCTGCACTCACCCTGCACTCAGCCCTGCACTCACCCTGCACTGAACCCTGCACTCACCCTGCACTCAGCCCTGCACTCACCCTGCACTCACCCTGCACTCACCCTGCACTCAGCCCTGCACTCAGCCGTGCTGCTTTGTGCTGCCAGGCCCTGCCTCCAGCAGCCAGCTCCCAGGGGGATGCCTCCCTTCATGCTGGAGAGAAACCCTAAATTTACATCTCCAGTTAAAGAGCAGCTTCCCAGATAAGGCTTCAGGCTCTAGTGAGGATGAACAGAAACATCTCCCCCATTACAGATTTCATCCCTTTTTTCTGATGAGGCTCCGGCTGTGCAGGCGTTTGATGGGTTCCCCCAGAGGGAGGCTGGTGCAGCATTAAATCTTTGCTGTGTCAGGCTGAAAAGTCACTCGAGATGGTGCTTAAACACCTCCTCCCGTCCCCAGGCAACCCAAAATCCTTCCCTGCTGGAGCACAAGTGGGAGATTAAAATCAGCACGTGCTGTGCATCCAGCAGGGATGGGATGGGATGGGATGGGATGGGATGGGATGGGATGGGATGGGATGGGATGGGATGGGATGGGATGGGATGGGATGGGATGGGATGGGATGGGATGGGATGGGATGGGATGGGATGGGATGGGATGGGATGGGATGGGATGGGATGGGATGGGATGCAGGGGCTGTGGGCTCTCCCTGTTCCCTGCTGCACCCACCTGCTCCAGGGCCACCTCCAGCCACTCCTCCACATTCCTCCCCTGCTTATGGAAATGATGAATGTTCGCCAGCAAGGACCGATCCCCAGCACAACAGCAGCAGTTCCAGAGCATTCCAAAATCCACATCACACAGCTGTGCCCGGCCTCCTCCCCCCCGTGGGCAGCACAGAAACCAAACAAACACAGCCCAAGTTGTTAAAATAACGCTGCTTGCTGCTCAAACAGGCGAGGGCTGGGCTGCAGGATGAAAGTTCAGAATGAGAGCTCTGATCCCTGCAGCTCACCTGGCTTTGTGCAGCCCCCCCTGCCCCGCGGATCTGCGGGGGTGGGACGGGAACTGGAGATGGAGCGGGGCTGGAACCGAGAGCTTCCTGCCTTCCTATCATTTTCGGAGGAGTGCTGTGCGTTTGATAGCATGTGCCATGCACACGGTTATTTTCCTTGAATTAGATAACAGCAGATAACACAATGATCCTAATCTGCCCCCCAGGCCGGCGCTGGAAACCCGGCATTACAGAGCCCGGCTTATCTGATCCCGGCGGCTCCTCCCGAGCCCCCGCAGCTCCCCTGGTGAGGCATTGCCCAGCTTAGCGCGGCTGCAGAACCGAGCTCTGCTGCAGAACCCAGCTCTGCTGCAGAACCCAGCTCTGCTGCCTGGAGCTGCCCCCAGGGCGTGGGGCTGGAGACTCTCAGGAATTTGAGTTGGAGACCCTCAGAAATTGGGGCTGGGCACCCTCGGGAACTGGGGCTGGAGACAGATCCTGCCAGCTTCAGGGGCTCTCGAGGGCTTTATAAGGAGGGACAGCGTGGGGACACCAAAGCTGGATCCCCAAGGTGCCTCAAAGTGCCACATCTTGAGTGGTTCCCACAGGGAGATTGTCTCCCACCGCTGGCTCACCCTCCAAGAGGATCCATCTCGTCCCATCCAGGTGGGATAACGTCGTCCAGGAGCCACTTCAAGGCACTGAGAAACCCACAAGGGGTTTTTTGGTTGTTTGTTTTTTTCCTTTCCCCAAATCCCCCCGGGATCCTGGTGTTGGAGCAGTGCTGGACAGTCCTGCATCACAGGCAGGACTTGTATCCTGTGCCTGCCCCTCCTGGGATCCATCCCATCCCAGCCCAGCCCTTTGCAGGGACAGACATGCAGAGCTCTCCCTTGGGGGCACAGCTTTGCTGCCCCAGCTAAAGGCTGCTTGAGCCCAGCTTGGTGATACACCTGCAACACCTCTGGTCCTGCAACAGGTCAGGAGGGCTTTGGACATGAAGGAAAATCCTTTCCAGCAGCTTCTGCTGGGAAAGGGGCTCAGACATGCAGTGGGTCCCAGTCTGCAGAGACAAAATCAAAATGATCCCTCTTTTCTTGCACTGGGCAGGGCTGGGAGCTTGGCCCCTTCCCAGCCCTTCCCAGCTGGAAGCAGCTCCCTCTCCAGAAGGAGGGATGCTCCTTCCCTCCCTCAAGCACAGAGGGGAGCAGGTATTTATGGCTGGTTTTCCCCTGCTGGCATTTAATGGCAATTTTAGCAGCACAAACAGAAAGTGCTGCCGATTCATCGTCCCTGTGTGGGACTGAGATGGAGAGCAGGGAAGGCAGAAGCACCTTGGGCTGGTTGCTCCAGTCTTGTCCTCAGCAGTGATCTCGAGGATGAAGAATAACTTCATTTCCAGCTCTCATCTTGTCTCCTCCCCCTGCTCTTTGTGGCTCTGCTCAGGGCACAGGCAGCAGGAAAATCAGTCTGATGGAAATGCCCAGGGAGCCCTGACCCAGCCCGGGCTCCCGAGGGGCAGCAGAGAGGAGATGGAACTCAGTGCAAGGGGAAGGTCAGGCAGGGCATCCCTTCCCTGCCAGGCGCAGGCTGGCACAGCAGCACTCTGGGCTCCACTCTGGGCTCAGAGGGTGGGAGGATCCCACTGCACCTGCCTGGGTGTGCCCCAGCAGAGCTCACTGGAATGGAAACCCCAGAGTGTTTAACCCTATGGTGAAAAATGCCAATCACTCGTTTTAAAAATTTTAAAAGCTTAATAGTAATAAAATGGTTAAAAAGAATAGTAACACAATTAGAGTAATAACAACTTGGACAAATTGAATTAAGACAATATGAGACAATAAAAACAAAGAGTTACGGATGTCCGGGTACCTTTTTCTGGGCATCACGAGCGCGAAAAAGGACACCCGTTAACAAAGGATTAACCCTTAAAAACAACAGCCTGTTGCATATTCATACACTTCATACATGATGCATAAATTCCATTCAAACACAGGATTCTGTCTGGTCAGTGTCAACTTCTTCCCTCTAATCCTAACAGCGCTTCCAAGGTGGGAAGAAGTTCCTTTCTTCTGATAAGAAGGCAATAAATTCCCTTTCTCTGAAAGATCTAGGTGTCCTGGGGCTGCTATCTCACTGCAAGTCCTTTCTGTTAAACAAAGCATCTTACATAGCATCGTTTCTATTTTAACAATTTTTATAACCTAAAACTATATTTAACACAGTACTTAAGAGAATTAATATAGCATTACTTTCTAACACAACACACATAATATTCATTTTAATATTTGCAAAAAGCCAGTCATAAAATACATGCATTTTTCACACCTATGCAGCCCACAGTGTGTTTGTGTTCATGCTTACACAGCAGGAGTGTTAATGACCCATGTGGCAGCAGCTCTCTGGCCACAGGGAACAGCACAGCTTCCCCAGGCATTGTGCTGGGAAAGGCTGAGAGAGGATCAGTGAAGAGAATGAGAAACAATTCTTATCTTCACTCGCTGCACCTGTTGCTGCGCACGTGTGGAATGTGTTATGGAGATTTGTTTACCAAAGGGTGATTTCTAAATTAGCCAATGGTGATGATGTTTGGACTGGAGGACCAATTGGGTCCACCTGTATCATAACTGTCTATAAAATCAATGGATTTCTTAATAAAGGTAGATTATTGATCAGCCTTCTGAAATACATGGAGTCTATGTTAATTATTACCCAGCCGGGGTCCATTGCAGCAATAGACTAATTAATGCCAGGCCAGGTTTGCAATGATACACAAATTAATGCCAGGCCAGGTTTACAATGATACCCGAATTAATGCCAGGCCAGGTTTGCAATGATACACAAATTAATGCCAGGCCAGGTTTGCAGATGTCCTGGCAGAGCTCTGGCTGCAGGAGCTGCATGGTGGCACCCACACCCAGCAGAGCTCCTGCCACACACACACATTGCTGTTTCTCACAAGCAAACCCCACCAGAGCCGTCCTGACTTGCCCAGGAAATAAAAGCAGTGCAGGGCCTTTCTGCCACGTGTGGAAAATGGCACATGGATAATTTAAAGTGTTCTTTGGAAGCATCTGGAAATGTATTGCAAAGTGGCTTGAGTAGTAAATGCCATGTTGGATTTTATGCAGGAGAGGGCATGCAGCCTGCCAGGGGTGGGATTTGCTTTCCCCAGCTCCCAGTGCCTGCACACTTTGCAAACAGCCCTTGGAGCTGCCTGGGCTCTGGCTCTGCTCAAGACCAAGAGCTGCTTTGTTCATTCCCTTCCTTTGCAGAAGAAAAGCAATCAGGAAGCCCTTGGTGCTCACAATCAAATCCCAGGCACACGTTGGTATTTTAGCAGTAATTTGGGGGAGGACACCTTGGAAGCTGCATGGATGCCAGCAGAGAGCATTTCCCAGCCAGGGCTGCTGCAGCCAGGGGTGTTCTGCCCTGAGGGGCTGGGCCAGCCCAGCGTGGGGTTGGCTGGGGCAGCCCAGGCTCTGCTCTGCTCCTCACCCAGCACAGGCTGCTGACACAGCCCCAGGGAGGGGTTTCATGCCGGGCTGGAGCCTCCAGGACAGGAAGGATTCCTGCTTCATTTATTCCCCTTTCTGTGCCTCAACCCCACACCCAGCCTGCGCTGGGGACCACGGGCACTGCAAGGGCTGGGCCTGGGCCTGGGCCTGGGCCTGGGCCTGGGCCTGGGCAGGGAGGGGAGCCAGGCTGGGAGAGCTGGGGGTGCTGCCCTGGAGAGGAGAAGGCTCCAGGCAGAGCTCAGAGCCCTTGCAGGGCCTGAAGGGGCTCCAGGAGAGCTGCAGAGGGACTGGGGACAAGGATGGAGGGACAGGAGGCAGGGAATGGCTGCCAGTGCCAGAGGAATGGCAGGGCTGGATGGGATCTTGGCAATTGGGAATTGTTCCCTGGCAGGGTGGGCAGGGGCTGGGCTGGAATTGCCAGAGCAGCTGTGGCTGCCCCTGGAGCCCTGGCAGTGCCCAAGGCCAGGCTGGACATTGGGGCTGGCAGCACCTGGCACAGTGGCAGGTGTCCCTGGGCTGCAATCAGCTGCCATTGAAGATCCCTTCCCACCCAAACCACTCTGGCATTCACATTCCTGAACCAAGGATGGAAACCAGCACCAAAACCCATTGCAGCAAATGGAGAAAGGAAAGGAAAGAATGATTTCCTGGCTGGTTCCAGGTGCCCCCAGTGCCATTTGCCACAGGGGGTTTGTAGCCTGGCAAGGCCTGGTTAGAGAGGTTTGGGCTGTGCCAGGGTGCCCAGAGCAGCTGTGGCTGCCCCTGGAGCCCTGGCAGTGCCCAAGGCCAGGCTGGAGCACCTGGCACAGTGGGAGGTGTCCCTGCCATGGCAGGGGTGGCACTGGAGGGGATTTCAGGTCCCTCCAACCCAAACCATTCTGGAATTCTGTCTAATTCTGGCTCCCGTGCCTGTCTGGGGGCACTTCTTGCTTTCCCTGCCCCCTGGGCTGCACCTTCCTTCTCCTCTTCCTCCTCTGCAGCTTTCCTTGCCATTGTTACATTCTGGTTCAAGAGAGTTTTAATCCACAAAAAACAACGAGCAAAATGTAAAATATTATGATATGATGAATATGATTTTATATTGTAGTTAGCTCTAGGCATTCCCTTTCTTATTTCATCATGATTGTTAGACTTCTTTTATTCCTTTCATAAAGAAAAACATTTAATGTAAAAATAAAAGGAGTTTTGATGATTTGGGTGGGTGAATTTCAGTGCTCAAGGCTTTCCTCCACATGTGCTCTAAGATGTGTGGGAACTTTGATGCAAGAGCCTGAGGAAGAAACCCCTCATCCAAGTCCTGCCAAAGGCAGAAGGAGTTTGATCACAGGGCACAGAGGAGCAGAGTGGCTTTGTGGGGGAAGGAGGGGTGCTTGTCACCCTCACGTTTGGGGCCAGTGTTATGAATAAGAAGCTTGACTAGGCCAATATTCAAGCAGCAATCAATTTATTATTTAATATGGTAAAGTATGAGCAATACAGTGCTGGGTACAGTGGGGGAAGTTTTCCCTCCAACTGCACACCGATAATTGATGGTTACAGGTATTTATAGGGCTACTCATCAGGTTTTTTTCAGCAGTTTCTATTTCCAATTTTTTTACTCATCAGCAATTTTTATTCTAAATTATTTCATCACAATTCTATACACTATTGTGATTTTAATTTCTCAGGATGTATCTCAAAAGGAGTCTCCCCAGATGGTGACGGTCCAGTTTCCGAAAGAAGAAAGACAAATCCCATCTGGTGGGGTCCAGCTCCCCAGATGTGGGTCCACCTTTTAATTGCAGAGACCATAAATCTCATAACAGTGATCTCCAGCTTCCCTTTGGTCGAAACCATAAATCCTTGAGGTGATGTTCATCTTCCTTTCTCAAGCTGTTTTTCTCTGCTTCAATACGGCGAGAGATAAGCATATTTCCTTTATATACATTCCAAAGCTATAGTTTCAATGATACAAGTAATATTCTAAAATTATACTTCAAAAGGTTATTATTGCAGAGCTTTTTATGGATTAAATGTAAGCAAAAAGCAACATCCTTAACACCTTAATTCAAATGCTCCTAAATCAACTAGGGTTAATTGCAAACAAAAGATAGTTTCAAAGGCCTTTTTCCATGCTTTATTTTCCTCAGTTATTATTAGAATTCACAGCTCTCCCATTGCCGGGGTCCACACATTGCACATTCACAAATACACACGTCGCCTGTTTGTACCTGACACGAAACACAGCTTTGCATCTCACACCAGGCTGGAAATGTGTGCCCTGACCGGGACACCTAGAAGGGCCAAGGTGATGTGGAGCCTCCCCAGAGCTCCCAGCTGGTGCAAAGCTGGTGCTGCTGTGAGCAGGGCTGTGGGAGAGGCTGCTGCCCCCTGAGCCCACAGCTGTGCTCTATCCCATGGGATTAATCCAGCACCCATGGGTACAGCTGGTTATCCATCCTGTGCCATGGGTACAGCTGGTTATCCACCTGGGTACCGCTGGTTATCCATCCCTGTGCCATGGGTACAGCTGGTTATCCATCCCTGTGCCCTGGGTACAGCTGGTTATCCATCCCTGGTTATCCACCCTGTGCCCTGGGCACAGCTGTTTATCCACCCTGCGCCCTGCAGTGCAGCTGGTTATCCACCCTTTGGGGCAATTCAGGCAGGGGAATGGGGGATTTGGGGCATTCAGGCAGGGAACAGGGGGTTTGGGGTATTTCAGGCAGGGAACAGGGGGTTTGGGGCATTCAGGCAGGAGGTTTGTAGCTGCTCCTTCCTTCTCTCCCTGCAGGACTGCTGCGTTTCCAGCATCAGACACTGCCACAGTGAAGGGATTAATCCAGCAGCAGGGATGAGCCCTGGGGCAGGGCTGGGGACAGGAGCAGGCTCAGCTCTCCCACTCACCAGGGTCTCCATCAGGCCTCTGCCGCTGATTGCTGGGATCAAATCCTACCCTTGGCACAAACACTTCAGCCAGGAAATTTGATCTTGTAAGATTTTTTTTCCAAAGCAGGAAAAGTTCTGGAGCTGAGAGGTTCATGTTGGGAGCCAGCGCAGCCAAACCGTGGGGATCAGGATCAGGGGCAGTAAATCCCCTGGGATCGCTGGTGTGGACCCTCCCGAGCTGTCCCCAGTGCCCCAGGGGTCAGCACTTCCAGAAGGGCACTGGGGGAGCTGCGTTCCCATCCCGTGGGGAGCAGGGCCTTGCCCTGTGCATATCCCCAAAAAAACCCACAGCATATCCCAAAAAACCCTACTTCTTGTCAATGTCAAACCGCGACATTCGGAAAATCCTCCGCTGGTGCTTGCGGCTGGGAGAGGCTGTGCCCGTGCCCTGGAGCGCAGGGATGCGCCAGGAGGAGAGACCGTCCCAGACAATCAGCAGCCTGGTACAAAGCCAATTACCGACTATTTTTGGAAAGCCTTTGAGAGCCTCCCCCCTTCAGACGGGGATGTTTATTCATTCTATCTCCGATCAGCCCCGGGGCTGGTGCCGTGTCACAGGCAGGGGTGTCACCCTCGGCACCGGCACCAGCCCTGTCCCCGGCACCTCCCCAGCGCCGGGGGAGCGGCGATGGCAGCGCTGCCTGCAGGGACAATTGAGCACTAAGTGACCATCGGGCAGGGTGACAGCAGCGCGGGGAATGCTCGGTCCCTGCGGGGCTCTGACAGCGACAAATCCCGGCAGGAGCCACCCGAGGGGACACAGCGAGGGGCAAAGGCAGCTCAGGGCTGGGCTGGGAGCGGGCAGGGATGGGCACTGCTGGGGCTGGGGGCGGCACTGGTTCCTCCCGGCCGGGCAGAGCTGGGAGCGGGCAGGGAGAGAGCGGCCCTGGAAACCCAGCGGCTCAGCACCGCGCCTGTCCCTGTCCCTGTCCCTGTCCCTGTCCCTGTCCCTGTCCCTGTCCCTGTCCCTGTCCCTGTCCCTTCTCCTGCCCCTGCCCTGCCCTACCCTGCCCTGCCCTACCCTGCCCTGCCCTGCCCTGCCCTGCCCTGCCCTGCGCTGTCCCTGTCCCTGTCTCTGTCTCCGTTCCTGCCCTGTCCCTGCCCTGTCCTTCCCTTCCCCTTCCCCTTCCCCTTCCCCTTCCCCTTCCCCTTCCCCTTCCCCTTCCCCTTCCCCTTCCCCTTCCCCTTCCCCTTCCCCTTCTCCTGTCCCTGCCCTGCCCTGCCCTGCCTGCCCCTGCCCCTGTCCCTTCTCCTGCTCCTACCCTGCCCTGCCCCTGCCCCTTCTCCTGTCCCTGTCCCTGTCCCTGCCCTGTCCCTGTCCCTTCCCTTCCCCTTCTCCTGCCCCTGTCCTGCCCTTCCCCTTCTCTTTCCCCTGCCCCTGTCCCTGCCCCTGTCCCTGTCTCTGCCCCTGCCCCTTCCCCTTCTCTTTCCCCTGCCCTGTCCCTGCCAGCCCCGCTGCTCGGCCGCAGTCCTGCAGAGGGGAGCAGGGCCATGGGGGATCTCCAAACTAAACTTCTTCTTTTTAAAAGCTTTGAGGCCCAGGGCCAAATTCAGAGCTGATGCTCTACCATGGCACAAATTTCAGTCTCCCCTTCTCTCCCCCTTTCCCCACACAGAGGTTATTTTAGGCTAGGAGTTATTTTAACTCACACCTTTCCTTTGGTGCATAAATTACACTTATTTATATTGCTTTCTGCATCAGCAGCCAGGGGTAAGAAGTGCCCAGGGAGCCTCAGCAAACCTGATAGGCTCTGAATCGTGCCACCTTCATCAGCAATGCTGAATTTGCCCCGTGGCATCCCAGGCATGCAAACATCCTGACTGCAAGGGCCAAGACAGGATATGGATGTGCTCAGCACCCCTGTCCTGCAATGTGAATGGTCCATGGTGCCCTGGCCAGGCTCAGAAAGCCTCTGTGAGTTTGTCCTGGGGTTGGAGAGGGTAGAGCAGAGCCTGTGAGGCTCTTGCAGGGCTTCTGCCAAGGGAAGGGTGGAGATGTCACCAGACTTCTCCATCACAGCAACATGGGCTCCTCAAATCTCCCTGCTGGAAGGGGCTCCCAAATACCTCTGCTGGAAAGGGCTCCATGAATATCCCTGTTGGAAAGGGCTCCATGAATATCCCTGCAGGAAAGGCTCCATGAATATCCCTGCTGGGAAGGGATCCCAAATATCCCTGCAGGAAAGGCTCCATGAATATCCCTGCTGGGAAGGGATCCCAAATATCCCTGCTGGAAAGGGCTCCATGAATATCCCTGCTGGGAAGGGATCCCAAATATCCCTGCTGGAAAGGGCTCCATGAATATCCCTGCTGGAAAGGGCTCCCAAATACCTCTGCTGGAAAGGGCTCCATGAATACCCCTGCTAGAAAGGGCTCCATGAATATCCCTGCTGGGAAGGGCTCCCAAACATCCCTGCAGAAAGGGGCTCCCCAGATTTCCCCACTGGAAGGGCTCATGAATATCCTCATGGGAAGGGAGAGTGAGAGCTGCAGGGTTGTGAGCCAGGCTGGGACACCTTTCTGCCATGGCAGGAAGGCTTTGGGTCCAGCAGATGGTTCAAAGCATGGCCTTTAACACAGGACTGCTGTTTAAACCGACTGGGAGCTGGCTCCCAGCTGACAGCTCCTCTGGAGCCCAGGTATCTGTGTGCATCTCTTGCAGGGGCAGTGTAAGTGCAGTCGGCTCAGCCTAATTAATGAATTGTGCCCCTCCATGTGCATCTTGCCTTCAGCTGAAGGTAAAGCCCAGCTCTCAAGGTCTAACCAGGTGGTTCCCAGGCTAAACCCCACAGTTCAGCCTGGTTAAAGCTCTGAGGGTTTGACCCTGGGATGAGGATGTGCAGCCCACGCTGTGTCTGGGCTTGTTGGATTGTGAGTGACAATTCCCAGGCACTGCAGTGGACTCTGCTCTGAGCCACATTTCCTGCTCCGAGCGCTGCCTCCATCCTCTGCTAAGTGTACCCAAGTTTTAGTGTTTAATATTTAAACATGAAAGTTCTTTTGAGACATTTAAAGCGGAATTATTAACAGCCCCATGTAGAACTGACAGGTTAACAGTGCGACAATTAAAAAGAAAGGTTAAATACATTTTCTTTTCAGACCAACTGCTGTTGCCTAAGACTAATAAATCCACCAGGAGATGGTTTTTAGAGAGTGTGAGTGGCTGTGTGTCAGCTTTTATAGGCTGGAGTTTTTCAGAAATCACCACACTTCTCTTTCCAGGCAGCTACAGGTTTCAGACTATATTTAGCAGATGGGGCTTCTTCCAAAGAGTTGTGTGAATCAAGCTGGAAATAAAATAAAAAATAGAATATAAAAAAAGCAAACCCTACCGGCTGTGGGGCTTTAAACATTCAAGCTCACAGTTTGCTTGGCTTTTTTAATGTACCATGATCCTCTTTTGTCTTGATGGCTCTGAAAACACAGGGGCTGGAGAGCAGCAGGAATTCTGCCTCTCTGAGGGATCAGTTCAAGTACTGAACTCCTGTTTCTCCTTTGGAAAATTGCTGTCCCCCCTGGCTGGCAGGACACAGCCTTGGGAAGAGCCAGGGTGACTTTCTGGGGACAGTGAGGTGCCAGCGGGGACATCCAGGCCGTGGAATAGCCCCCAGCCCCTCCTGGGTGTTTGTGGGCAAAGTTCAGCCCTTTCAGAGAGACATTTTCCACCTCTGCTGTGTGCAGTGACATGAACATTCCCTCAGTGTGATTCCCCTGGGACGGCACAGAGATGTGTGACAAGCAGATTAAAGGTGACCCTGTGACAGCTGAGCGAGGTGGCCCTGGGGGAGCAGGTGACCCTCAGAGGCCCCTGGAGCTGCCCTGGGACTGTGGAGTTCGGGATAAATCCATCTGTGGCTTTGGAAGGTGAGGACAAGGACTCAGCTCCCTGCAGAGCCCGGAGCTGCTGCAGGCTGGGGAGGGGCTCTGGCTGTGCCCTTCCCCATTCCCTCCCTGTCACAGGGCTTGCAAGAGTCTTCAGGGTGAAGAGAGAGACGAGAATGTTGGCCTCATGTTCAGAAGGCTTGATTTATTATTTTATGATATATATTACATTATAACTATACTAGAAAGAAATAGAAGGAAAGTTCTCAGAAGGCTAGCTAAGCTAAGAATGGAAAAGGAATGAATAACAAAGGAGCTCTCCCTGATTCTGTCCCAGAGAGAGCTCGGTCCTTGATTGGCCATTAATTGTACACATCCAACATGGGCCAATCACAGGTGCACCTGTTGCATCCCACAGCAGCAGATAACCATTGTTTACATTCTTTTTCTGGGGCCTCAGCTTCCCAGAAGGGAAAATCCTAAAGAAAGGATTTTAATGAAAATATGTCGGTGGCACCCTCCCCCCAGGAGTTCTCTCCTGGCCCCCCACAGGACCCCAGCCCAGCATCTCCCTCCCTACAGTCACATCTCCCTTCCAGCTTCTCTTCCAAGCTCCACGAGCCCCTGCTTGCCCAGGCTCCTGATGGACGTTGGTTGGGACCCAAATTTGCCACCATGAAGGGCCATGTGACTTACAAGCAGAGGGGAATATTTACTCGCCCTGTGCTTTTAGCATGTTAAAAAACACCGCCTGATGTTTTAAATGAGCTCCTGACAGCAGCACTGGAGGTTCCAGACTATTAGAAGCACATCAGAGGAAGGCATTACAGGATGGCCACAAGCCATGGTTATAATCAACCTGGGCTTGATTTATTAAACTCTATAGCAACCCATATAAATTGATTAGCCATTTATTAAAATGGCTGTTAATCATGGATTATCCCTTTGTACAAATTTAGAAAACTGCCTGGGTTACGACCAGCCTGAAAGAGGGGGAGAAGCCCAGGGTTAAAACTTTGGGGAGAGCACCAGGCTCCCTTCCAGGCTCCATCCTCTGGAGCTTCCCTCTTCCTGCCCTCCCCCAGGCCATGGAGTGAGCATGGAGAGTGACACAGCAGTGCCAGCTCTGCCCAGGGTCCCAGCAGTGTCCCCATGTCACAGAGGGACACCCCACGGCATGGGCAGCACTCCTGGTCAGCGTTCCTGGGGGAACCATGGAACCATCCTCTGCAAGGATCCAAACCATCCCTGGGCATTGAACCACCCTCGGAGCTGCTGCTGTGCAGAACGTGGGAGCAGAGGCTCCTGGAATGTTCCAATGTATATTTCTGAAAGGTCAATGTGACAGCATTAGAGGGGACCTGGGAAAGCTCCACTGCCACCTCAGCTCTGCCCTATCTGTCACCAGCACACTCTGGTGTCAGCTTTTCCAGCCTCAGCACATCCCCAAACTCCAGCCTGATCTGATCTTCCCTCTTCCCACATCCCCCATGGATCCACAACACCAAATGTGACAGGAAGGAGCTGCTGCTGTCACCACAGCACTCATTCCATCCTCCCAGCCAGGCTGTGTGAGCACCAGGGCTGCCCAGGGCTGCCAGGCTCCCTCTGAGGAGCTGCACTGGAATCAGTCCCACGGTGTCTTTAACTCACTGTGTGCAGGGAGCAGGCAGGGCCATCCCTCGGGGCACCAGGGGGGCACTGGGGCCATTCTGGACACCCTGAGCCTGCACTGGGGCCATTCAGGAACACCCTGAGCCTGCAGTGGGGCCATTCAGGACACCCTGACCCTGCAGTGGGGCCATTCAGGACACCCTGACCCTGCACTGGGGCCATTCAGGACACCCTGAGCCTGCAGTGGGGCCATTCAGGACACCCTGACCCTGCAGTGGGGACACTCAGGGACACCCTGACCCTGCACTGGGGACACTCAGGAGCACCCTGACCGTGCACTGGGGACACTCAGGAGCACCCTGAGCCTGCACTGGGGCCATTCAGGAACACCCTGACCCTGCAGTGGGGACACTTAGGGACACCCTGACCCTGCACTGGGGCCATTCAGGACACCCTGACCCTGCATTGGGGCCATTCAGGACACCCTGACCCTGCAGTGGGGACACTTAGGGACACCCTGACCCTGCACTGGGGCCATTCAGGACACCCTGACCCTGCAGTGGGGACACTTAGGGACACCCTGACCCTGCACTGGGGACACTCAGGACACCCTGACCCTGCAGTGGGGACACTCAGGGACACCCTGACCCTGCACTGGGGCCATTCAGGACACCCTGACCCTGCACTGGGCACACTCAGGACACCCTGACCCTGCAGTGGGGACACTTAGGGACACCCTGACCCTGCAGTGGGGCCATTCAGGAGCACCCTGACCCTGCACTGGGGCCATTCAGGAGCACCCTGACCCTGCAGTGGGGACACTCAGGACACCCTGACCCTGCAGTGGGGACACTCAGGGACACCCTGAGCCTGCACTGGGGCCATTCAGGACACCCTGACCCTGCAGTGGGGACACTCAGGAGCACCCTGAGCCTGCACTGGGGCCATTCAGGACACCCTGACCCTGCACTGGGGACACTCAGGACACCCTGACCCTGCAGTGGGGACACTCAGGACACTCTGACCCTGGGTGGTGCTTTGGGCATCCTCAAATGGCAGCTGGAGCTCCAGAGGGGAGCTGCTGTGTCCAGGGATTCTGGGCAGCTGGAGAGCCAGGCTAGTTTGGGACACAGAGAACTCCTGGATGCTCTGATTCAACAGGAGTCAGCCCCTGCAGAGAGAGGAGTTTTCCCAGCCTAAATCATCACGGAATTATTGGATGGTTGAGTTGGGAGGGACGTTAAAGCCCATCCCGTTCCACCCCTGCCATGGGCAGGGACACCTCCCACTGCCCAGAGTGCTCCAAGCCCCAGTGTCCAACAAGGATCCTCAACATTGTTCCTCAGCATTCCCTGTGGTTCTCACCCAGCCAGTTTATGGCAAACAGCCTTGAGAACAGTCTGGGAAGGCTTTGATGATGCCTGTGCTGGGTCCCATCAGTGCAATTGCAGCCGCCCCGAGCTGGCAGGAGCAGGACAAGGGATGTTTCCATGGGGTTTCATTGCCAGGAGCAGGACAAGGGATGTTTCCATGGGGTTTCATTGCCAGGAGCAGGACAAGGGATGTTTCCATGGGGTTTCTTTGCCAGGGTATGCAGAGCAGAGCTGACACAGACCCACAGGGCTCCCAGTGACTTCATTAAAGAAAGTCACTCTGCAAACAAATCACCCTGGAGGCAGGAATGGGGTGAAGCTCAGGAGAACAGCACTGCCCTGCAGTGGGGCTTGTTTCTTTGGAGATGCCATGGTTTCCAGCCTGGGATCAGAAACATTCCCATGAAATCCCTTCTGACACTGGATTTCATGGCAGCTTTGTCACCTTGGAGCTCTGGTGGCTTTGCCAGGTGATCAGGCAGAGATGCAGGAGCATCTCCCACCCCAACTGCTCTGGGCTCAGCTGTGTGACCCCACTGTCCCCAGCCATGCCCAGAGCTTTCACTGGGGTGTGTGTGAGGGGAGGAGCACCTGGAAGGGGTTGGTGCAGCTGGAATGGTTTGGTGGAGCTGGAAGGGGTTGGTGCAGCTGGAATGGTTTGGTGGAGCTGGAAGGGGTTGGTGCAGCTGGAATGGATTGGTAGAGCTGGAAGGGGTTGGTGCAGCTGGAATGGATTGGTGGAGCTGGAAGGGGTTGGTGCAGCTGGAAGGGGTTGGTGGAGCTGGAATGGATTGGTGGAGCTGGAAGGGGTTGGTGCAGCTGGATGGGGTTGGTGCAGCTGGATGGGGTTGGTGCAGCTGGAATGGATTGGTGGAGCTGGAAGGGGTTGGTGCAGCTGGAATGGTTTGGTGCAGCTGGATGGGGTTGGTGCAGCTGGAATGGATTGGTGGAGCTGGAAGGGGTTGGTGCAGCTGGAATGGTTCGGTGCGGCTGGAATGGATTGGTGCAGCTGGATGGGGTTGGTGCAGCTGGAAGGGGCTGGTGCAGCTGGATGGGGTTGGTGCAGCTGGAATGGATTGGTGGAGCTGGAAGGGGTTGGTGCAGCTGGATGGGGTTGGTGCAGCTGGAAGATCTTTGCCCATCATTCAGCTGAGAGCAGGAAAGAGAGTAAACAAAACACATCTCGGCCAATTCCAATTCCACAATTCCAGTTTGTCCCTGTGGCCACACGTGGCGAGGCTTGGCTGCTGTCAGGCACCTCAGGAGATTTGTCCATGCAGGGACTCTCTGCAAAATTCATCTGAATTAAGCAAAAGCCGAAATTTCCAGTGGATTAGCCAAACTGTATTAAGCCCCAGTGTGAGTTATGCTAAATGAAATGGAGACGATGTTCATTTTAAGAAGGCTCCCGTGCATGTTTGAGGAACATGTAATCATCTTGGTTATCTCCCAGGGGGAGAAGCTCAGGAGCTGGGGGTATGTGAGTGCCTGCTGCTCATTCCACAATGGGGGAGAGGGATGTGTTTTTCCCACCCTGAAAAGCTGAGGGGGGCAGGAAGGACAGTGGCCATGGACACTGGGCCACACTGGGGTTCAGGGCTGGATTGAGGAGGGGTCTCTCTGGACCCCCCAAAGCTGAGCCCCCAGCACAGCTCCATGGCAGCCTCTGAGGAGCAGCAGCACAGAGGATTTGCCATAAGAACTCCCTTCCCCTGCCCTAATCCGTGTCACTTTAAGTACAGCAGAGAACCAGATCTGACAGCTGGTTGGGTTTACCCCGGCACCGAAATCTCCATGTGAAATACTGCGGGCTTTGAAGCCCTGTTGATGCCCCAAAGTGAGAGCGGCATTAACTCCCCAAGTGCAGCAAATAACCTGACTGACACAAATGCACTTATGTGGGGAAGAGGAACAAGCTGTGCTACCAGCAACGGCTTTGTACCTCCAACTAAATCCATTCTTGCCTTTGTGCTGATACAACTAATCAGCAGTTAATATGCAGTCCCATCAGCACACGGAGTAACAAAGCTCTGTTTCCCCAAGATCTGCATTTCATGCTTGATTGCGAGCTCCGATCAAATCCTTTCCTGCCGTTCCAATGGGTTTTGCTAAATTCTCTCCCCTGGTGTGGAGTCTTTGATAACTGGTGAGGTAGAAGCCCACGCTCTGGCCTGTTGTTCAGACAAGAAATGCTGATTGGGAGCATTTAGGGGCTTTCTCTCTTCAACCTGACCAGTGTTTTCACAGTGTGGATAAAACCTTAATTGTATGTGAGACTGCTTTCCTCCCCCATCAAATCTGCTTGAAACTGCCAATGGCTTCAAAAATTATTAAGGTCAGAATAAACATGCAGGAACACTCACGCATTCATTCCATCATCATATAAGCTTAATTTCCTTAGGCAAGCAGGCTAAAAATATCCCCTGTGCCCAGAAGAGGTAATTACACCGCACAGAACTCCGTAGGGTTGAGCTGGTTTGAAGTGGTGCCCTGACACAGCACACCCAGCCATCCCTGCCCACCCCACACACCTCCCACAGCCACTGCAGCTCCCACCCAGCACGGGGCAAACGCTGGATTCTGAATTCCCCCTGGCATGGATCCCAGTTCCCTGTGCCAGGATGGGCAGGGCTGGCCAAGCCTGGCCGTGGCTGGGGAAGGTGTCCTCTCGGATCATGTCCTCACAAAACATTCCTGTCGGGTTGGGTTTGGGAAGCCAAGAGCTGTAATGGTGACAGACAGCTCCAGAGATTCCCCTGCAGTGCCTCACCCCAGAGCTGGCACCCCCAGGGCTGTCCGAGGGCTGGCACGGAGCAAAGCCAGCCCTCCTGCTGCCCTCCCTCCTCACAGGGCACGGGCTCCTGGCCAAACAAAGACAATTCCCACCAAAGACAATTCCCACCAAAGCTCCAGATCCAGCTGGCCTCTCTTTGCAGGGAGAGAGGAGCCCCGTGGCAGCTACACCTACACTCATGCAACCCCTTGAAAATACACTCGATGGCCACAGGTACAGTCTGAGTGTCCCTCTTCCCAATAGTTCATACAGAAGCCAGGAATTATAATTGTTCCTAAAATTGCTTTTCACCAAAATAAGCCCTCTCACCCTGGGGTGTGCAGGCTGCCCTGGGGCAGTCAGGGGCAGCAAGGGGGGCTCACGAGGGGGTGGTGACTCCACTCCACACACCCAGCTCCAGACACGAGACTGGCTTTGCCCAGTGACCCCAGTGAGGTCCCTGCAGCCCATCTCCTCTTGGCTGCAGTCAGTTCTTTCCCTGCAGGGCGTTGTGTGGGTGATCTCTCAGGACAAGTCCTTCCTGCCAGGCACAAGGGACCCTTCCCCAGCTCCTGCAACTGTGAATTCTCCACCAGGGGCCAAATCACATTTCCCATTTGAAGCTCTCCACACAGGTAACTGGGTTTGGCTGTTTGATGCCATTTCCTCTTAGACAGTCCAACACAGAGTAATTAACCCTTTAGGAGGAGCCCCTCTCCCTTAGCATCTCACTTTTGGTCACTGCCATTGAAACACATTGGTTGCAGGAGGAGTTTTTCCAGTTGCCTGGAGAAAACAGCTGTGGGAGTATTTTCTTTTAGCAGGGCATTTTCACCATTCAAAGAAAGCAGACAATTTAAAAAAATAGACACAGATCTGCCACATAGCCGAGGATGAAATTAAAATTGGACAGGTTGATTATAACCTGTCACAGCCACAAGCCAATTAAATTCCTGCAGCAGGGCAGGGAGGGACCTGAACGTCCCTGAGAGGAGTTCCAGTGCCTCTCATCCGAGCTGCAAACTTTGGTCAGCTGTGCTGGGTTTGCTGAGCCCCAGCAGCGGCAGGCAGGCTCATTCCTGAGCTCTGGGGCTGCCAGGGAGGGTCAGCACAGCCAGGCCAGGCTGGACACGGCCCTGGGGAGCTCCCTCCGTGCCAGGGATGCTCTCTGAGCTCAGCTTCTACCACCTCTGCACCTCCTGAGCTCTGCTGTTCAGTGCCTTGGGGGGAACCTGGGCCATGGCTGAAAACCACCCTGAAGGAAAAGCTTCCCTGCACCTCACAGGGAACTGCTTAAGGAAGATAAAGCTCCAACTCTGATCTATTCCTAGGGAATTTCCATAAATCATGTTATTTCAGAATGTTTCCCTCTGAGAATGAAGGCTAGAAGGGGTCCTCTGGTTTCATCTTTTTCCTGGCAAGGGATTTTTTCAAATCAGCTTTTCGATAGCTGGATCAGTTTGTGTGAATTCACAGCTTAATGCAAGGAGGATGCTTGGATTTGTGTGTGCAGTGTGGGCAGCGTGTTAAATTCTGAAAGAGCTGGAAGTTGGATCCATCTCAAGGAGCCTCAGACCAGCAGAGCCCTGCACACTCCAGATCCTCTTTAGCCAGGCAGCTCTTTCCATCCCAAGGTGAATTTAATCCCAGCCATGCCATGGCCACCCCATACACAGCAGAGCCCCCATACCTGCACAGAGCCCTCAGAGCCCAAACTGCTCCTGCTGCCCATCAGGAATGGCTCTGCAGCCCCAATCCCTCTGTTTGTGTGTCCTGGGAGCTCTGTGGGTCCAGGAGGGTTCCCTTGCTCCTTCCCCAGCGTCCCTCACGTTCTCCTCTCAATGTTTGGGAGCAATAATGGATGTGCAGAATGCAAGAACTAATTAGAGTGTCTCCTGCTTTCGGAAAGGAAGCAGAAACCACAGCAAATGACATTCCAGCAAAAATGGGGTCAGCTCAGATTAAACTCCCTTCCCATTTATCTTTGGTCTTTAGCATTAAATTTACCATACATATTAGAAACAAATTTTAATTTTCCACAGCATTGGGCAATATCTTCTCCTTAAAGCCTGGCAGAACATTCATTAGCATCCTCTCCCTCCAGTTCAGTGTGACTGTCTCCTCATTTGCACATAAATGTGAACTTTGCTGCCTGCACAAACTTGTCTGAGTGACACCAAAGTTCTGTATCAATACTCAGCTCACACCTCCCCACACACTCTGTGCCTGCCCTCCACTCTGCTGCCTTGAAATAATTCCCAAAAGCTCTGGGAAGAAGATGCTGCTGCAAGCACCAGTATGGAGAGACAGAAGTGAAGGTATCAGTTGGACTTCCTGCCTAATTAAAGCAGAGTTCCCACCTTAAAGTCAGGCTTTAGAGTTAAGCCCATGGCATGAGAAGGTATTTCCAGAGGGCAGTTCATCCCTCTGGGCAGCTGCTGGGAGCAGGAAGGGCAGCCAGTGGTGAGGATCTGTGAGGAGCCAGCAGGGCTCAGACCCTGCTCCTTCCCAAGCTGCCCCCAGAATCCTGGGAATAGCCCAGGTCTCATTCCCGTGGTGTCAGAGTCATTCATCTTACCCAGCCTCAGGGGGTGTGGGGGCAGGACAGCCCTCCATGGGCACACAGACATTGCCAGGATGTGGCTCCTGAGGGCTTCAGGGATGATCCACACCTCAGCTCTGCTTCCTCTCCAAGCACAGGGCTCTCACTCCTATGGCACACTGACACAGGATGAATTTCATGCCCATCCCTCCATAGACTACTGCATTTTGATAAATAAACACTGCCCTGTGTATCCTGCAGCTGGAGGAGGGGATGTGAGCTGTAGAGAGGCATTTCCCACCTGCAGCAGAGACAACGGCACGTCCCTGTCCCCAGCCCCACGAGGACAGGACCCACAGAGGGCAGAGATGCCATGGAAATCAGGAAATCAGGAAATCAGGAAATCAGGAACATCTCAGCTCCCTGGGAGACAAGGGCTGCAGAGCACTGAGGGCATTCCAGCTGCCAAGCCCTGGCCCAGCTGTGTGGGGTGGGAGCTGCCTCAGGGCAGGAGCTCCTGGCTCTGGGTTTCCTCACAGACCTTTGTCCTCTGCTGTGGTGCCACCACAGTGACAACCCCACAGCATGGGGGGACAGCTGTGACAACCAAGGGGGCTGTGCCAGGAGCCTTCAAGAGCCTGACATTCACCAAGTACTGACCCTGACATTCACCATGTGCTGAGCCTCTCAACAGCATCCAAATGCTCCTGACTCCAGCAGGGCAAAGAGGAAAACAGCAGCAGGTTCTTACCTGGCACTGCCAGGGCGTGAAGTCTTTCCCAGTGGATCACAACAATCCCCAGCAGCAGCAGGGACCTGCCTGGCTGGGGTAAAGCTCAGTGTCAGCAGCTCTAATCCTAATTTCACTCCCCAATCCTCCTGCCTATGAGAAAGAGTGAGAAGAGGTCTCAGTATTGGGATTCTTCCCTTGTAGAAGTGAGAGAAGTGAGGGTGGAACACAGAGGAATTACGAGAGGGCTTGATGGTGCTGCAGATATGGGGAGAGAAGAGCCTGGGAGGAGATGGGGGATAGGAGATAGATGAGATAAGCAGCCCTGTGCAGAGCTGATGGATAGAGAGGGACTGTGGTTGCCTTTCCTACCTCACTCTCTTAAATATTGATCTGGAAGGGTTCTTGGATCCGTGTCAGTGAGCTCTGATTTATGCTCCCAGCTCTGGCTGCCTGTGCTCTTTTCCCAGTGGAAAATCAAAGGCCTTGTACCTACAAATGCCCATTTTCCACTTGGCCAGAGCTCTGCTGAGGGGGAGCCCCGCTGCCTGCAGCTGTGCGCAGATGTGCAGGGGCTGTGCCCTGCAGGATGTGGGATGGTGCCATGGCACAGGGGTGGGGACAGGCACAGAGCACTCCTGGGACCCCAAAAGGAACATTTTAAAGTTTTCTGCACCCACTGCCCTTTGATGTGTCTCTTGTTCAATCCCAGCCCTGATATGCCATTTCTGCAGCCTCTCTGAACCTGAGGAATTGGGATTTTCCCCCAGTTCCTGTCACAGACATATTTTCATAAAAATCCTTTCTTTAGGATTTTTCCCCCTTCTGAGAAGCTGTGGCCTCAGCAACAAAATGTAAACAATGGTTATCTGCTGCTGTGGGATGCAACAGGTGGATCCGTGATTGGTCTTGGGTGAATGTTTGGGTTTACTGACCACTCAGGGCAGAGCTGGGTCTCACTCTTTGCCGGGACACAGATCTTTGTTATTCATTCATTTTCTATTCTTAGGTTAGCTAGCATTCTGAGAACTTTCTCTCTATTTCTTTTTAGTATAGTTATAATGTAATATATACATCATAAAATAATAAATCAAGCCTTCTGAACATGAGATCAACATTCTCGTCTCTCTCTTCACCCTGAAAAACCCTTGCAAGCCCTGTGACAAGTTCCCAGTTGAGGTTTCCTGGCTGCAGAGCAGCACAGCCAGGGCGCTGCAGGCGCTGAGGGGCTGCCAGGGAGCAGCAAAAGCCCCCATGGCAAAGCAGGGCCCAAGCCCCTGTGCTGGAAACAACCGTGCCTGCTGCTCTCAGCACTGCCTTCCCCTCACCCTGCTGCCAGGGCTTCCCTGGGCTGGCATGCTTCCATATCTGCAGGGAGGGGATGGGGAGAACAAAACTGTTCCCCCAAGATAAAGAGTGCAAGCGCCTGCTTTGTTTTCTGCTTTCCACATCAATGAGAAGCAGTTCTCCTCCAGGGACAGCCCTCCCCAGCCTGCAGCACAAAGCAGCCCTGGACGTGCAGATGTGAAGCTCCAGAAGATCAGAGCTGGGGCAGGAGGGGAAGCAGGGCCAAGGCAGAGCCCGAGGCCATGGACAGGAGTTACACCAAGGTCAGGCCTTGAAGTTGTGGCTACAAAAGCAAACAGAGGCAGAGCAGCTCTGTTAAGATTCCCCAAAAGAAAAAGAAGAAAGAAAAAAAAAAAAAAAAAAAAGAAAAACAAACATAGGGAAAAGAAAAGAAGATGGCACAAAAATCCAGGCAGAAGCTGTCACTTGAGAGAATGATTCTTTTTAAGCCAAAGATAAATAATATATAAATAAGACTTTCTGCTGCTTGAAGATACTAGAGTTGATCAGAAGCTCAAATACCTCAAGGAAATGAGCTTTGTTCACTTGATTTCTTCCTCTGACTGCTCCTTTTATCCCTGTTTCCCCCTTTTACTCCAGCTCTCAGTGTGCTGTGACACTGTGCCCTTCTGAACAAAAAGCTCCCCCTCCAGATGGGCCAGCACTGACTCAGCTGTTGCTCAGATTTCTCCTAAGCCACAGTTCAGGAGACAAAATCTCCAATTTCCCTTCAGTCCTGGGATCCCAAGAGCTCAGGGAGCAGGTGAGGGTATGACAGGCTGCACCAAGGTCCTCCAGGGACTCTGTCACCAGGGACAGGCTGCACCAAGGTCCTCCAGGGACTCTGTCACCAGGGACAAAGGTGAAGATCAATCCCCAGAGCTGCTGCAGGGCTGGAGCCGCTCTGGAGCCAGGCTGGGAGAGCTGGGGGTGCTGCCCTGGAGAGGAGAAGGCTCCAGGCAGAGCTCAGAGCCCTTGCAGGGCCCAAAGGGGCTCCAGGAGAGCTGCAGAGGGACTGGACAAGGGCAAAACTGGTGCCTGCCTCTGTTTTTCTGCCAGAGTCCCTTTAGGCTTCACAGCCTCCCCCTGGTCTCCTTTTGCCCCCCAGTTGCTGTTATCAGCAGGATGGGGCTCAGAGCTCGTGACACACCATGAACAGCCTCGTGCTAAATGCCAGGAAATTCTGCAGCAAAAGCAGGCAATCACTCTGGGCAGCTTAATCTTTGACTGCTTAAATTAAGATCTTTTACAAGGGCTTTATTTTCAAGGAAAGAGTGATCAGCTTGTCCTGAAAATGAGATTCTTTTAAAGTGTTTCATCTGCATTACCCACGTTTGACAAGTCTGACATGATGGAAGCCCTGGTGGAGGATGTACTTAGAGGGCTTGGTGTAAATTCCAGGCAGGGAATGGATCTGCAGCCTACTCCAAGTCAATTACTGCCAATGCCCCACCTCTGCTGCTTCCCACAAGCAAATAAATCCTGAATTTTTTGCTACATTCCCATCCCTGCATTTTTCTTTGCAATTAAGCGCTGCTTTATTTCATGGCCGTGTCTGTGCCCTTGTGTGAAATACATCATCCCAAAGCAGGAGTGAGGGTTTCACTACGTCCCTGGAGCTCTCACACCAGTCAGACCAGTATGGCATCACCTGGGGCTTGTTAACCATGAAAGCAGTGGCTCCCCATTCTACTAAGGGCAGGGGAAATTCGGCATTTTCCTGTTCAGTAAGGAAGTGACAAAACGAGTAATGGTGCCCTTGGTGAATGGCAGTGATGGACACCCCAAGGAGCCCACTGGGAGACCAGCCAGGTGGGACATGCAAGGAAGGAGCATTTTACACATTGCAGTTTGTTCTGCCCTTTTCCCTGCTCAGTAAGGGAGGGAGGCTTGCGGTGTGGGATGGGAAAGAGCAACCAGGAGGCAATGGGGCCATTCCCAGTGTCACTGCTGCGCTGGATGGAGCCCCCATATCCCACTGTGCTGGATGGAGCCCTCATATCCCACTGTGCTGGATGGAGCCCCCATATCCCACTGTGCTGGATGGAGCCCTCATATCCCAGTGGCACCGCTGTGCTGGATGGAGCTCCTGTGTCCCAGTGTCACTGCTGTGCTGGATGGAGCCCCCATATCCCACTGTGCTGGATGGAGCCCACATATCCCACTGTGCTGGATGGAGCCCACATATCCCACTGTGCTGGATGGAGCCCTCATATCCCACTGTGCTGGATGGAGCCCTCATATCCCACTGTGCTGGATGGAGCCCTCATATCCCACTGTGCTGGATGGAGCCCCCATATCCCACTGTGCTGGATGGAGCCCACATATCCCACTGGGCACCGCTGTGCTGGATGGAGCCCCCATGTCCCAGCAGGAAGGGCAGTGCTTGTCACCAGCCATGAAACCAAGGGAGTGAGCAGTGAGGGTTCCACCATCTTTCACTTTCAGGCAGTTGGCTCCTGTTTAAATGAGAATCTTAATTTTTACCTTGATTTGGGCTGGGCTTCCTTGTATTTAATTCTAGCACAGAGATGCAGGACCAGGGCCCAGAGTAACCTGGTCTAGAGGAAGTTCCCTGCCCATGGCAGGGAATGAGATGGGATTTAAGGGCCCTTCAACCCAAATCATTCCATGATTCTCTGACCTTCTTGGGCTAAGCTTAAGCACAGGAGCACTGATTCCTCAAGAGGAAAGCTCAGACTGCTCCTAGAAAATCACAACCAGGCCCCTCTCTGCACCCTGGAGCCATAAATTATCCATGTCCTTTTTTTCCCTTCTCTTTTCTTGCTCTTTTCCTCCTGGATTAAATAAAAGCTGTGACAATGAGCTCAGACTGTTGGTAACATTAATCACACCTGGGTGCTGGGTAGAGCTCCTTTGTCACACAGCATTTGACACAAATCCTGGCACTCCAAATTTCAAAGTGTCCTCAGGAAAGACTGGTCTGGGGAAAAATGGAAAAGGATGGTGAAGAAGAGAGGTGGAGGGGGCGATAGAAGGGGGAGGATGGAACATATCAAGAAGCCCAAATTTTGTGCTTCTGCCAGTCCCACCAGGTTCTCCCAGTCCCACCATGCAGCCGAGTTGTTGCCATGCTGGTGGGGCTTTCCCAACTTGCCCTGGCCTCCAGGAAGCCCACCCAGGTGTGGAGTGCCCAGCCCTGAGCCCAGGCAGGGTGAAGGCCATGAGGAGCCTTGCCCTGAGCAAAGTGCAGAATTTCAGGGGATTAGTGGGGGTGGAGAGGATCACAGGAGTGTGGTGGGAGCAGAGCACTGCCTGACCCCGCTCCCCATGGGACAGCGTGGGAAGGGGAGTTGTCCTAGGGTGGGGTTATGATGCTGTATCCCCATTCCTGTGTTCTGTTCATGCTGGATATCATGTTCTGTGCCTTCCAGACTGGCTCTGAAGAGCGAATGTTTTGTTTTGGTTTTGCTCTCAGCCGCTCCCCCACGGCTGGCGGGACACACAGAGAGGGCAGTGCATGGTGCTGCTTTTGCTTTTCGCTTTGCTCTTGCTCCCGCTTTGCTCCTGCTTTGCTCTTGCTTTTTGCTCCTGCTCATTAGTTAGTTTAGCTCAGCAGTCCAAATTTTCCCTGGGCTGTTTCTCCTTTCCCTTTTCTGGACCCACTCGAACCTGCTCCAGCCTGGGGCCTGGGAACACCGAGAGTTTGCACCTTGGGCCTAGTGGGGCCTACTCTGGGCAGCAGCTGCCCCAGCACAGGAGGGACTGAGAACAGAGCGACCACCCCCAGAGAGACTTTCTGAATTTGTCATCTTTGTCAGAGCGGTGACAGAGTGGTGTCACCTGGTATTGTTCATTCTGTGTGCTGGGGGTGCTGTGCCTGTTCAATAAACAGGTTCTTTCCACTTCTCTCCAAGGAATCCTTCCCAACCCGGTTGTGGGGAGGGGCTCTGTGGGTTTGCTTTCTGGAGGGGCCCCTTTGGAGGTTTTCTCCCAAATTTGCCCTAAACCAGGACAGGAGTCCATCATTCCAGCCTGGTGGAGCATCACCAGCTCTCCTCAATGAGGCACCTAACAAAAGAGGAGGAGCATTTATCCTGCTCAGTGCCAGCCACTCTGTGACAGCTCCTTGCACACAGCCCTCACTGTGCTGGGCTGGGATGGAGCTGCCAGCCCCAGGAACGCTGGGAATGCAGGGCAGGAAGCAGCAAAGTGGGAAAACCCAGCTGGGAGAGACAGGCAGGGCTGGGGCACAGGGCAGAGTCACCAAAGCAGCACCAGGGGGTTTGGGCCGTGTCCTGCACTTGTGGTGTCTGTGTTTAGCAAAAATTCAGCAGTTGAGCAGTCACCCTGCAGGGCTGAAGAGAATTTTAAATGCAGCAATAAGAGATATCCACAAGCTCTGATTTTCCATATAATTTTCTGAATTTGGCCTGTTTCTTGCTGTGGGCTGTGCAACACCTGTGGCTGGCAGCTCTTAATAGCAGCCTTCTCATGCTTCCATCGGGATCTTGGGATGAGCAGTGGGAATGTCCCATCCACCTGCAATGCTGCTGGAGATGGATGGAATACAGCTCCATGTGAACTCACAGCAGCTGGAAAACATCCCCCTCCAACACAGGCTGCCACTCAAAATAAGGCTTAAATACCTTATTTGCAAATACAAAGAACAGGAAGAAAAAACTCCCAGCTGGAGGGAAGCAGCTACTGGATAAGAGATGTGTGTCCATTCTGACAATTCCTGCAGGGAAACAATTGTTTTAATGAAATAAATCAGAGAAACGCAGAATGGGCTGGGTTGAAAGAGCTCTTTACAGAGCCATAGAGCCTCCTCACAAACCCAGCAGGTTTTTACAAGTCCCTTCCTGCAGCAAACACTTCAAACCTCCAGCACCTCTCCCTTGTCACCATCCTGCCCTGGGCTGGGGCAAGGTCTGACAGCAGCAGAAAGTGTGGATTGCATTTCCTCAGCGTGCAGGAGAGGGAGGGAGGGAGGGATGACAGAATCGTGCCTGGTGGCCCAGGGAGGAGCTGCTGGGAAGACAGCAGTTTTCACACGAACCCACAGGGGGTTTATTTGCCTCCTCTGAAATCCAGTGTGTAATTAACTGATCTTTGATAACATTTGCCTTGTCAGGATAGAATTCAGATTTTATCTTGCCTGACAGCAGCATTTATGGTGTTAATGCTGGGAAAGAAAGGGAGACGCTGTAATTGTGGAAACCCTATTTAATTTGAGGATTCTGTTATCTTGTCACCAGGGCTGAGATTTCACTAATAGATTCTGACTCTGGCAAAATTATACACTCAAATAGATGGGATTTTAACAGACAAGATCCCATTGATATTTCTGTGAAGATACAGTGGCTGCACTGAGTGTTTAGAGTCGTGGTTTTGCTTTGGGAAATCATGGGAGGAAAGGGGTCAGAGCAGAGCTGGATCATCCTGGGATGGGAGCAGGGGGTCCCCAAAGCAGGCAGGGCACAGAGCCCCTCTGGTAAAGTCCTCAAAGCACCAGCTGTGCCTTGGTCATCCCAGGGCAGGAAGGACAGGCCCTGGTGTGCTCCAGGCTAGGTCTATATGCAAAGGTGTTTCCCTGGAAGGACAAATACCCACAGAATTTTCAATACCCTCCCCAGCAAATGGGCAATCAATTATTTCTACTCATGGCAAAATCATAAACTCCAGACTCCAGGAACCCATTGCACCTCCATCAAGATTATTGATTATCTTGCAGTTTGCTAACAACTGCTCCTGGGAGATCCTCTCCTTTCAGCCCAGCCTCATTCCAGCACAAATCCTGCACAAAGCCATCACCGCTGCATGGTGGGTGTGCATGTGAATGTGCAAGGCTTTGCAAGACCCTGCTTGCACTTGAAAACATTTGCCTGGAAGCCCAAAGGTGCTAAAGCTGCCTGAGCCCGCTATCAGGCAGGAGCAAGGAGCAGGAGTCTGCTCCCCAGCACGGAGCACTCGGCTCCAATGGTACTACCCAGCCATGCTGGATTTACCCAACGCTTTTATCTGCCTCGCTGCTTTTCCCCCCTTCCTCTGTGTAAGATAAGAGCAACACTAAAAAAAATAAATAAATAATCACAAATAGCCTTGTTAGTAGATATTGGAGAGGTTTTATCACTTTCACTTATTTATTTATTTACAGCTGATTAATTCTTATCGGCGATGCCAGCTGTCAGCAAGACAAATGTGACACCCCATTAACACCCGATTCCCTGGGAACGCTGCACGGATGAGCGATGTTGTTTTGGTGAGACACCCGCTGCCTTCGGCTCAGGGCCCCGAGGTCCGGGATATCTGCCTTCCCCAGGAGCATCCCAGAGCATCACGGGCGCCGAGGGAGCGGCCCTGCCTCCCCTTCCCTCCATCCCTGCCTCCCTTTCCCTCCCTCTCTCTCTCTCCCTCCCTGCCTCCCCTGTTTTCCCTCGGGATGTGAGAGCAGCGTGTGCTGTCTGCTCATCCTGTGCGGGATTTTTGCCTCCTGGAGAGAGTTTGAAGTAGCCGTGGGCTGCAGTAATTTCCTTTATTGCCCTGAGGAAATGGGGTTCGGGGTGGGACACGCGTCAGGCTCGGCAGGCAGAGCTGGGGAAGGAAGGAGCAGCGACAGCACCGAGAGCTCGGGCAAGAGGAGCTCCCATTTCCCTTGGAAACACATCAACAGTGTGTCACAACATCCTGCTCAAAACACATAAAACATCGACTGAGAGCCAAGAAGCTTTTGTTTTCCTGATGAAATATTGAAATTTGCAGCAGGAAGCAGGCAGAATTCATGGGGGGAAAAAAAAAGATAAAAATCATTCTGCCAAAAACTTAACAAATTCCATCCTTGGTAAGGAAACCTCCTGATCACAGTTCCCTCTCAGGTCAGAATCTTAAAATGGTTTGGGAAGGGACCTTAGAGACCATCTTGTTCCAACACAGGGACACCTTCCACTGCCCCAGGCTGCTCCAAGCCTCATCCAGCCCGGTCTGGGACACTTCCAGGAGCAGCCACAGCTTCTGTGGGCACAGCTTCTCCTCAGTACAAGTTCTAAACTTCCACTGCCCCATGTCCCCAAGTGCCACAAGCCTTGTAAACCCCTCCAGGGATGGTGACTGCACCACTGCCCTTGGCAGCTGTGTCAGCGCTTGACAACTCCTTCCACTGGGGAAATGTCCCCAAACATCCAGTCTAAACTGCCTTGGTGCTTCCTGGGGATGTTTTCTCTCATCCCATCACTTCTTACTAGGGAATAAAATCCTTTCCTTGGGGAATAAAAGGCTGTTTGTTAAGAGAGTTCCTTCTAATTCCAGTGAGACAAAAATTAAATTCCCAGAAAGATCTGTTTTGCTCCATCTTGCTTGCTTTCTACCAGTTCTATCTATAATGGAGTCACTGGGATACTTTTGAAAGCACAGAGTCTTATCTTAACTTAACTTCTGCTCTCTTTTTGGAGATGATTTAGTGCAGCTCTCTTATCTGAACAGAATTAAAGGTCTTAGAAGGTGCTTGTAATCCTCCTCAGCCCTCCAAAAATACTACAGACTTTAAATAAGTATAATTAAAGAAAATTAAGAAAAAAAGAAAAGAAGGGATGGTAAAATATTGTTCTTTTGTGAAGGGGGGGTCAGAAAGCAAACAAACCTTCCACAGGTGGTTGGCAGAGCAATGAGGAAGGAACCAGAGCTGCTTCCAGGGCAGATTTGTTGTTATTATATTTCTAGAGTCCCAGCTCTCAGGCTGCCATAGCTCTCAGCTGTCCTATCTTCTATCATGTCGGGGTCACCAATGGTTGCATTCATATTGTTGTTATCATATTTCTAGAGTCCCATACCTTCTGGGTGGTTTTCTCACAAGCAGCTCTTCACAGCAGTGTTGCTCCTGCTGCTTCATCAGGGCTCCTCCAAGGCTCTCCCTGACCAGCCAGCCCACCCCCCTTTATCCCAGTTATCTTCACTAGCCACAGCTGCCACCCAATTAAGGACATCACAGCTGCAGCCCATTTAGAACAACTAGGATTGGGGCAAGGCCACTTAATACAATACATAGATTTTACTAGGACTCCTACTATACAGATCTTGGGGCAAGTCTGTGGAACCCTGCTCTGCAGTTGGCTCTGTTTGGTTTGTGCTGGCTCTGTCTCACTGCTGGCCATGGGGACAAGGCTTTGCCCTAGCACGGAGCCCTCTCTTGGCTGGGCTCTTGTGTCCCCAGGACCTTCCACGGGGACACCTCTGTTTGGGACCCCTCCATGGGGGGCTTTTTGCTGCCAGTCTCAGGGATACACCCGACAGTCAGGCTGAGCATAGGATCTGCCCCTCCCCGTGGGTGTTTCTGTGCCTTATCTGAGGGGTCAGCTCTGTTATTGCAGGGCTGGAGCTGCTCCTGCTGCCACACTGTCCGCTCTGCAGGAACACTGTATTAGTGAGCCACAGGACCCTGTGCTCCCCACCCAGCCCTCACCTGCAGCACAGCTCAGGCACTTCTCTCTCCCCTCCTTCCAGTTCCACTGGGACCAAAGCCGTGTTTCTGCCAGGCCTGGAGCCCTCCTGGCTCCAGGGAGAGCCCTGAGCCCAGTGAGGGGTGTGGAGCACAAACCCCTCGAGGAACTCATGGGTCACTGCTCCCTCCCTTGAGCACTGGGGAGCCAGGCTCAGCCTGCAGCAGGGCAGATTTGTGTGAACTGGGGCTTTGTTCTCCACACCAGGAATGCTCTCAGTCTGCCTCCTCTCCTCTTGGAACAGCAGAGCCAGGACAAGGAGTAAAGGTTTTGTCCTCCAGGTGGAAAAGCAACCAAGAGTTAACGCCACACATTGGCAAACATTTACTGGATGAGATTTAGGGAGAGTGGCTGAGTGTGAGCACCCCAAATCCTCACACAGCCCTACAGGTACCCACTGCTCACCCCAAATCCTCAAAGAGCCCTACAGGTACCCACTGCTCACCCCAAATCCCCGTCCTCCCTGTCTGCCCTCTCTTCCCCCATAGCCCCTTGCTGGGAGCACCATTTTTGTAGGTCACAGAGGAGAGTTGAGGTCACTGGCAGAGGAGTCCCCCCGTTATTTGGTAACCCCTGATGGCAGAGGAATCCCCCCGTTGTTTGGTAACTCCTGATGGCAGAGGGCTGCTGGGTGCGGAGGGTTTCACCCCGAGGGCTGACCCGGGCAGCCCGGAGCGGTCCCTGGTGTGCACCAGGTGCCAGAGGAACTCTCCAGCAGCTGGGGCTGCTCCATGGAGGCGTTACTGGTTCATGGAATCGTGCAGCCCTAGCACCAGAAGAGGAGAGAGGGAAGGGCTGATGTGAGATTTGGAAAGAAATGAGGATTTAATGAGGTGCAAAGAGGCCACGAGAGAGGTTTCTGCTCTAATGGGGAGAACGTGGGGTGGGAGAAGGGGCCGGGGTCGCCCCAGCCCAGGGGTGCGAGGGGAGATTTGAAGCAGAGCTGAAATGCTGGGGGTGCCCCAGGGGCACGGCAGGGGACGGAGCTCCGGAGATGTGAGAGGAAAGGGCAAAAAGGCCACATGGAGAGCAAGCAGAACCCGTTGCCTTAATGGGATCAAATCTTCTGCTCAGGATGACTGAGCAAGGCTCCTGTGCACATGGTGAATTATTGGGTTTTTTAAGAACACATCTTCCCAGGCACACAAAACCAGGGACAAAAGTTTGGAGCTATTTCCTTGAAGAGTCCCAGCGATCTGAGTGATGATGAAAAGATGAAGGGCACAAGTGCAGGTGGTAAATCAGTCCAGAGAGTGCAGCCCAGTGCTGCAGCCCTGCCCTCCCTTTCCCTCATTAAACACTTTTATAGCCCGGGCTGGGGGCAGGTGAATTTACATTTAAACTTTCCTTCCCCCTCTGTGGTGGCACTTTCTGCCTTCTGCTTCTTTGAATCAGGAGATGCAGAATTGCCAAAGGAAAATAAAATAAAATGTCATCTTTTTTATTTAATATTTAACTGCTGCTTAGACTCCTCCAAGAAAAGACCCTGATATTACTGTTTGGATTGAATTACGATGGCTCTGCCTGAAAGTTATATATTGCTGGTGCTCCATTATTCATTAATCGCAGCTTTTCCTGTCAAGATCTACATGTACTTCTCAGCTGGTGCCTTGCCTGTGCAATGCCTCAGATAGGGAGGGAATGTAAAAAAGATGCCTCTTAATTGTTTGGGGATTTCAGACACAGCTTTTAAAATGTCACTGTCGGCTCCTGAACGATGGCATCCTTTTCCCTGTGAGCTCTGGATTGCCAACAGATGTTCCCAGCCCCGGCTGCAGCAGCTCCAGGAACTGCAGAGGAATAAACAGCAGCAGGCCCAGGCAGTGAGCCCTGGGGATGGTTCTGTCCTGGGGAGCAGGGACAAGGCCCAGGCTCGGGGACTCGGGGCAGCCTGAGCACCACTCGCTGTGCCAGGGCTGCACGAGGGGCTGGGCTCTCACACAATGCTGGAGCTGCCAGCAGACAGGTAAGTCTGGGGGAAGGAAATCAATTTAGGGAATTTTCTGTCCGGCAGCTTGAGGGTGAGTGTTCCTGGGTCACATCCTCCCTCTCCAACAGACCTCAGCTGGGTCTGAGGGCACCTCTGCTCCTGCTCTGGGGGATGGAGGTCAAGCCACCGTTCCATGGGATGGGGGCCTGCTCTCCTGGAGGTCCTGAACACCCACCTGCCCATGGGAAGCAGGGAGCTGATCCCTTGGTTTGCTTGGCTCGTGGGTGCAGCTTTTGCTTTCCCTATTAAATGGAATTTATCTCAACCCACGAGCCATCCAGATGTTACTCTCCTGCTGTGGGTAGTGAGTGAGAGGCCATGAGGGCTGGGTGTGGCTGGGGTTAAACCATGACATTTCTGCAAGCAGGACACTCCTCAGGACCTGAGGTGGTGAGGAAGGAAAACCCACAGGTTTCAGCAGAGTTGGAGACAGTTAATGCCTGTACTGAGGAGAGATTGCTCCCAGAGCAGCTGCAGCTGCCCCACGCCTGGAAGAGTCCAAGGCCAGGTTGGGCACTGGGCTTGGAGCACCCTGGGACAGTGGGAGGTGTCCCTGCCACGGCAGGAGTGGGACGAGGTCCCTCCCAGCCCAAGGCATCCCGTGGTTCTATGAAGAGCACACAGAACGATGCCATGACAGCCCCCAGAGGCACCCCAGGGTCTGGGGGAGCAGTGGGGACATCCTTGGGGCACGGGGCTGTCCCTGGCTGGGAGAGTCTGCCCTGGAAGGAGCCCTGCTGCGAGCTCATTCCCCTGGTCATGGTGCTGCCAGATCTGCCCTGCCCCATCCTCTGTCCCTCTGTCCTTGTTCCCCTGTCCCTGCCCCTGTCCTTGTGTCACTGTTCCCCTGTCCCTGTCTCTTCCCCTGTCCCTCTGCCCCTGTGTCACTGTGTCCCTGTCCCCCTGTCCCTGTCTCTGCTGGCAGCAACAGAAGGGCACAGTTCAGCTGCACCCCCTCCCCAAGGGAAAGCCCAATGTCCCCAGATGTCCCTGGGACATCAGAGCCATTTCCTCAGTCACTAAAGGAGTTTATTATGGGGCAGGCAGGACCCCAGGGTGCAGGGACAGCCCTGCTCCCCTCGCTTGTCCTTCAGTTTAATGGGATACAGACATAAATCATAGATCTGATACTGCACATGGGCTCTGGCTATATTTTTTTTATAAAGAACATTTGCTCTGATTTATACAGCCCTGGGTTTTGAATTAGTCTAGCTTGAAAACTGAATCAAATCTTTCCATCAAGTCTGGTTTTTTGCATTATGAATGGCTTAGCTGTTTAGTAATGGAATGCCAATCAGCCATTGCTGCTCTCCATGGGCAGTGCCGAGAGGATCATTTCGGAACATAGACTCTGTGATTACCTGAAATGAACTGTAAAATTGTATTTTGTTTAAAGCTTTCTCTTCTGCTGGGAGGTTCCTGAGCCGATTGTGGAGTCGCCGTGGCGGTGGCGGGATGGGGTTAGAGCAGGAGGGGACACGGAGGGAAGGGGCATTGCTGGAGCTCCTGCCGGAGTTGCCTCAGTGTGCAGCCTGCAGGATCGCAGCCTGAGCCACAGGGATGGCCGAGGAGCTCAGCCCAGTCCCATCTCTGGATGGACACACAGTGGGATCATGGCTTTTCCCCACGTCCTGCCTGGGGAAGGAGAACCAGCAGGAGCAGCTCTCCTGGCCCAGAGGCTGCTGGAGCTGTGAGTCCAGCCACGAGCCTGGATTCCCTTACAAACCTCAGCTGCCCCAGAGCTGCTCTCTGCCTTTGCAGGCAGGAAAAGGCGCAGCAGAGCCCAGTTTGCACAAAGCTGTGCTGGGAGCGGGGCCCCACATGGGGCTGGGGCAGCTCCTGGCACAGCTGGAGACCCCCGGGGACAGGCAGGAGTTAGGGGACAAGGAAAACCCTGGAATGCTTGGTTCCCATTGCCACCAGCGTCTCAAAGCCTGGCCTGACACAGAACAGCCTCCCATGGACATGGAGCTGACACAGGACCCTCAGCCAACACCCCGAGCTCAGACCCTCTGAGCCCCCTGAGCTGCTGCATCCCACCAGGGCATGAAATATGAGAAATACTTAAAAATCCTCAGAGTCAGCCAGGCTGACTGTCCCCAGCAAAGCCCACCCTCCCTCCAGGCTGAATTTGTCAGAATTCAGCTTTAATGAAGCTTCCTCTAAGGAAGGCCCTCGACACCAAGGTGACAGAGCTCCCCACCTTCAGCTCATATTTTTACTTTGTCACATACACAGGAGCATAAAAAATAAGCTGTTTTTCAATCAAACAACCCAAGGTTGTCCAAATCTTTCATATTCAAGCCGAGTGAATTATTCAGTGAATAATTTTGCTGTATTTAATGAGTTCCAGTTTGATTTGAGGATGTGTAAGTTTACAAACACTCTCTGTCTGCTCCCATCCATCTCAATATGAGCCATTCGCTGAGGTATTCCTTTAAAGCCACGTTTAATGGTTTTGGGTTAGGTCTCATTAATACAGAAATGATTTTACTAAAGAGCTCACACACTAAACCCACTCTGCAGAATACATCAGCAAAAACACTTTAAATGGGCTGAAATAAATAACTTTCTGGAGCTTTCATATGCAGCTCCAGAACATCTAAGCTGATATATACTCGAATGGTTACATCAAATCCTTGTTTTGCAGAGAAAACTGATGCAATTCCACGTGAGATCATGTCAGGCCAGGCTCAGGGGCACAGTTCCAGGCTGGCAGTGGGGAGGGAAGGGGCCCCTGTCTCATCTCAGCTGTCCTCATGTAAATTTGGGTGTTTTGGCTGGTGCCTTGACCCCCTTTTCCAGCCTCCCTGCATGGCTTTTGCCCAGTGCAGAGGAGTCTCCCCTTCACACACACAACCACAGGAATTCAGAAATATCAGAAGGAAAAAAATAATATTAACGTGAGTATCAGACCCAAATTGGCTGTTTGCTGCAGCTTTGGGTCTCATGGGGGACTGGGAGTTCTGGTTGAGGCTTTTCCTGCCATTAAATCTCGTTTTCCTCCCCTGTCCTCTGCCACTGCTTCCACATCTGATGGGGCTTCTCTCAGGTCATCCCTGGGGACTTTTTCCTCTGCTCAGCTCCTGCTGACAGAAGCATCGTGAACCTCAATTCCTCTGTCAAATTCTCTGAAAAATAACTAAAACATTCAAAAATTACAGAGGTGGGAGAAAGCAGAGATCCACACCCTGTATTCACAGCGTGGAGTTTCTTTAGAGCTCAACTGCCTTCAGAAAACGAACAAAACACCTGCAGGAAGTTTCCAATTTACAAATTGTGTGCAGGATCTCACCAGGAGTGCGTGCCAGTGGTCAATGAGGGGCACAGCAAAGAGTGAGGCTGTCCCTGCCTCAGTTTCCCTGCTGGAAACCAGGGAAGGAGATTGCAAACCCTTTTTAGTTCAATTCCCTTTGAGGGTAACACACAAAGAGCTGCCCAAGAGCAAAGCAGTCACTACGAAGCGGCAGATTCTGTACCTGGGAACAATTCCCGGGTGTTTGATGGTGCCAGGAGATTGCCTCCCCGGGGCTGCGATCCCTCCCAGCGGGACGAGTCATGGGCTGCAATGGATCGCTGCACTCTGGAATCAGCGGCAGCGTGTTCCTCACAGTGGGCAGCTCCTTAAGCTTTTATCACAGCAGGGCAATATCGACAGCCTCTGAGCCTCCCCTTCCCGAGCCCTTGCAGAGGGATGCGTTCAAATCCTCCGCCGCTCAGCTCCCCGCAGATTTCCATCCGTGCTGAGCTGCTCACGGGGCTGTGTCCCAGCAGAGAGGGGCTCTGGCTGAGGGGCTGTGCCCGAGGCTCAGCAAAGCAGCTACAGCCGGTGGATATCGGGGGGCAGCGCCTTTGGATGGGGAGAGACACCCAGGGATTTCCTACAGCTGGGAAAATCAGTGGGAGCTGCAGGATGACACCCCAGGACCCCACAGCCTGCCCACGCTGGTGACTGTCAGGGAGGGTCCCATCCTGGGACAAATTCCATGGGGATGAGGAAGGGGCCCCAAAGGTTCCCTAATTCCTAGGGACTGGCAGGCTTGGCGCTGCAGTGTGGTAGGGAAGAGGCTAAAAGATAAATCTGGACAAACACAAGGTTTGATAGTTCACCCCTGCTCCACCGGCCTCCTCCTCTGGGTCTCTGCTCTGTCTCAGAACTCCAGCCAAGGGTCATTAAATCAATGATTTCCTGGTATCCAACCGCTCGGGTCAGGACCTTGTAATGGCCGGGCCGGGAGCGCAGCCTGCAGCACAGCCGCTATTCATTATGGGATCGTTGTTATTGACGGGGCACTCACCATCCCCATCGATCCTGGCACACGGACAGGGCTGGGCTCGGGGCTGGGCTCGGGGCTGGGCTCGGGGCTGGGCTCGGGGCTGGGCTCGGGGCTGGGCTCGGGGCTGGGCTCGGGGCTGGGCTCGGGGCTGGGCTGGGCTGGGCTCGGGGCCGGGCTCGGGGCCGGGCTGGGCTGGTCTCGGGGCTGGGCTGGGCTGGTCTCGGGGCTGGGCTGGGCTGGGCTCGGGGCTGGGCTCGGCTCGGGGCTGGGCTCGGCTCGGGGCTGGGCTGGGCTGGGCTCGGGGCTGGGCTCGGCTCGGGGCTGGGCTGGGCTCAGGGCTCAAGGCTCAGGGCTGGTCTCGGGGCTGGGCTCGGGGCTGGGCTGGGCTGGGCTGGGCTCGGGGCTGGGCTGGGCTGGGCTCGGGGCTGGGCTCGGGGCTGGGCTGGGCTGGGCTGGGCTCGGGGCTGGGCTGGGCTCGGCTGGGCTCGGGGCTGGGCTCGGGGCTGGGCTCGGGGCTGGGCTGGGCTGGGCTCGGGGCTGGGCTCGGGGCCGGGCTCGGGGCTGGGCTGGGCTGGGCTCGGGGCCGGGCTCGGGGCTGGGCTGGATTGGGCTCGGGGCCGGGCTCGGCTCAGGGCTGGGCTCGGCTGGGCTGGGCTCGGCTGGGCTCGGGGCTGGGCTCGGCTGGGCTCGGGGCTGGGCTGGGCTGGGCTCGGCTCGGGGCTGGGCTGGGCTCGGGGCTGGGCTCGGCTCGGGGCTGGGCTCGGCTGGGCTGGGCTCGGCTCAGGGCTGGGCTGGGCTCGGGGCCGTGCTCGGCTCAGGGCTGGGCTCGGCTGGGCTGGGCTCGGCTCAGGGCTGGGCTGGGCTCGGGGCTGGGCTCGGGGCTGGGCTCGGGGCTGGGCTCGGCTCAGGGCTGGGCTTGGCTGGGCCGGGCTCGGCTCGGCTCGGGGCTGGGCTCGGGGCTGGGCTCAGGGTTGGGCTCACCTCACAGCTCCCCACTGACGGGCAGGAGCACAGGCCCTTCCTGGAACCGCAGGCTCGGGGTGGAACGGCGGCTCTGACAGGGACGCGCCAGGATTTTGGTAACTGCAGGGCTTGGGAAGGGCTCTGCAAGAGGAGAGACGCGAGCTGGGGAGCTGTGCCCGGCAGGGGCCTGCTGGAGATACCCGGAGGGCACTCAGGGCCCAAATGGCCCTGCATTGGCACCGTGCACTCATGTGGGGTCCCTCCGGACACGGAGGGGCCAGAGTGAGTCCAGGGAAGGGAACGGGGCTGGGGAAGGGCTGGAGCCCCAGGAGGGGCTGAGGGAGCTGGGCAGGGGCTCAGCCTGGAGCAAAGGAGGCTCAGGGGGCCCTTGTGGCTCTGCACAGCTCCTGCCAGGAGGGCACAGCCGGGGGGGTCGGGCTGTGCCCCAGGGAACAGGGACAGGAGCAGAGGGAACGGCCTCAGGCTGGGCCAGGGCAGCTCAGGGGGGATTTGAAGGAAAATTTCTCCATGGAAAGGATCGTCAGGCACTGGCTCAGCTGCCCAGGGCAGTGCTGGAGTCCCCATCCCATTAGGGGTTTGAAAGCTGGGTGTAGGTGACCTTGGCAGTGCTGGGTGATGGTTGGACTCGATGATCTCAGAGAGCCTTTCCAACCCGAATGATTCCATTACTCAATCCTTCCTCCTAAAACATTGCTGAACGTACTGTTCCAAAGCTCCTGGGTCTTTGGAGCAGGGCTGCCCACGTCCCACAAACCAGGCAGAGTTGAGGTCCTTGCAGAGGAACTCTCCCCCTTGCAGTCAGCTCCTTATCACCTGCAGACATCTCAGGGCACAGCAGCGCCCTGTGTGCCCCTGGGAGGAGTGGGGTGCGCAGATTCCATCTGTCCAGCTTGATTCCTGTGGCAATTCCAGAGGCTCTAAAATCTGGTGTTATTTGCACAGAAAAAGCCAAAGCTTTGGGTTTCACAGTGACTTTCACAATAACTTTCTGTTGAATGATGCTGCATTCAGGCCCCAGGAAAGGGGACATGAGCAGCTGGAAAGACAAAAAAAGCCAAAAGATACTTCTAATTGTAGGGTTTTTTTCACTGCTCTGAAATGTTTCACCTCTGAAGGCAGAGCCTGGATGGGTAGGGAAGCACAGCCAAGGTTATCAGGAGCCCTCGGCATGGCCTGGGCAGAGCTGTGGCCTCGCAGGGAGCAGGGCAGGGCTGCAAAAACAATGTCCTGTCATTGTCACTGTCCACACTCAGCTTTTGGGGCTGAACAAAACCTCTCGGTCTCTCCACTCCACCCTAAACTCAGTCCCTGTCTATCTCCCCGCTGAGGCCTCTAGCTCCTCATGTGTGTGCATCACCAGATGAGATAAAGATTGAGGTGTAAGGACAGATGGAGATGGATTGGGGGAAAGCTGCCCAGCCATCCATCTGCTCCTGCACCCATCCATCCTGCCTCCTGAGCTCTGCTGCACTGCCCACGGCGGGGAGGGAGCTTTCCTCCCGGATGAAGACTGAGAGGAGATGGATAAATGGCTGAGTGGATCTTTATTTAATGCATCCATCTCTCTTCTCCCAGACTGACCCATCAGACCATCTCCACATTTTTCCTCTGCCTGTTTATGCTCAGAAAGCCTGATCCATCCAGCTCCCAGTTAAGGATTTTACAGCTCCTCTCATCAAAGAGCAAATGTGTTTGACCCTTCTCAGCACCATAAAATTACTTGCATCACTCCTTGGGTTCGTTATGGTTTTAATGGAGAGGAGCAGAGCCTGAGAAGGAGCAAATACCAGGTGCTGTCCCCAATTAAATGTCAGCTTCATCATCCCCAGGAAGGCATGAGCAGCATTCCAACAGTTAGGCAGGGTTCAGCAGGGGATGCATGAGAGACCCAGCCCAAAAAATCCCATAAAAGCCCCATAGCTCCCCTGGCATCACATCCATTGGGATGGCTCCAGCTTTTCCATTGCTGGGGGGAACAGCAACCCCCACAGGGGAGGAAGGGCTCGAGATTTGGGTCTGACACCTGGAGGTGGGGCTGATTTAAGCCCCGCTCCCTCCCCTCTCCAGGCCGTGTTGGGTAACTCAGGATGGCTCAGAACACATGGCTGGGAACGTTCCCATTGCTCTTCCCTCCCTGGATCCCTGCTCCCACTCCAGAGAGAAAGGAGCTCACTGAGGGCTGCTGCCCTGAAAAGGTTGCAGCCAGACTTTATCACACCTTAAAAACCAAGAAAATTAAAGGAAAAAATATTGACTTGGAGGCCACTGAAGTCCTCAGCACAAGACTGGGGCTTTAGAAAATGTCTATTTGGTGAAACTGAACTTCTGCAGAGGAGGCTGCATCCAACCCCCTCCTTTCTGGCTGCCTCTGGCACATTTTTGTCTTTGTTCGTGTTTCAGCCTTGATATTTGCAAAATAAAAGACATTTCTGGTTTGAAATGATTCTGCATTTCACAATGTCGAGCTGATTATCGTGAAATTAATTATTACAAACAGAAAGTTAACACAGTAGAAACGGATACAAAAACCTCCCCAAAATTGCCGAGGGAATTATTTGCACAGATCAAAAGCAATTTATTCTGCCAAGCTTTTATGTTGCAAATGGTTTTTGAGAGCTCCTCTTCCCAGCCCATCGTGGTTGGCAGGGGAGCTTTGCTGAACCTAAAATATTTGGCAGGGCAGGAAAATTTTCCCTCCTGCAGTGTAAGTGAGGTCAGTCCCTGGAGGTGGAGGGATCACAGGGAGCAGAACCCAGGGCAGACCCAGGCAGGGACTGAGGCGTCCCCCTGTTCCCAGATCCACATCTAACACCAACCCTGCAAATGAAAGGTGAGGGGATGAGGGTGGGAGCACCCGGCTGGACGATGCAGGAGCCCTGCACAGCAAGGAGGGTGCCTTGGGTGCAAAATATTTTGGGAAATGCCCTGGCAGGCAGGAGGGGCCGGCAGGCATGACAGGGCAGGGAAAGGGCAGCTGCCTGTCTGCTCATCTCCTGTCCCAGGCAGTTTGTCCTTCATTTCCTGAGCTACAAATTCACTTGGACACATGTTCTGAATTTAGAAACAAGTACATTCAGTGGAATTCATATTTTATGAGGCTCCTTTTAGGGGCATATTGTAAAAAAAAAAGACTAAATCTGATTTTTCCATTCTCTTCAATCTCTTAAAACTTTCTAACGAGTGTCAGGGAACATAAAAGGACCTGCTTAGGCTGTGCTGTGAACCAGGAGATTCAAGAGCCTGTGAACATCCCAGAATTTACCTGTATCAAAGAGACATTTAGAATTGGAACATGGTTTCCCCACAGCAGCTCAGAAGAGCTTTGCCATTCCCCCTGGCTCACATCTGGGGAGGAATCCAGTTAAACATTAGAGACCTGCAGCTCCAGGAGTGTGTTCTAGCCCTGCTGGGTGGTCCTGGGCATGGGGTTTCCATCTTCTGCTTTATTCTTCATTTAACCTCACAAACCACACACACAGAATCACATCCAAATGAGGTGAGGCTGTGAAGTCCAGCACTCAGACCTCTGAGAGCTCAGATTTGCCGTTCTAATCTCACAGATAGAGGAACCTGCACATCCCTGCACTCCAGCTGTCCACAGGCCTCCCCCCTGCAGGTGTGGCTTTCCCAGAGGATAAACCAGACACAAGATGTGCAGCAACCCCTCTGCCTTGCCTCAAAACCTTCTCCCCAGAAAGGGAGGGTCCCCCACCCATAGCTCCCCTTTGGAAATACAGGCAGGATGTGTGTCTTGGGCTGTGTCTGCATTAGCACCAATGTCAGCAGAGGTTGGGAGGGTGCTCTGCAGTGCCCCAGCCCTATCCCATGCTCTGGACATGGCTGGGGTGCTCCCAGAGAACCTTCTCATCCAGGAGCTGGACAGGAGCCAGTTCAAGCTCTCCAGGATGGCTCCAGAGTGTGGACAAAACTGAAGGAGATACATCTCAGTCCATGGAGATGCCCAGGAGGGCCAAGTCCCCATCCCTCACCCCCAGCCAAAGCTCAGAGGTTTGGGAACTCAAGTGTGCAAACTTTCTCTCCACCTTCTCCAATCTACAAATCACCCTTCAGACATTTGAGTTGGGGAAATAAATAGTCCCTGCCACAAGCAGCAAGAGATAAAGTTGTAAGTGTTCAAACGTGTGTCTAATCCCCTTAATAGATCTCTTGTTATTAATATCAGCACTTGCTGTGGCTCTGCCAGGCTCTGTCATCATTCCTGGGGCTGACATCTGCAGGTGGCCTATCTGCCCCATCCAAATACTTTTCATATTTCAGACTCTGGCCAGTCTTTGCATTCAGCACAAAGGAGCAAAACACCACGGCAGCCACTGAGACATAAATCTGCCACCCATCCCATGGGGAAACAAAGGGCTGGAGGGACAAGGAAGAGGGCCCGGGGTCATTTGGCAGTGACAACCTCCCACACAGCTCCAGGCTGGCACAATTCTGTTCACTGAATGTCGGAAGGTGCATTTGCTCAGGATCTGTGTGGGACAGTCCTGGGCATAGGATCTTGAGACCTGGAGGGGCTGGAGCATGTCCAGGGGAGGGAACGGAGCTGGGGAAGGGTCTGGAGCCCCAGGAGAGGCTGAGGGAGCTGGGCAGGGGCTCAGCCTGGAGCAAAGGAGGCTCAGGGGCCCTTGTGGCTCTGCACAGCTCCTGCCAGGAGGGCACAGCCGGGGGGGTCGGGCTGTGCCCCAGGGAACAGGGACAGGAGCAGAGGGAACGGCCTCAGGCTGGGCCAGGGCAGCTCAGGGTGGGCACAGCAGGAATTTCCCCATGCAAAGGGGGCTCAGGCCTTGCCAGGGGCTGCCCAGGGAGCTCTGCAGTGCCCATCCCTGCAGGTGTCCAAGGAACAACTGGTTGTGGCACTCAGTGCCCTGGGCTGGGGACAAGGTGGGATCAGCTGGGACTCGATGACCTTGGAGGGCTTTTCCAACCTCAATGATCCTGTGACAATTTGGAAAAGAGCAGCGTTGACCTGAGAGTCTCCAGAACAAATCTGGCCCGTTTGTGCCCTTACAACCACCCTCCCTGGGCACTCTGAAGGTCAAGTGGCCGAGTTTCCTGTTCTGCTTTAATCACCACTGGGTTTTTAAGAGACAACAGAGAGCAATCGAGGAGCCTCCATGTCCTTCCCAGAAGTTAACGGGCCCTGACGCCTCATCGTGGCACTGAGAGCTCCGTGAGGAGCTTCCAGGCTGAGCCTGCAGCTGCCACGGCCCCGGTGCCCCCGTGGGTGCCCAGCTCAGCACCTTCCACCCGCGTGGAACGCGGAGCTGCTCGCAGGGCTCGCAGGGACTCACAGCCCCCCTTCTGTAGCCCAGCAAAGGGCAGCGCTGCCCAAGGAGAGGGCAGAGGACAGAATGCAGCGAGGACATCAGGAATGCAGCGTCCTCCGAGCACATTCCAGCCTGCTTGAACAGCCACGTGCGCTGTCACCAGATGCTGCCAGCAGAAAACTGCTCAGCATTAATTCACAGCAGCTTGGCTCATAAAGCTGGGCCAGGCTCAGGAATTGAGCTCTGCATCCACTTTTCATGTCCCCTGTCCCTCTTTCCGTGCCTTTGTTGGGATGCCAAAGCCAATCAGGAGGTGCTGAACCTCCCTGGCTCGTGTTCATTTCTGGTAAATAATGACCATTAGTATTCAGGCCAAAGACCTCACAGCATTACCCAGTTCAATATTTGCTGCCCTGTAACAAAGGCAATCCATTTCACATGCAGAACGTGGGAGTGCAACCTTTTGTTACTTGAGTTTCTTAAATTTTTATCTCAGAAATCAATGAAGGAATTGGAATTCCACATCTCATTTCATGGCCCATAGAAAAAGAGGGACAGCACAAGGGAAAATTATGAAAGAGAGGGAAAGGAATGAAAAACAACGCCTGAGCTTATCCAGATATCCTTATAAATTCTTTAACAATTTAATTACTGGGCATTCTCTGCTTTGGTTTTAAAGCTCTGAGTGAGTGTTGGGGTTATTTTGTTGTGGGTTCCTCCCCCCACACACAGAATCTATAGAATTGCTTGTGGTTTGTAGTTGATCTTCTTGAAAAAAGAAATTATTCTCCACCCAATTAATCTAATTAGAACGTAATCAAGTTGTAGAGATCTGTGCAGCAGTGTGAGTGATTAGGAAAAATTACCTTTCTGCAAAGAGTTTAAATTTAATTTCAGTTCCACAATCTGAAGCCCAAATAAAGGAAAGTGGAACTTGCACTGCAATCATTCGTGCCACGCTGCCTCTTTCCTGGGAGAGCAAATTCCAGCTGGACCCAAACAAATTCCCCTCATGTTCCATGGCTCAATCCATGCAAAACCAGTGGGTTCCGTTTTCCCGAGGGAAGATGCTCAGGATCACACGAGGGTGGATGAGAGCTGCACTGGGGGGTGGCAGGGTTTGGGTGGGGGATGCTCCAGTGGTGACTTCTGTGAGAAGGTTCTAGAAAATTCCCCAGTGTGATGAACCCAACATCAGCCTCCAGCTTATGGGGCCTGAGGGAGCGGCTGGAGCTGTGCCGGGGGAGGACGGGCTGGGGGACAGGGACAAGTCCTGCCCCAGAGGACTCTGGGGCACTGACCAGGCTCCCAGGGAATGGGCACATGGCCTCACCTTCGGCCTTGAAGGAAAGGGGTGAAGGAAAAAGAAAAAGAGATGGTAGGAAGGGGGGTGAGGGGGGAAAATGAATTGCTTAAAACTCCCATATCTCTTCATTACCTCCTTCATTACCTCCTGCTTGCTGCAAGTGGCAAGGTTCATTTCCCAGCTGGCAGGGCCCCGTGCCTCGCTGTGCCAGGGCTGCTGATCCCAGCAATGTTCCCTGGAACCGCAGGGGGCTCAGCCAGGGCTGTGCAGCCAAATCAGCATGACCAATGTCCTCATGCAGGAAATCCAAAATTGTCCAGGGATGGATGGATGGATGGATGATGGATGGATGGATGGATGGATGGATGGATGGATGGATGGATGGATGGATGGATGGATGGAGGGATGGATGGATGATGGATGGATGGATGCATGGATGGATGGATGGGGGATGGATGGATGGAGGGATGGATGATGGATGGATGGATGGATGGATGGATGGATGGATGGATGGATGGATGGATGCATGCATGCATGCATGCATGCATGCATGGATGGATGGATGGATGGATGGATGGATGGAAGGATGGATGGATGGATGGATGGATGGATGGATGGATGGATGGATGGATGGATGGATGGATGGATGGATGGATGGAAGGATGGAAGGATGGATGGATGGATGGATGGATGGATAGATGGATGGATGGAAGGATGGAAGGATGGATGGATGGATGGATGGATGGATGGATGGATGGATGGATGGATGGATGGATGGATGGAGGGATGGATGGATGGATGGATGGATGGATGGATGGATGGATGGATGGATGGATGGATGGATGGATGGATGGATGGATGGAAGGATGGATGGATAGATGGATGGATGGATGGATGGATGATGGATGGAGGGATGGATGGATGGATGGATGGACTTGGAGTGTTGGCTGGGAGCAGGGGCAAAGAAGGAGATGGCATCTGGTGGGAGATGGAATCACAGAATCCCAAAATTATTGAGGTTGGAAAAGCCTTCCAACACCAACCTATGGCTGACGCCCACCTTGTCCCCAGCCCAGAGCTCTGAGTGCCACTTCCAGTTGTTCCTTGGACACCTCCAGGGATGGGCACTCCAAACCTCCCTGGGCAGTCCCTGCCAAGGCCTGTCCATCCTTTCCATGGAGAAATTCCTGCTGTGCCCACCCTGAGCCTGCCCTGGAGCAGTCTGAGAATCAAAGAGGAGATCCCTCATGCAGAGAGAGCAGGAGGGGAGGTTGCAATCAGAAATCACATGAAACCCTTTCCTGTCTTTGGTGACACCTGGCCAGGTGATGCTGCACCGGTCATCTGAGGGGCTAATTTGTAAGAATAATCTCTCTCCTTTTTTGGTAATAATAAAATGTGCTTTTTCCAGAGAATCCTCAGAATTCTTTTAAAATCTGCTGTGTCTCTGCACACCCCCTCAGGCTGGGTATGGCCAGAACAGCCAACACCCTGTTCTGAATGAAAACAGCAGTGAGGTGAGACAGCATAGTCTGAACACAGAGAATAATCTCCTTTTACCTCAGGGAATATTACTTTTTATGGATTTTTCCTGGCATGTATTTGTAGCTTGTTCTTGTTCTGTGCTCCGTTTCCACAGGAGGCAACTTGCAGGGTTTTTCCTTTGGGCTTCTCTTGAAAAAAATAAGGATTTAAAAAAACCAAGTTCAATATTCCAGTGAGAAAAGGAAGGTGGGAGCTGCTGGCAATGATGAAACAGCCTGGATGTCACAGAGACCCCATTTTTATTGAGTTACATGTTGTGAACTGAGATCTTCATCCTGCCAGGAGCTCCCCAGGGTTGGCAAGGTCTCGGTTGGTTTCCCAGCCTCCTGCTCCAGGAACAGCCTTGCTAGAAATGCACTGGAGTGCCCTGATTACAGCCCCAGAACACATCTCCAGAGAGCTTCACTCCTGCCTTGGGATGCATATTTCAGAGAAGCGGTGTCAGCATTTGGGATTTCCATTCACTGAATCCGTGTTTCTTTGGAGCTCACTGGGAGGTAGCTTCAGGCATGGTCTGTGGGTACCTGACCTCTGCTTTTGAGGAAAACTCTGACTTTTTCATGTTTCTAGCCTGTTCTCCTGCACACCCTCTAAGGAAAGGCTCTGTGACAAGGCATCTTTCCTTCCCTGGCTGAAGCTGTGCTCACACGTGCATCTCACTCCTAGGGACTCTTTCGGAAATCCTCAAAATCCAATAAAATTGGTCCCTACCCCAAAAACCTTGAAACCTAAATCCATGAGAAGTTCAGAGAGGGAAGGAGAGACAGGCACAGAGAGGACAATGATTTATCCAAGGTCACCCAACAAATCAGTGGCAAAAGATGTTCCAACCCCCACAAAAGTCCCTCATAGCACAAAAATATTTTCTTGTAATGCAAAAAATCCTCTTTCCTATATTTAGCTGCAGAATTACTCCTAAAACACATTAGTTCTCCAAGCTTCTTGGACAACATAATGTTATTAGACCGAATGCCAGTGGAGGAAAAGAAGATTTGACATTTCACTGAAAATTGCACCCAGGACTATTAAGGAAGGGGAACTTATTTGGATGCACTGCAGGCACGAACTCTTCAGATTTACACTTTTCAGTCAGAGCTGCCTGCAACCCTTCTGCAAAATCCGAGGAGAATTTCATATTTTTCCCCTCCTCTCCTTCTCTTTACTCTGAGACAAATCTCCAGGAAAATTCATTACACGGTTTAAGCGATGGGATTTATCATTCCATTCAGCTTCCCCAGCTCGCAGCTCTCCTCGCTGTCACACCAGCGAGGTAATTCTAATTTGTTTCTTTCATATTTCACCCGTGATGTGCGACTCCGGATGACGGGGAGAAAATAGAGACGAGAGCAAGGAATGGCTCGGGGCTGCACGGGATGAGTTTCAGCAGCTGCGTCACTGTCTGGGAATGGGGAGCCTCAGGAACAGGGGAGACGCTCCAGGCCAGTTCATGGGGACCTAATGCCAGCCTCTAGAGGAGCTCCTGCAGAGCATGAGGCAAACTAGGAGCACAGGTGGGTTTGTCACCTGCCACAGAGGAGGTTTGTCACCCCAGAGAGGGGCTCTGTCCCAGCTGTCCGTGGGGGTGCTGCGTTCTCTGGCATCTTCACATGGTCAGAGCCCTTCTTCCCACCTGGTGTCTCCTCCCTGCAAAGCTCCAGGGTGGAAGTAAAGCCTTTCACTCCAGGAGCACTTCACACCTCTGAGTGATGGGGAATCTCTGCTGGGCGCTTGGTGTCACCAGGACGTCATTACCAGGACAGCGTCACCAGGACAGCGTCACCAGGACACAGTCACCAAGACAGCGTTACCAGGACAGGGTCACCAGGACAGTGTCACCAGTACATCATTACCAGGACAGGGTCACCAGGACAGTGTCACCAGGACAGCGTCACCAGAACAGGGTCACCAGGACAGAGTCACCAAGACAGCGTCACCAGGACAGCGTCACCAGAACAGGGTCACCAGGACAGTGTCCTCCTGAGACAGGGCCCCCTAACTGAGAGTAGACAGGGCAATGCCAGCAGCTGGCTTGGTCTCAAACACCCTGGAGCATCAGGGAAAAGCCACCAGAGCTTGAAGGCACCCAAGGCAGCCGTGTGCCCAGGACAGACACAGCATCCTCATCCCTGTCCCCCATCATGGCCCAGGCTCCAGGTCCCATCTCAGGGGAGGTGACAATCCCTGCAATCCTGTCCCACCTCCCTCCTTCCCCCAGCCCAGAGGGGACCTCCACAGGTCACTGTGCAGCAGGTAAAGCCTCAAGTGGAAGGACCAGTTTTGGACAAGACCCTAAATCTGGCCCAAGTACCATTTTCAATAAGTCCTTGATTAGGCTGACCTTTATCCTGTGCAAATAATAAATTGATGGTGTTTCCTATTAGCCTTGTATAAATACATCTTCTAAATAAACACCCTGGCCATACACCCAGAGAGTTTGTTCCTCTCTGCCTGGAGTTATCACCCCATAAACAAGAAACTGCTCTACACGATCACCTAATTGATCCATTTTGCCTGATTCCCAATAAGCTATAAAAAGGTACATTTGCTGTGGGGAAAACTAGGGTTTTTATCATCTTCTGCCTCATCTCAAGGGAGGATGAAAGGAAGAAGCCCACTTTATGTTTGCTAAAATATTTAGAACAAGCTGTGAAAGATAGAAAACATTTTAGAACAGCTGTAAGTTATATTAATATGAGAGCCCGTCCTTGAGAATAAACCGCAGTCCCAGGCAGGTAAAAAAGCTATTAAAGAGATAAAGAGATCTTCCTTTGAATTGACACGTATCTGATTTGATTGCAGCACCATTCCCATGCAGTTCCAATGTTCCTTCTCCACTAATACCGAATTAATTCATTTTGATTATTGTTATTATGGCAAATGGCAAACGGAATTAGCGGTGATGAATCAGGCGCTCGTGGGTTGGGTTCCCACCTCCCGCCGGGACACGCCGGGCCCTGCGCGCTCTGCGGGGCCGTAAAAATGATGGAGGGCAAGGGGAAGGGAATCATCTGGCAGATTAAAAAGATTGCTTGCAAGGTAATGCCTGCCAGCCTTTGTACGAGACCCAAGATCATCCCTGTGATCTGCAGTGAGAGGCAGAGGAGGTTTTTCCCTGTTTTTTCCCTGTTGAACTCTAGTTTTGGCTCGAGGGAGGGTGGTGTGGCCGGGGCGAGTGCCAGGGCTGAGCCTGGCCTAGCAGAGCAGCCAAGGGGCAGCTGCTGCACCTGCAGGGGTTGGCATTTGAAAGGCAAATTTCAACACAGAAAAGGGAGCAGGTCTGGGGAGCAACTCCAGAGCTGCTGCATCGCAGGGTCCCTTCCTCTTGCCCAGACCAGGTTTGCAATCAGCTCCTGGATTTCTCTCCTGCTTGACTTGAACAGACTTGGGGTTTTTGCTCCTCTGCATTACCAGGATAAGGGAGAATCATAACATGAAAACATTATTTGAGTTGGAAGAGACCTTTGAGGACCATCCAAGTCCACCTTCCAGTATCCCAGGTGCCTCCCAGCACCTCCTACCTTCTGCTGCAGGCTCGTCTAAGCCTGGTGGTAGTGTCTCCAAACCTGGTCCTTTGCATAGTCAGGATCAGCTCTGTCCATCCCAGAGCTCCAGAAGCAAGGACAACTTTGAGGTGCTGACATCCCCATGGAACAGATGCCATGCCTTTGTTCGTTTGTTTGTTTGCAGACACAGGAATGGTGCAGAGCTGTTCAGCATTTCCAGTCCTCCCATGCTGAGCTGGAGAAGCAGTGGAGCTGTGTCTGCCTGTGTTTAACCCAGCAGGGAGAACAGGGAGGGATGTGGAGGTGGATGTGCAGGAGGGAGCACCAGGAGCACAGTCCTGGCTGGTACAGGATGGGGTCTCCCATGTGCCACAGCCACCACCTGCTCCCATTCCATATCTGAGCCAAACTGGGGAGCTCCAGGGATGTGGGAACACGAGGAGGGTGGCAGGGGCAGGGAATAGGGGCAGGGGAAGGTGCATTGCTGATCCCAAGTGTGGTGGTCCTTTGGGGCGAGGTCTGGGAGGCATTGATACCTCTGGGAGGCATTGATACCTGCTGTTTATTACAGCAGCAAAGCAGAGTTTGGGGCTGAGGGAGGGGCTGGCTACATCTCCCATTTCCCAGTCTCTCACCAGTCTCAGCATCACCCCGCCGGCTTCAGGAGGGGTTTTCTCTCCCTGTTAACCACTGCAGGGCTCCAGCATCCCTTCTCTCTGTGCATCCATCTCGGCCCCCCTTTCCCGTGTCTGGGGATGCAGCTATTTCTGTATTACAGGGAAGTTTTAGGAGCAGAATCCATTAGGGGCTCATTTACAGCCGGAGCCCTAAGGCAGACACAAACCTCGCCTCAGTGAGATGATGGACTCATCCATCAGCAGCTCCTCGCTGGCCTGCTCTGCCTGGGAGCAGCTGTGCTGAGCACCAGCACCAGCCCACGCCTGTCCTCTCACTCTCTGGGCAGCCTGAGATGCTCCAGCTCTCCCAGACCCCTGTGAGCAGCAGCTCCCACAGAAAATCCCCCAGCCCTGTCCCCACGAGCTGAAGGGAAGAGGTTTCTCCTCCATGCCCTGAGCTGCACTCTCTGCAAACTCCTGGGCTGGGTCCTCCCAGCTGGGTCACAGGGATGGAGTTTTAATCTCTCTTGGACAAGGGGAAAGACCCAAATTGTGTCCAAAACTTGCCTTCCTGCAAGGAGCTAGCAACAAAGTCAGATCCAACCTGAACTTCCTCCCAGCTCCCATTTTGATCAAACTCTTATCATTTCTCAGCAGCCATTTGTGATAAGGGTATAAGAAAGATCAAAAGTCCATCAAAGCCAATCTCCTGAAGGGCTGGCACGGAACAGGACAGGCCATAAACCATTCCCAGTTCTGGGCATTTGCAGATCAGGGCCTTCCTGAGCCAGATGGAGCTGGGAGTAACTTGCGTTTAAAAGCCCTTGATAGCCCTTTCCTGGCCACATTTCTCTAATGACTTTCCAAACCCATCTCTGTGTTTGGTGTCCCCTGGCCCTGCCATGAGTTTCACAATTGGATCAGGCATTGTCTGAACCTCCTTCCTCCAGAAGGGCACAGATAAAGTTATCTTGCATTTCATCTGTTGCTGGCACCAGTCTGGACTCTAATCTTTCTTAAATCTTTGCCAGGAAGTGCAAGTCATGCCTGGCCAAAATCTGGTCTGGGGCAGGGTCCGGGTGCCCAAGGGACCCCCAGATGGATCCCCCTGGAGTCATCCATCTCCATAAGGTACAGCCTCTCCCTAAAATCTCCCTAAATCTGAGTAAAAGTGCTCCTATTAGGACCATCCCAAAGGTTTGTACTTTCAGACCTCATAACTTTTCCCATTACTATCAGGTTCCTGATCTAACAGGACAGAATAAATTATTTTCTTAAAAAGATGGAGAAGCAAAAGGAATTAAATTACATCTTTCAAAGTTGTGCCTCAGGAGAGGAGCTTGTGCTTCCCTAATCAGGCATGAAGAGAAAGCCAACCCTCTCCAGAGGCTGATGTCCTTGGTTCATTTTCAGCTGGAGGTGGCACAGCTCTGTCCCATCTGGCTGGTTATGGACTGGCTCTGATTAGATAATGTCAGTCTGGCTTTCCAAAATTTCCATCAGGCCTGGATGAAGTAAAACACAAACCACAAGTCTCTCCAATCCTGTTTTCAACCTCCATGGTCGGAGATGCTCATGTAAGAACACTGGGCTGTTCCCCTGAAAATTTCCAGAGGGAAATTGAGGACTGAAGCCCATGGGTGATGTTCCCTGCTGATCCAGACCTTGGAACCGTTTGGCCATGAACAGAGTTTTAGTGCTGAACAGTGACACTTTGGTTTATTGGTGCTCTCTCCATGCACCCCAGGTGGTGGCAATGTTCCTTCTGGTGTTTTCTGGAGTGGATGACAAGAAAGGAAGGATTGCAAGAAATAAAAAGAAAGTTCCTAACAACGAAAGGGATCAGCACACACCTCGGTCTCCTGATGTTATACACTGCTGACACAGGCCCTGCACTGCACAGATCTGTAACTTCCTTTAAATTAGCAATTCCACAGACACAGTAGGAGCTTGCATAAGAATTGTCCATAAAGGGAAGAGAGTCACAATATCAGCCTTGCATGAAACCCTGCTTTCTGCTTTTTAATTAAGATTTCAAGCTTGTGTCTCCCCTGAGGTGCTGCGGGAGGTTTTGCCAGATACAAGCAGCAGCCGGGGTCCCTCTCAGTAAATTGGCTTTCCCAGCTCTGCTCACACACTCTTCCTCACCAAATTCCCAGTGCCAAACTCAGGGTACAGCAGCCACAAGAAGGCAAAGCTCACAGGTTGGGGCTGGACCCTTCCCTGCAGGTTCAGGTCCTTTTGTGGCTCCCCTTTCCAAGCAGGGTCTCTGTGGAAGAAGTGGGACGTGGGGTTTGGTCCATGTCACTCTCAGTATTGGACAGAAGTGCAGCAGCTCCTAGGATGACATTTCCAGTGTCAATACCTCTGTTTATATATTTTTGAAACCATTCTGCATTCTGCTGTGTTCTCTCAGCATTCCCTCAGAGCTCCTCTTTCCCTGGCTGCTCCTGCCTGCCGTGTATGCCTGAAGCTGGAAAGGGAAATCAGAGAGACATGAGCAATCAAACAAGTTATCATGCAGAATTAAAGGCAGATGTTGGCATTTCCATTTGTCCTGGTCCATTTCCCCATCACACATCCATTCCCTCCCCTCGAATCCCAGAGCAGTGGATTATGAACACCTCAAAGGTGAAGCAGGGAACCCAGGGCTCCCTGTGGAGTGCAGAGCGGCCCCACAGACACGGGGGTCACAGCCAGAAATCCCTGCCTCCCTCCCTCCTACATCACTGCCAGTTTTGGGCTGGTTCAGGAGGCGGCAGACGCACCCCAGGCAGCCCAGCCCGGCTCTCCCCGGCTCTGGCAGCCGCAGATGTGCCAGGAGCCGTGGCTGTGCGCATCCATCCATCGCTGTGCGCATCCATCCATCACTGCCGCTAACGCTGCCCCTCCCGAGGAAACCCTTCCCGAGCGCACAGCTCACACCCGGCAGACAACACCAACCACATCCCTGCCGGCTCCGCAGCGGGGCAGGACCGGCCCTGCCCGTGCCGCAGAGCGGGGATTCGGCTGCGATTGCACCGAACCGGGTCCCCACCATCGCCACCTGCGACACACGGCGAGAGGCACAGCAGCGAGCCGCTGGTGCCAGCGCTGGCTGTCACCCGGAGGGGACACTGACAAAGGGTGCCCCGGCAGCGCCTCTGAAGGCTTCACAATTACACCCATAAAGAATTTAATGCGCAGTAAAAGCAGTGAGTGAGTTATCGAGGGCTGCTGTGGAGTGGGAAGCGAATGTTTTGCCCTACAGATGTTCATAAAATATTTAGTAACTTTAAAAAGAGGAGGGAAAAATGCAGCTCGATAAACCACTGTTCCAAGCAGGTCGGCTCTGGAGTGCAGGATTCCTCTCGGACTCATTAGCTCCCAAAGCGGCGTTAATGGGGCAGGGGCCGCTCGTTCCTCTTCCCCCACACCACGCAAACAGCTTTATTTAGAAGCTGAGATTGGAGCCCGGCTCCTCCAGTAACGCTGGCCTGGATGCAATTAGGCATCAGCAGAGCAAAACCCCCCAGTCAAGGGAGAGTGGAAATCCAGGTCAGGCAGCTTCCTGCCCACGGCTACCTGCTCCCAGCTGGAACAGAAATGAATCTGGGGAATGAGATGCTGCAGTGTGGCCTTTCCAAGCGTCTGGGTTTGACTGGGGCCAGAGGTAAACGTGTGGAAAGTTTTTTGGAAGAAATGAGTTGGCTGTCCTTTGCAGCGAGCTGGGGGCTTCACAGAATCCAGGAGTGGTTTGGGTGGAAGGGACCTTAAATCCCACCCAGTAACACCCCTGCCATGGCAGGGACACCTCCCACTGTGCCAGGCTGCTCCAAGTCCCAGTATCCAACCTTGTGCATTGCCAGGGACCCAGGGGCAGCCACAGCTGCTCTGGGCACCTGTGCCAGGGCCTGCCCACCCTGCCAGGGAAGAACTTCTAACCTAAACTTCCCCTGTCAGTCTGAACCCATCCTCCCCTGTCCTGTCACTCCAGTTCCTCATGAACAGTCCCTCTCCAGCTTCCCTGGAGCCCCTTCAGATGCTGGAGGGGGCTCTGAGGTCTCCACACAACCTTCTCTTCTCCAGGCTGTACAACCCCCAATTTCTCAGCCTCTTTTTGTGCCCCCCTGCCATGGGGACGGACCAGTTCCAGCCAATGAGGAAGACCTGTCGAGTGCTTCATCCCCTTCCCCTGCTGGCCTTGCAGGGGGTTTGCTCGGGCAGTGCCTGCCCCCATTTCCAGGTGTGGCAGCTGAGCTGGGAGCAGGTGCCAGTGGGCCAGCCCTGGCAGGCTGAGCTGCCAGCCCTGGGCTGGAGAAGCCTCAGAGCATCTGCCTTCCACAAATGAGGGAAGAGCAGGAGATCTGCAGGCTGTGTGGAAAAGCCCTCCCGGGAGCAGCAATGGTGTCACTGCCCCGAGTGTGGGGGCACAGGGAGCAGGGCAGAGCATCCTCACAGTGCCTCAGAGAGACAGGAGCAGGAAAAACCCCAAACTGCTGGTTTGGCATCTGCTCATCCCAAACAAGGATGAAAAATTCAAAACACACAGGGGAAAAAATAACGCGAGAACCAGAATCCCGTGCAATTTCCATTTGGATGTGTCAAAACAACTCCTTTGGCACAGCACCAACCTGCCTCTGCCCACACTGCTGGGGGACAGACACCAAGGCTAGGGGTGGCACCCCAGGAGCCACAGAGGGAAAATGATCCAGGCTTTCTTGAGAACATCGTGGTTCTGAGCATCTCCCTTGGGGCACACAAACACCTGGATTCTCATTTGGCTGCAGAAAATACAAATAATCAGGAAAAAAAGCATTTTGACAGGAATAAAATATATTCTTTAGGCAGAAAATCTTTTCCTTTAATACAAGCGTGTGTTTTGAGTGAAAGGGAATTAAGTGCCTAAAAAAAGAAGTTCTTTGAATTAAGACTCATTTCAATTTAAAGCTGTTGAAAGGCAGAACGCCAGGTGTTGTGCAGAGGTTCCTTTGTTCATTGTCACAATTCAACACGGATTTGCAAAATACTTTGACTAAATCTGTTCTGATTTTTCTGTCAGAAACCTTTCAGGTGACAATTTTTACCCCAAAATCTCCACTTGAGGCAACTCAGACAAAACAGTTTAACATCAGCCTGGAGGGTAGAATTTTGTTTTTACTTCCCTAAAGAAATGTACACTTCAAACACTTGCAGGAGATATTTTTCAAAAATCTCCAGTTTTACAGAAACCCGGTAGAGCTAGAGCAAGGATGTTTGCCTGGAAAAATCTTGGTCAAATCCAATGCATCCCATGGTCATCCCCAGATGGCAGCATCTGTTTTAAGGTGTCACCACTCCAAAATTGAGTCCTGAGCGGAGTGCACCCGAGCGGGTGCAGAATCCCCAGCTGCAGACATGCGGAGCTCACTGCTGGTGCCCAAGCAGAGCCTGGGTATAGTAGGAGTCCTAGTAAAATCTATGTATTGTATAAGTGGCCTTGCCCCGATCCTAGTTGTTCTAAATGGGCTGCAGCTGTGATGTCCTTAATTGGGTGGCAGCTGTGGCTAGTGAAGATAACTGGGATAAAAGGGGGTGGGTTGGCCAGTCAGGGAGAGCCTTGGAGGAGCCCTGATGAAGAAGCAGGAACAACAGTGCTGTGAAGAGCTGTGTGTGAGAAAACCACTCAGAAGGTATGGGACTCTAGAAATCAGATAACAACGATATGAATACAACCAGTGGTGACCCCGACGTAATAGAAGATGGGACAGCCAAGAGCTGTAGATGAACATGGCCTTTGAGTTAAGGAGCTGTGACAGCCAGGAGCTGTGAGAATATGGCCTTTGAACACGGAGCTGTGTGTGTTGTAAATGGCCTTTGAGTCATGGGGAAATATATGTATTGTACTTGAATGTCTATATTGTATTTGAATATCTGTAAGTAAAAGAAAAGGGGGAAATATAGTAGTAGTCCTAGTAAAATATATGTATTGTATAAGTGGCCTTGCCCCGATCCTAGTTGTTCTAAATGGGCTGCAGCTGTGATGTCCTTAATTGGGTGGCAGCTGTGGCTAATGAAGATAACTGGGATAAAAGAGGGTGGGCTGGCTGGTCAGGGAGAGCCTTGGAGGAGCCCTGATGAAGAAGCAGGAACAACACTGCTGTGAAGAGCTGTGTGTGAGAAAACCACTCAGAAGGTATGGGACTCTAGAAATCAGATAACAATGATATGAATACAACACCTGGGGAGCTGCAATGCCCAGGGCTGCCTGCTCCAGGCTGTGCCCCTGACACTGATGGGGCCATGTTGAACTCCAGCAGCTGAGCAGAGCCTGGCCCAGAGCCTCCCTGAGCTCAGCACACCCTGGTGAACCCTGTGCTGCCCCTCCCTCTGTCCCTCCAGGAGGGGTTGTTGGCTCAGATGGGATGGAAGGAGAGTGGAAACATCTGTGCACAGCCCCAGCCTTTGCCTCAGGAAGGATCAGCCTGCCCTGTAGGCCCCTGTGAAAGGCTGAAAGCTGATTTATCATCAACAAGCCCCTTTTCCTCACAGCCATCCTGAGCTCATCCCTCCTGAGCAAGGAACTCCCTTTTTCTCCTTGGATTCTTCCAAGGTGACGGGAGTGGCTGCTGCCTTCCCAGTGGTGGGTTTCATGTTATGAGTAGAAAAGTCGTCCATTTTTTTTTAAAAAGTTGTAGAGTTAACAGGTTAAACCAAATGCTGATAAGTTGGAGTTTTAACTATTTGTTGTTAATAATTTCATGTTGTAATCACCTGTTGTTAATAGTTTTTCTTTAATTACCTGTTGTTGATAGTTAGAAATCCCCCTTTGTCAAGTATCACTCTGCTGCTTCCTGGAGGATGGCACCCAGGACTGTGAGGAGGAGGTGGCATCAGGGTTGGCAGGCAAGTGAGGAAACCCCTCACCAAATCTAGCAGGAAAAGCCCCTAAAACAATGAGCCACTATGGAATTAAGAGATCTAAGTGATGTGTGGAGGTGAGGAACAGACTCCAGTGTACACTTAACCAAAAAGATGTTGGCTGGACAGAGGACCTCGAATGTCAAATTGAAAAACCGGGGAATCTCCTGGTGTTCTGGTGAGGACAGAAGCCCCAGCTCTGCCTGCACACCAGTGGACACAGCTGCACTCTTCCTCCTCCTCCATGCCACTCCTGGGAGCACCGGCAGCGTGTGCACCACCCATCTGTTCTCCCTACCCGAGCTGATTTTTAATAAAGGTGTTAAAAAGGAGAAAGATCACCTGCTCTATTTATTTCAGGTCAGATCTGCTCCAATGGTGCCCAAAACCACCCTGAGCTGGGGCCAGGGGTGCTGCTCCTGCAGGACCTCAGGGTAAAGAGACCTGAGGGGTCCAGAACTCTTAAAGTTCAGGCCTTCCTCTCACACTGCTGGCTTGGCATAAGTTTCTTTACTGATGTTTAGATTATTTTTTTCTTTTTCTGCTTTTTTGTTTTGTTTTTAATTGGAAAAGCTCCGTTAGACTTGCCTTGTGCTTTTCCTGCAAGTCTGCTTTGGTACACCTCGTTCCTGGAGGCAGCCCAGGTGTCTGTGGGTGAGGCACTAAGGGCAATCCCTGCAGCCCAGAGCGAGGGGGCTGCAGGACTTCACTGAATCCTTTGTGGAGCGTTTTCTCCTGGCAAAAAAGTGCATTTTGGATGGCAAAGCAGGAGCACTTCCAAGCTCACTGGTGGAAAAAGGGGGCTGTAGCCAAGTGCTATAATTCAGAGCAGACCCTCAGCTGGCCTGATTACAGCAGAGCTGCCACCAAACCTGTGCTGGCTTAGGGATTGAGGCACCATCCAAGCAATCCCTGACAGTGCTGGACTTACTGAGCTCAGCTCAGCCTGTCCAGGTTTGCAGGATTTCATGCCACATTGTCTTGGTTTGAAAAGTCAGGTGTCTGTTAAGGAAGGCAGAGCCTCCCTTGAAATGGAAAATGTAAACCCTCTCCCTCTGAATTATTGTAATTTTGAAATTATTTAAATTTGAATTAAGGGGCTCTCAGGCAAAGATATGGGAGCAGGAATAACAGTTTTTTATTAGAGATTTTTTTTAATATTTAAAAATGCAGTAATACAAAACAATGCTGCCAGTGTGAGAGCAGGCCCTGGCACGCTGTGGCTCAGGCTGGTGGCACAGCCCCATCCCATGGGGGCTCAGCCCTCCTGCAGTGCCAGCTGTGGCTCTGCTGCAGCAGGGATCCTGCACAAGGGGGGAGTTTTCCTCTGCAGCTCCAGGGCTGCTGCAGATGGGCCTGGGCTCCCTCTGGCCATGCAGGGCAGCAGAAAGCTGCTCCTCTGGCAGTGCAGGGGGCAAAGGCTGCTGTGCTGTGCCAGGCTCAGATTGCATCCAGGCAGGAATGCTTGGCTCCTGCCCTGGGCGCAGCATCTGCCCATGGGATGCTGGAATTGGATCAGCCCTGCAGGGACACTCAGTGGCCATGGACAGCAGAGATCTCCTGGAGGGAGGATTGGCTGTGGGAGAGATCAAGAAAGCTTCCCCAAGAACAGGTGAGAACTGCCCCAACTCTGACAGGTGGGCACAGAACACACAGCGCCAGCCACATCATGGTGGAGAGATCCACCAGTGAAAAATGGGGACTCCACCTGCTCCAAAACCATCAATTCTGAATGTAAAAGCAAATGGAAATGTTAAGGTTGACTTGTGCTCAGAGCACAACCACAGGCCATCCCTGAACCACTAGGAGCTGTCAGAGGAGGAGTCAAATATCCCAGCTTGGACTGTGAGCTGGGAGGAACCAAACTGGCCGTGCACATCTCAGGGTCTTGCCATCATTGTTGTTGCTATTATCGGCATGGCCTTGAAGCAATGCAGTTTTAAAAACCCATGAAAACGTGAATGGTCCTTCCAGAACGGGTTCACGTTTTCCTTGGCTAATGGCCCGTCCCGTGATTCCTGTTGAGCCAAATCCTAAATTCTAAGAAAAACTCCATCATCTCCCTTCTGTTTGAAGGGAAACTGCCAACATGTCTCACCCATAATCGTCTGGATCTGAGGAGAGACGTTCAGATTTCTGGCAGGAGGCAGGGAGCCAAGTCCCATTGATCTCCAGTGGAAACCCTCAGTGAGCAATCCCTCGCTCCCTGGCTGGCAGGGAGAGCCAGGCTTTGCCTGCGTGGCTGGATTTGTTCTGCAGCTCTCACACCATCCAGTCGGAATTCCTGTTGCTACCCTGTTATTATCTCTGATTGAGGGGGATGGGAGAGGGATTTCAGGCATTCCACTCCCAGTGATGTGCCTTTACAGGCCCTTTTTCATTTGTTGTCCTCAAAACTGAGTTTCCTGGGAGGGTTTTCACCACTGGAGCAAAGTCTCACCCTCCTTTACTCGCTTTAGGCTCAGGCACAAGTGGGTCAGGGTAATGACTCACTTTCAGTATTTAAAGCTAGCCCAATAAATCCCTAAATGACTTTCTAACGGCGCAGTAAACATAATCAATGCACATTAACAAAGCACTGGGAAGCCAAGAAATTCTTTGGGGGGGAAAACACATACCATGAATCTTTCCGTGTTGTTGTATCAGGCAGGAACCACTGACTCCCTCATTGTGTTCGACAGAGACAGATGGGAAATATTTTCTAAAGCCATTCCTAGGCCAGCCCAGGTTTTTCAAAGAGAATTTTTTGGAGCAGAAAGGTCTAGGCCTAATTTTTTAGATATGTAAATTATCTAAGATTCAGGTAACGTACATAAAGGGTCTTTTTTACAAATGGCAGAGAATTTGAGGTTTAAAGGACTTCTGGAGGTCTCTGGCCCTCCTGAGAAGACTTCACTGTTATCCCAGGACCTTGTTCAGGCTGCCTCTGAATACCTCAGGGACAATAGCTTCTCCCTCCAGCTCTCCCAGGGCTGCACAACCTTCCAGGGTAGGGAACTGAATACTGGGAAGATTTAGGGGCTTCCAAACTGAGAGTATTCCTTTTACACCCAGAGGGGGAAATGGGCCCTTCTCTCAGAGCCGGATTCTGGGTGGGTTTCACTCACTCTGACACAAACACAGGAAAGTCAAACACATTTATACACCTCCAGCTCTCTCCGTAATCCTTACTGTGGAAAAAACCCAAACAAATCATTCATGCTGCACCAGCTCAAAGGGAGGCTGTGGAAAGGCTTGAACACGAGCCAGTCTCAGGTCAGGACACAAAATCCTGCCCCTGGAGCACCCTGAGCTCCAACCAGCATCCCCAGTGACTCCTGACCAGCATCTCCAGTGACTCCTGACCAGCATCCGCAGGCACTCCTGACCAGCATCCCCAGTCACTCCTGACCAGCATCTCCAGTCACTCCTGACCAGCATTTCCAAACACTCCTGACCATCTCCAGTCACTCCTGCCCAGCATTTTCAGTCACTCCTGACCAGCGTTGTCCCAGGATCCAGAGGTCCTGACCACCAGCCCCAGCCCCTTCTTGTGCTCTGAGCTGCACAGACATGTAGCCAACTCCCTGCCCAAAAAACCCCACAGTAAAAATAGACAAGACAGATGGAGGCACAGATTTCTGGAAAGACACACAGCAGGTCAGGAGCAGAGTTGCAATGAGAGAGCAGGGAAGTAGCAGGTCTGAGATCCCACAATTTAAGCTTTTCCTTTGGCTCTAAGGCACAAACCATGCAGTTCAAAATGCCCTGGCCCAGATGCTCCAACCACCTTGAATTCAGAGCCCAGAAAGCTGCAAAGCCTGAGTCCAACACAGAGCTGAGATGCCCCAAAACAGCTAGAGGCCCAAAGTGCTTCTCCCAAGACCCATAATTCATTAATGTCTCTGGTTTTTAGTCTCCTGAGACAATTTTTTCTGAAGCTGGGCATCTTTTCCAGCTCCCTCAGCTTTCCCTGGGCTCTGACTCATCACCCCAACCCTCTCCCTTGGAAATGAAGATGTGTTGCCATTGCATCATTAGCTGTAATGGCAGATAGTGTTACTGATAGCTACCCTTAATTAGCAGCCCAGCAATCACACTAACTCTGCTTTGTGTTCCTTACTCCAGCTCTGTGTTTGGGTTCACAGAACACTTACAAATAGTATTAATAGTAGTTGCATCAATAATAACCACGGTTGTGAGATGTTTATGTAGCATCCATCTGCTCTGAGATCCACGGTGACAGATAACGCCGCAGCCATCTGGCCTTGCTGGGTGCGCTTGGCTCCTGCTTATCAGGATGGCAAATCAGCCAGCCCCATCTCCATCCCGGCAGCTCCCACTGGTTCTGACTTGCCAGCAGCCCTAAATCACCTCCTGAACTGCAGACACTCCTGAGAGGAGATGGGAACCCCCAGGCTGAAGTTGGGAGCACCAAGATGTGAAGAAAGAGCTTCGCACTGCAGCGTGCACAGAGAGGGGGATCTGCAAACCCACAGTAAAATAGGGACAGGCACCATTGCAAACCCACAGTGAAATAGGGACAGACCCCACTGCAAACCCACAGTGAAATAGGGACAGGCCCCACTGCAAACCCACAGTGAAATAGGGACAGGCACCACTGCAAACCCACAGGGAAATAGGGACAGGCACCATTGCAAACCCACAGTGAAATAGGGACAGGCACCACTGCAAACCCACAGTGAAATAGGGACAGGCCCCACTGCAAACCCACAGTGAAATAGGGACAGGCACCACTGCAAACCCACAGTGAAATAGGGACAGACCCCATTGCAAACCCACAGTGAAATAGGGACAGGCCTCACTGCAAACCCACAGTGAAATAGGGACAGACCCCACTGCAAAGGCACACAGGCACTCCCAGAGCAGTTACAGACTTATTGAAAGCGCTTCTTAAGGTAACCCTGGCTCGGGTGTGCCTTTGAATGGACTCCCCATGCCCTGGGCCCTGGGTGCCCTGCTGTGAGGCCCTGGCACAAGCACAGCCTCACAGGGGTGAATGTAACGCCTGGGACACATCCCATAATGTCACCCATCCATGTCACTGCTGAACAAAGGGCAGCATCTGTCAGTGTACCTGCAGGGAGGCCCAGGCTCTGCTCCAGTAGGCCCAGCAGTGGCACAAGATGATGACACACAAACGAGCCCAGTGCCTGCTGGAAATGGCTAAAAACACCACAAAACTGGATCTTTTTCAGCTTCTCTCTTATTTCTTCTCCCCTGTGCCCAAAGCAAGAGCTCCAGGGTGAAAGGAACAGCAGTCCCTGTTCACCCAAGAAAGGAACCCACAGGAAGGAACCTCTGGAAGAAGCACCAAAGCTGCAGCAGTGACATCTCAGGAGCTTTGGCCTTGAGCACTGTGTCCTGAGCAGGATTTCCATCCAGCTCTTGCTCAGGAGGTCTCCCAGCAGAGCAGGTCTGAAAACCATGGCTCTCAGGAGCAGCCTGGCAAAGGATTAATGCTCATTCCGGCTTCCCACAGAGCCCCAAGTGCCCCTGGATGGGAGTTCTGCCGTGGTTGGGCAGAGCTGCAGGAAATGACTTCCAGAAAATCCCCATGGGCAGATCTGGGCTCTCAGGCCCTGCAGGGACAGACAATGTGGCAGCCAAACCAACCTCCCAAAGCCTTGGGATCTCCACTTTGGCTTCTACAGAGCCTTGGGAATCTCCAGTTCCCTTCCAGAGTTTTGATCCTCAGTTCCCTGATGCCATGCACTGATTTCCCTGCTGGAGGGCAGGGATGATGTGTTTGCTGCCAGCAGGAAGCTCTGCTCTGCCCAGGAAGGCACTCAAGGAGCACTTGCAATTTTGGAGGAGTCCCTTTGGTTTCCTGCAGCCAAGGCACCCCAAAGTGGCCGGGCTGCTGGAGCCCTGCCAGGTCCTGGCGGCTGGAAACATTCATGGCAAACTGGGCATCCCCTTTGGACAATCTTGACCTCCAGAGAGCTGCACCAGAGCAAATTCCCAGCAGAGCCTTCGTGCCAGCTGGAAAGAGATGCTCTCTGATCCAGGAGCTCCAGAGGATTTGCCCATGAAGAAATCCAAGGCAATGCAGCCTAATTCCAACTCAGACAATCAGCTATTTCTGTGAAAATAGAGAAATCCTCCCCAGAAGCCTTCCATTTACAAACCTCACCTGAATTCCTTTTCTACACTCTTTGAGGGAATTTTACAAGTTTTGAGGGCTTTCACAACACTTTCTGGTTTCAGCCAAAAATATCTTTTCTCATTAGAAACTGCATTTGAAGGTAAAAGTGCTTATTCCAAGATAAATATCTGTCAAATCTTCTCATCAGACAAGGAAAAAGATTCAGGAAATTTGGCACTTTTCTCTATAGATAAGAAGTTTTGACCACACAATCTTTTTACCAATGGGAAAATCCTTCATGTGAAAGTGTGTCTCATTTCCTGAGCCACATTCCTAAGTGCTCCATATTCAGGAAAAGCAGCAATATTTGGTTTACCCTTGCTCCCAGACACACAAAAATCTCCACCTAAAATAAGGGGAAATAACCACATATGTTTAAAAGGGGGAAAAACTTTCAAATAAATTCTCCTCTTTTTTTTGCTCCTCCCAGCTCAACTGTAGCTCTTCAAAGTTTCTCCTCTCATGGAGTTGAGCCATTAGTCTTCAGATAAGTGATGCTTGAGCCTTTGATTAAAATGACTGGGGAGCATCTCTGCGTGATTAAAGGGAGATAACACAATAAAAAGAAGAGGGCTTTGCACCATTATTATGGCAAATAAGTGCAATTCCCAACCTGGGAGCTGCATCAACTTGTCTAATGTAATAAATGCTTCCCCTGCTGGAAACATGTCAAATTAGACTTTGAGATGTCAGCCTGGAGTGTCCAAAGGCCTTGGAGCCCCTTGGGGCACTGTGTGACCGCCAGGCTGGTGTGACACACACGGAGGTGGCACTGCCCATGGGGCACTGAGGGAGCAGCTGAGGAACACCAGGGCAGGCTCTGCCAGCTCTCAGATAGACCCACAGATGGATGGAGAGGAGGAAAGAGTCTGGGGAGGCCGAGGGACAGATGGGAACGTGGCACAGGCTGCCCAGGGCAGCTGTGGCTGCCCCTGGAGCCCTGGCAGTGCCCAAGGCCAGGCTGGACATTGGGGCTGGCAGCACCTGGCACAGTGGCAGGTGTCCCTGGGCTGCAATCAGCTGCCATTGAAGATCCCTTCCCACCCAAACCACTCTGGCATTCACATTCCTGAACCAAGGATGGAAACCAGCACCAAAACCCATTGCAGCAAATGGAGAAAGGAAAGGAAAGAATGATTTCCTGGCTGGTTCCAGGTGCCCCCAGTGCCATTTGCCACAGGGGGTTTGTAGCCTGGCAAGGCCTGGTTAGAGAGGTTTGGGCTGTGCCAGGGTGCCCAGAGCAGCTGTGGCTGCCCCTGGAGCCCTGGCAGTGCCCAAGGCCAGGCTGGAGCACCTGGCACAGTGGGAGGTGTCCCTGCCATGGCAGGGGTGGGACAACAGCTCTGAGGTCCCTTTCACAGCCCATCCTGATTCCATGATTTGGGCTCCAGGAGAGGCTGGCTGGACCTGTGCAATGCTCCTGCAGGTCTGCCCAGGTCAGAGCCACTGGCCACAGGTCCTTGCAGGGAGATTCCCTGGGGCTTGGGCAAACAGCGGGGGAACAGCTTTGTTTAAGCAGAAGAAACACCGTTTCCAATCTTAGCCAAACTAGAATTAGGCTCTGAAGAGGGATAAAAGCCATTTTTTGTCCAAAGCAAATGTCTACCCAAGGATTTAGCCAGACCTACCCGATCTGGCTCCCTGATGGAGACCAGCCAGGAGTCTCTGCTCTCTTCTGGCAGAAAGAATCATTCATTCTCTCCCCAGGCACAATGTGGGGCTCCATTCTCTGATTCAAGGAGCTTCTGTAGTGCTGTAGCTTGTAAAAGTGCAGACAGATAGTTCACAGACACATCCTATTTGTGGCTTAAAATACACCAGTTTATCATGCAAATGATATGTCAACAGAATAGCTGCACTTGGCAATACTTCCCGGAGTAAATTAAGCAGTTAAACATACCATGTGTAATATTAAAGAGGTTATGTGTTACATATAATAAGCACTCGAAGCCAAGTTGTCAGGAAGCCAGGTTTCCTCAGAAATCTGAAATTCAGCTCGCAGGAGCCAAGGTGCTCCTTCCCCCTTGAGCGGGCGATGTTTGGGAAAATGGGGGCTCTGCCAGAATGCCTCAGGCACTGTGCTCCCAGCTGGGCTCCATGGAGGGTTTATCCCTGGGATGAATGGTCCACTCTCAGCTCCCTGGTGGGCATTTCAGGAGCTGGGGCACACTCAGGGCTTGCTCTGTACATTTTTCATAGCTTGTGCTCTGTGCATCTGGGAACTATTTGCAACGGCAAAAATATTGCAGGATCCAGTCTTCTCAAGGCTTTGCACTTCCTTCAGGGTGGGAATACCAGGCAGGAAAAGAAAAAAAAGTCTTGGATTGTTTCAGCTCTGCAAATTGCTCCCTGAGGCAAGTAATTGCTGTAAAAAATATACACAAATATTCAGATTCAAGTTTAAGCAAATACCAGGACATTGGGATTTATTCAATGTCAGCAGCCCCCAAGCTTGCCTGCTTATTTCAGACCCCTCTACATCAGCAAATGTTTTCTGTTTCACAGAAATTCAAAGTCAAACCTGGGGGCTCACAGGGCTCAAAAGGGTAAAATAAAAATGTTCCTTGCATGCCCCATGAACTAGCTCATTACGCTCTGCTCTCCACAGTGGGAACAGCTCTGGTGATTTATGGGGAATCAAAGCTAAAATCCCATTTGTTTACCGAGGTGATGCCTGTCTCCAGGCTGTTGTTTTAAAGGGATGTAGTGGAGTGAGGCATGAGGAGTTCCTCAGTTACCCTTGCCTGGGCTCTGCCCCACCCAGACCCCAGCCCAGACCTCCCCTTCCCCAGCCCTTCCAGCCTCTCCCAGCTCCCCACAACCCAGTGCAACCCCACTGCACCCAGTGTCTTCATGGACACCTCACTTTGAAAGAGAAGCTCATCTCTGCCTCAGACTCCAAATTTCAAGACTGCTGCGAGCATTAAGGGTAATATTTTTCACACATCCTACAGGCTCATCCCTCCTCCTGCACACCCATGTGCACATTCCTTATGGTTTGCTTCCCGTCAGGGCCGCAAGGGCCTGAAGAGATGATAAAGTTTCTGTAAAGTAGGTGTTTCTCAGCCATTTTCCACAGTTCATGACCCTGCTTAAACCCCTGTGAGAAACAAAGAATGATGCATCATAAACCCCTGCAAAAGGCTGGGTTTGAGTTAATTGCTTCAAAAACACGCAGTGATGAGAGATCCAGAAATACAACTGGACAAAAACCCCTCTGCTGTTAAAAACACCACCCTGCTCCCAGGCTGGGCTGTGCTGGCAGAGCCCCCCAGGCACTGCTGCTCCTGCAGCCTCTCCCTGCTGCATGGGAAGATTTGGGAAAGGATGTTCCTCCTCCCTGCAGGTGTAATGAGGCCATCAGCCAGATACTGCTCTTGCTTTGCTGAATTAAACCATCACACTCCTTGATTTTCCCTCCTAAAGGTGTCATTTCCTATTCATTAATGTTTTTCTAGCTCTTCTTTGAATCTCCCCCAAGGTTTCCGTGCCCTTTTGGAACCAGGGCTCCTGAGCCAAGCTCAGGTTTATTCCGGCCTTCCTGTGCAGAACTGGCTGGTGGATCACAAGTTGCTCATCAGGGACCTTCTGTCCCCAGGGCTTTCCTGGACCATCAGTTTCCCAGTCCTGCAATGATCCTTTGCATTCTCTGGCTCCACAGCAGGACATCCTTCCCCAGATTTAGCCATGTGGGAGTTGTGTGAGCTGCTCATCCAAGCTGTGTCGCTAGAGAGAAACAGAAACAGGCATTTCCCAGAAGAAATCCATCCCACTTCCAGGGTTATCTAAGGTCCAGTGAATAACTCCTGCTCTGGAGGTGCCTCCTCTCATCCCAGGACCAGCAGTGCCCCCCCTGCCTGACCTTTCAGTGGCCTCAGCTCAGGGAGATGAATTATCTGACATTTGGCCGTATCAAATACTGTGTTTACTCGACCCAAGGCTCAGTGTCATTAACAGGGCTCTGAGAGAGCCCCTTTTCCTCCCCAGCCTTTGTGTCACTCCAACATTTATCCATGAAGATTTTACAGCTTCTTCTCTTTTCTCCCCCTGGCTCCTTCCTGGGGCCATTAAATGGGATGGGGTCAAGACCAGCCATTTCAGGTCTCCAGGAGAAAAAAAGCTCTTTGCCTGGAATCTCCTTTTAAGACTCCATTTGGAAACCAATTACAAACCCCATTTATTTGATGTGCACCGTGTTGATTTTGGATGGCCTCACTTTATCCATTATGATTGTCCTATGACATGAAGCCAAATGCTTTTGAGAAGTTTGGCCGACGTAAGAACCAGTGTAGAGGTGACTGATGAGCCTGAGCCTGCTGGGCTGGGAGGGCACAAAGGATTGGCACACCAAGGGCTCCGACCCCTGAGCGACATAACTGCAAAATTCCATCCACTAGGCTCCTTTGAAAATCCCAGCTATAAACCTTCCAGGCCCAATTCTTTCCCTGCAGAGCTCCCCTGGCAGCAGAGGTTGCTCAGGAACCTCATTCAGATGCTGGTGGGGACAGGGAGGGAAGGGTCCATCTCCAGCTGCACTCGGGTCTCTCCTTCCCAGCAGCAGACTCCCAAAAGGATTCATATTTCCCACGTTGCTAATTTTAGGCTTTAACTTTGCAACACCCCCAGACTTGGAGACACAGCCCTGCTGCCTCTGCAGCTTAAATGCTTCCTAATGGCCTCAACCCCAAGATTTACACTGAGCCAGCTCACTTTGAAACCCTTCCATAAAAACGCCTTCTGCAAACAGATTTGTTTCATTATCGTCGGGCCTGAAAGTGCCTGAAGTAACAAACAACTTCAAACTCCTTCAGATTTATTGTGGCACCAGGTTTGCACTTCACTGCAGCCCCATGTACCTGGGAGCGTGTCTGAGTGGGGACAGGCACGGGAGGTGGATGGAGAGCCCTGGTGCAATGGATCGGTGATTATGGTGCAATAAATATGGGATGGAGGATCTATGATAACATCTATTACGGCTTTATGAAATATTGATAGTGTCTGCATACATATTGCCTGCTGAACAGCTCGTTCCGGAGATGTTTAATGAAAGACATCTGTCGTTTTATCCTTGAATCTCCATGCAGGAGAAGGATGGCCCCGGTGAGGGCTGCAGAGCCGAGAGGAAATGGGCTGAGAGACTCAGGCGCACCTACCCAGAGGCATGGAGAGACACTGGCTGCTTTATGTACACAGAGCCTTTCATTTGGGGAATGAATTAACTCCGTGCTCCTCCGAAATCAATCCCTGCACAGACAACTGCCTTTAATGGGGCCAATAAAAAGAATGCACAGACTGCTGTGGAAAGGGGTGGAAGAGACTGGAGACTCCAGAAAAATCAGCTCTTCCTTCAGACTCTCATCCCTGATCCTCCCCTCTCCCCACTGAATCCTGTGTGCAGCCCTAGGACAGAGGATTCCCCAGGGAATGCAATCCATGATACACAATTCCCCCAAATCCTGGAATCATAGAATGGTTTGGATTGGAAGGACCTGAAAGCCCATCTCAATCATCCCTGCCCTGTCAGGGACACCTCCCACTGTCCCAATGTCCAGCCTGGCCTTGGGCACTGCCAGGGCTCCAGGGGCAGCCACAGCTGCTCTGGGCACCCTGGCACAGCCCAAACCTCTCTAACCAGGCCTTGCCAGGCTACAAACCCCCTGTGGCAAATGGCACTGGGGGCACCTGGAACCAGCCAGGAAATCATTCTTTCCTTTCCTTTCTCCATTTGCTGCAATGGGTTTTGGTGCTGGTTTCCATCCTTGGTTCAGGAATGTGAATGCCAGAGTGGTTTGGGTGGGAAGGGATCTTCAATGGCAGCTGATTGCAGCCCAGGGACACCTGCCACTGTGCCAGGTGCTGCCAGCCCCAATGCCCAGCCTGGCCTTGGGCACTGCCAGGGCTCCAGGGGCAGCCACAGCTGCTCTGGCAATTCCAGCCCAGCCCCTGCCCACCCTGCCAGGGAACAATTCCCAATTGCCAAGATCCCATCCAGCCCTGCCCTCTGGCACTGGCAGCCATTCCCTGGCTCCTGTCCCTCCATCCTTGTCCCCAGTCCCTCTGCAGCTCTCCTGGAGCCCCTTCAGGCCCTGCAAGGGCTCTGAGCTCTGCCTGGAGCCTCCTCCTCTCCAGGGCAGCATCCCCAGCTCTCCCAGCCTGGCTCCAGAGCAGAGGGGCTCAGCTCTGTCCAACTATTCCCAAACTCAGAAGAGATTCGCTCCATTTTAGCACTACTGCTTTATGAAAATGAGAGGAAGACCTTGCCTTTTCCTCTAAATTGCACCACTTCCTACTTGAGGCTTCAAACCAATTTAGTGAACACCCTGAAAGCCCTCATGTGGACATTTCTTACACTGCTAACTTAGATGGGGTATTAAATAGCACCTTTAGCTGAATGAATGGAAGTTTAAGTAGTGATGTATAAAAATAGATTCATACCCCTCGTGACCATTTATCCTGTTCCAGTTCACTGCCCCAGCCCAGTCTGGGCAGCTGCAGGCTCTCAGCTCACCCAGCTCCAAAGAGGACCAGAGGGACAAGGTCAAGGGCCAGCTGAGCACTGCTGTGGATCAGGGCTGGGGCTGGCACTCCTCTCCAAGAGGGCAGAGGACCAACTGGCCTGTCCCAGACTCGGATGGAGATGCCCTGTTTGAACGAGCACAGCACGGAGCCAAGCAGCCAAAGCCAGACTTGGTCCTTCCCATCCCACCCTCCTGCACCTCCTGCCACCCACGGCAGCGTTTGTTCTGCTTCTTCCCTCAACACCCCTTGTCCAACAGCATCCCCCCTGCTGCCACCTGGGTGCTGAGGAGCACGGGGACAGTGACACAGGACAGTGACACGGGACAGTGACACGGGACAGTGGCACAGGACAGTGACACAGGACAGTGACATGGGACAGTGACACGGGACAGTGACACGGGACAGTGACACGGGACAGTGACACGGGACAGTGGCACAGGACAGCGACACGGGACAGTGACACAGGACAGTGACACGGGACAGTGGCACAGGACAGTGACACGGGACAGTGACACGGGACAGTGGCACGGGACAGTGGCACAGAACAGTGACATGGGACAGTGACACAGGACAATGACAAGGGACAGTGTTACAGGACAGTGACACAGAGCAGTGACACAGAGCAGTGACAGAGGACAGTGACACAGGACAGTGATACGGGACAGTGACACAGAGCAGTGACAGAGGACAGTGACACAGGACGGTGACACGGGACAGTGACATGGGACAGCAACGTGGGACAGTGACACGGGACAGTGACATGGGACAGTGACACGGGACAGTGGCACAGGACAGTGACACAGAACAGTGACACGGGACAGTGACACAGGACAGTGGCACAGGACAGTGGCACAGGACAGTGACACAGAACAGTGACATGGGACAGTGACACAGGACAGTGGCACGGGACAGTGACATGGGACAGTGACATGGGACAGTGACACGGGACAATGGCACGGGACAGTGGCACAGAACAGTGACATGGGACAGTGGCACAGGACAGTGGCACGGGACAGTGACATGGGACAGTGATACGGGACAGTGACATGGGACAGTGACACAGAACAGTGACATGGGACAGTGACACAGGACAGTGGCACAGGACAGTGGCACAGGACAGTGACACAGAACAGTGACATGGGACAGTGATACGGGACAGTGACATGGGACAGTGACACAGAGCAGTGACAGAGGACAGTGACACAGAGCAGTGACACGGGAGAGTGACGCACAGCTCTGGTGTCCCTCCTGCCACAGTCTCCTGCCGTTCCTGGGACAGCAGCAGCAGGTTAGACACAGCGGCCTCTCCAGGGGTTTGTGGCTTCTCTGGCAGCTTTCCTGGCTCAGCACGGCTGCTTTGTGCCCCTCTGGGCCCTGGGGACAGGGACATGTCCCCTCACCAGCGGGACCGTGTCACGCGTGCCATCTGCGGTGCCACACGCGGCTGGTGGGGCAGCCAGCGACAGCACATCAAAAACACATTAAACAAAGCCAGCAGCCTCAGCTTGGGGGGTGGGGGCTTGGGGGGAAAGGGATTTTTATTTTGTTGTGTGAAGCGAATGAATAATTCATAGGCAAATCATTGACATGATAAATTCCTCCATTTCTCCTCTTTTGTGAATCGACAGCAAACAACTTCCCCATTCCTCCCCTCTGCATTTTCATTATTCAGAATTATTCACTAAACAATTGCTTGGAATAATTCTGGGGAGCAGATTCTCTGCCGAGGATGTCGCTGACGTCAGTGGAGCTGGAGCCAGCAGGAGCTGGCTTCAGAGGCCCTGAGCCCCCAGCACCGGCTTTGGGCTCCAGGTTTGAGCCACTGTCACCGACATCTTTTCAGAAAAATCCTTTCTTTAGGATTTTCCCTTCTGGGAAGCTGAGGCCCCAGAAAAAGAATGTAAACAATGGTTATCTGCTGCTGTGGAATGCAACAGGTGCACCTGTGATTGGCCCATGTTGGATGTGTACAATTAATGGCCAATCAAGGACCGAGCTCTCTCTGGGACAGAATCAGAGAGAGCTCCTTTGTTATTCATGCCTTTTCTATTCTTAGCTTAGCTAGCCTTCTGAGAACTTTCTTTCTATTTCTTTTTAGTATAGTCATAATGTAATATGTATCATAAAATAATAAATCAAGCCTTCTGAACATGAGGTCAACATTCTCGTCTCTCTCTTCATCCTGCAACCCTTGTGACCACCGTGACAAGCCACCCCGACCAGAGCAGGCACAGAGAGGCTGGATGCCCCTGTTTGCCCTCTCATTCCATGAGCAGAGATCTGCAAATCAGGTTTTCCACCATGAAGATTATATTTACAAATGACCAGAGGCTGGAATTGCTGGGATGCAGTGGGAAATTGCTGGGTGTCACACTGGCACCCCCAGCAGCACTTCTGCCACCATGTCTCATCTGCAGCCCTGCGGGACCAAGGGACAAAGTGGGATTTCTCCATTTCATCTGCTGCAAATGAGCCTTGCCCTTCCCAGGAACTCTCTGAATGCACCACCAGGCTCACCAGTGCAGCCCTGCCTTTGATATTCATGGGAAGTGAAAAGAAAACAACCCAGGGTTTGCTTTTTAATTTCATGGGAAATTTTGCAGGTGGCTTTTGCTTGGTTCTGCACTTCATTTATTCATTTACACACTGACCCAAACCCCGCATGAACAACTGAATGTCTCCAGAATACCACAGCCCTGACTCAGAAAGTCCTTGATATTTATCTGCCTGCAGTTTCCAATAAGTTAAACCCAGCTGACCTGAAATACCAAATTCCGAGGGAGCTCTTTGGCTGATGACTCCCAGTATCTGACAGGAATTGTCTGGGGTGCATTCCCTGTGTTTATTTATTATAAATGAGACACCTGACACCATGAGATCATAAGCAATTTCCAGCTCTCTCCAAATCACCGGTAGGGTTCCAGTTTGAAGCCTCACAATATCATCAATTCTGCTGCAAAACTTTTCTCTGCTGATTGCCAGTAATTTGCAATGTGTAAGCTGGAGGGAGGGAATTGCTTGGAATTGCTTCCAGTTCTCCTCTTCACCTTCTAGTGGAAATCAGCCTGTGTGGAGCAGGCCAACCAGACTGTTGTGACCACAAAACCCTTAAAAATCTGGAGATCTGATTCTCCTTTGATTGCCAAAATGCAAATGTCATATTCCTGTTTCCAGTCCTGCCTCTGTGAGGATGCTGACTCCTTTGGTCATTTCTTTGGTTTAGCATCTGCCTTCCCCACATCACACCCTGCATCTGGATCTAGGTGAATTCCTGTCACCACCTGTTTACAGATTAATTTCCCAATGAGATACAACATTTCATAAACTTGATTTCTGCAAAAATCTGCAAAAATCAGGATCTTCCCTTGCTGCCAAAACCCTCTTGTCAAAACTTCTCCCACCACAGCAAGAAGGATCTCCCAACGCGGGAACACAAATGCAGAGCTGCTTCCATGGAGCCTCAGAAAAGTGCCCAACAGAGTGGGAAGGAGCTTCCTGTGCAGCTGTGTCCTGGTTTAGGACAAATTTGGGAGAAAACCTCCAAAAGGGCCCCTCCAGAAAGCAAACCCACATGGCCCCTCCCCACAACCGGGTTGGGAAGGATTCCTTGGAGAGAAGTGGAAAGAACCTGTTTATTTAACAGGCACAGCACCCCCAGCACACAGAATGAACAATACCAGGTGACACCACTCTGTCACCGCTCTGACAAAGATGACAAATTCAGAAAGTCTCTCTGGGGGTGGTCGCTCTGTTCTCAGTCCCTCCTGTGCTGGGGCAGCTGCTGCCCAGAGTAGGCCCCACTAGGCCCAAGGTGCAAACTCTCGGTGTTCCCAGGCCCCAGCCCGGAGCAGGTTCGAGTGGGTCCAAAAAAGGGAAAGGAGAAACAGTCCAGGGAAAATTTGGACTGCTGAGCTAAACTAACTAATGAGCAGGAGCAAAAAGCAAGAGCAAAGCAGGAGCAAAGCGGGAGCAAGAGCAAAGGGAAAAGCAAAGCAAAAAGCCAAAGCAGCACCATGTACTGCCCTCTCTGTGTGTCCCGCCAGCCGTGGGGGAGCGGCTGAGAGCAAAACCAAAACAAAACATTCACTCTTCAGAGCCAGTCTGGAAGGCACAGAACATGATATCCAGCATGAACAGAACACAGGAATGGGGATACAGCATCATAACCTCACCCTAGGACAAGCTGAAATCCTCAGACGTTTCCTCTTCACCCCTTTAAATCCTCCTTTGGTGCTCCCGCCCCTCCAGCCTGTGCCACAGGACCGGCAGGAGCAGGAATGCTCCTGGCAAATGAGGAGCCCATTCCCTCCCGTGTGGGAGCTCCTCACACCTCAGGGTCCATCCATCCCAGAGCTCCTCACACCTCAGGGTCCATCCATCCCAGAGCTCCTCACCCCTCAGGATCCATCCATCCCAGAGCTCCTCACCCCTCAGGATCCATCCATCCCAGAGCTCCTCACGCCTCGCCTCAGGGTCCATCCATCCCAGAGCTCCTCACGCCTCAGGGTCCATCCATCCCACAGCTGTGTGCATGGAGTCAGCGCTGGGCCGGCTCCAGCTGCGCTGCTGCAGGGGCAGAGCCCACACACAGCACACAAAGGGATCATCCCAAGGTTCTGCAGAGATCAGGACATGTCCAGGGGCTCGCAGCCTCAGTCTCACTCTCGTTAGGATGTGCAGCCCTGTGCTCCAGAATGTCTCATCTCTGTTACCAAGCAGCTTTTCCTGCCCATCATCCTCCTGGCCTCGTGTCGGGTGAAATCCAAACTCAAGTTCAAGTCCCTGGCTGTACCACGGACCATCAACGAGCTGCTCTAGTTCAAGATGACCCTTCTCACTGCAGGGGGTTGGGCTAAATAACCTTTATTTGTCCCTTCCAACCCAAACCATTCTGCCCAGTCGCTCCCACTGTGTGCTGGGGAATGGTGGGGACAGAAAGGATTTGACAGTGTGGCCCCAGACTGGGAGCCAGGGCAGGCAGATGTCCATCAGGGAAATCAAAGGGTTCTCCAGCTGCCCAAGGGAACTGTAGGTGGAAGTGTTTCAGGTTGAACCCTGTCCTTTGTTGATGGCAATTAAAAGCAGTGAGTGGTGCAGCAGAGCAGACTGACACAGAGCAGAACCAGTGACTGAGCTTGTGAGACCAGTGAATACAGACCCAAATTATTTCTGACCCCACATCCCCATTCCCCCTTTACTGGGTGCAGTTCACTCTACTGGAAAAGTAGGAGTGGGCTGAGCCATAATTTCTATTTTATTTGCTGAGCAAACACCAGGCAGGGAGCAGCACTGGGCACCCCTGGGGACAGGGCAGAGAGGCTCAGTGTGGGCATTGCCCCGAGCCCAGGGCAGCAGGGCTGGCACAGTCAGTGCCCAGGAAACACAACCCCTCACTGCAGCATCCTTTGATTTGGGCTCTGGAGGACATTGTGTCCTTCAAAGAGGCTAAAACAGCAAACGAGATCAGACAGGACCTGGACAAAAACCTCCCCAGCCCTGACTCCCCCACATCATCCTCTGAGACAGAGACCATGAGTCAAACCTGGCTCTTCCTCCTCCCCTCAGAACACCCTCGCTCCTCTCAGCTCTAATTAAAAGGAAGTGAGGGCTCCGAGCAGGAGATGAATCCTGTTGTGCAACGGGGCTGGGATGAATCATCCCTCGAGGGCATGGTCCTCCTGGGCTCTGGAGGGCCCTTCTGGCACAAGAGGAGGCTCGGCAAGGAGGGAGAGCCAGGACTACTCCCAGCCAGCCCTCAGTGTGCCCTGTGCCAGCTGGCACAGCTGATGTGGTGCTCTGGAGCATCCTCATCTCCCCAGGAGAGGCTTTCACTGAGCTCTCGAGCACTGGGTAATGGAGATGCTCAACTCATCCTGCTCTGCCAAGGAGGAGCATGAGAGGGGGTACAGCTCGTCCCTGGCTGTCACCCCACAGAGGCTTTGCCCTCCATTAGTGACAGCTGATTCATTCCCAAGCAAGCTCGGGCAAAATTGGTGCCTCTGTGATGGGAAAGCAGCAGAAATTTAGCTCTACAAATGACCCACTGTGGGTCAGACAGCACAGGGGGTACCGAGAGCTTGGGTCACACTGTCCATGGGGCCTGAGGGTTGGTCCATGCCAGGAGGGCTGTAAATGCACAGCCTTTCCTGGCCAGGAGGACTCTCCAGCCCAGAATGGCCATTTCACTGTGGGAGGGAAGGAGCCACTGCCAGCACCCAGAGCTGTCCCTGCCGTGCTCAGGACGAGAGGTAGCACCACAGCTGGGAAGTTTGGGCACCTGGAGATGGACCCAAGCTTGCTGAGGTGACAGTGCCAACACCACAGTGTCAAGATGGGCCCCCAGCCCTGGGGTGGAAGTGCCAGGGGTCCCCCAGCAGCTCCTGCAGGAGCAGGGCTTTTTCCTGGGATACCTGGGTGGGAGCAGGGCACCGAGGGGAAGTGGCACAGCCTGGCACAGCCCCCAGCCCCGGACACCCACACAGGCTTCAGATGCCCCCTCCCTGCTGCCCCGTCCCAGCAGCACAAAGCACCAACCTGCCCTCCTGGGCGCTGCTCCCGCTGGGTTCTGTGAGTCACATCACTGATGTCACCTCCCCGCGTCACCGGAGCTCCGAGATGGATTTAATGAGCCTTTGTTTTCCTCAGCTAAGAAAAACCTCAAAGAGGCTCAGTCTCCAGCATCCTGAGGAGCCAGCAGGTTGCTCTGTCACTGTCTTTGTCCCCACAGGAGGACAGAGAACTGCCAAAGGGGCCAGCGGGCTGGCTGAGAGCTCCAGAGACCCAGGGACAACACCCAGGTCACTCCAGAGCACCTCTGTCCTCACCAGAACCTGCCACGTGCCACCTTCCACACAGGACAGGGCAGGTGAGCCCTGCACTGCTCTGGTGCCATGAGGGAACGAGGGACAGGGGGCAAAGGGGCAGTGCCACCGTGCCTGAGGACATGGGACAGCACCTGCAAAGGCCTCTGCCCGAGGAGCTGAAGAGTGTGACATTCCTGGCTGGAATTGTCACCCTTGTGAGCTGACACACTGTCACCATGCTCTGCCCTGCAGCCCTGGGACCACCAAACCCAAGGGACAGAGCCACCCTGGCCACTCCCTGGGGCTGCCCAGCAGCTTTTGGCCACACCTGGGGACTGAATCCTGATTTACACCGATATACACAAGGAATTTTAAGCTTGTACTGCTTTAAATCCAGAGGAATAAATCACTGAAAAGCAGAAGGGAAAAAAATTCATGACAAAAATCGAGGGAAACGAAGATCACTCTTCTCTCTCCTATGAAGGTCACTAAAAAGGGGAACATCACATGAGGCCCCTGGGAGCCCAGCAGTGTAAATAGTCAGTGGACAGAGGGCATCTTCTACTAAAGAAAGTGTCTCGCTAAAATACGTAGGCATCATATCAATTATTGGATAATGAAATTCCAGTTAATTTGCTGCCTGGTCAGCCACAACGCTCCTGCCATGTTCCTGAGCAGAGCCAATAATCTTAAGAAAGAATTACATTGGTGTGGAGGCAGCTGGTCAGTGGAATTCGGGAAAGAGCAGCTTCTTCAGGATGGGGGGCACTGCAGCCCCATTGCCCCACAGCCCGTTCCCCCTTGTCCTGTCCCTCCAGGCCCTTTTCCAAAATCCCTCTCCACTTCTTGGAGCACTTTAGACACTGGAAGGGGTCTACAGTCTGCCGGGATCATTCTCTTCTCCAGGTGAGCGTTTCCACCAGCTCCAGCTCCAGGCTGTTCCCGCCTCCCCTCAGCAGTGTCCTGCAGGGAGCAGCCAGCAGCAGATGCCCTGGCAGGGCACACGGAGGGGATGACCACACACAGGCACTTCCCAGGAAATCTCTTCCCGCCCTTTCCCATTTTCAGCTTTGCAGTGACCAGCCCTGGCTGGATCCTTTGCCCAGTTGCTCCCAGACTTCTCCTCTCCCCTCTGCCCTCAGCTCTGCCCTCTCTGCTGGGGCTGCAGATGGGACAGGATTGTCTCTGTTCACTGGGACCTCAGGGGCTTCCAGAAAGGCCAGGAGACAGCCACCCCTTTGCTGCACAGGTGCCTTGATGCCAGGGAGGGAATGAGACCCAGGAAGGGGAAGGTTGGGAACTTCTTTTCCTTCAAAAGAAGAACTGCAGTGTTTGAAAGCAACAACAAAGTGCAGGATCAGGTCTTGGACCCATGGCCTGGAGTAGATATCTGGTACAAATCCCATTCTAACCCCATTTCCAGTACAAATCCCATTCCAACTCCTTTCCCATTACCCTTTTCCTTTCTCCCTCTGCTGCTGTGAACCATTGGCACTTCATAGTACCAAATATTCTGCATGCTCCATGCAATTTAAAAGCCATTATGTCAGCTGCTCTCTCCCCCCCCAGCTCTTGAGGCCCCCAGTTGCTGTGTCAGAATGTAATTAGCTTTTGATGGGATGTTAAGATTTCTTGAGGTCCTGTGGAGAGGCAGCGTGGGGAGAGGCAAGGCAGTGGATTGTGATTGTCACTCCCCGTGGGAAGCACTCGAAGACCCTGGAAGACTCATTTACAAAAATGTTAAATAAATAAATAAATAAATAAATGGATCCAAAAGCAGCAGACTCAGTAGGCATTGGTTTAATCAACTGAAATCACTACGATTTTTTTACCTCTCTGCTCTTTCCTGCTTGGAGGTAAATGGGAATTAACTCCCTCGTGACCGATGGAAAGTGCAGTGGGGAGGCCCAGCCAGGGCTTTATTCCACACCCAGCTCCTGGAAAGCTGGGAAAGCCCTTCCTGAGCTGGGAAAGCCCTTCCTGAGGTGTTCATCCTGCCTGTGGTAAGGAGGTGCTGCAAGCTTTGCTGCTTCCTCCAGCTGTTCCTTTGCTCCTCCATCCACACTGGGACCAACCCCTCCGTCCACACTGGGACCAGCTCCTGCATCCACACTGGGACCAACCCCTCCGTCCACACTGGGACCAGCTCCTGCATCCACACTGGGACCAGCCCCTCCGTCCACACTGGGACCAACCCCTCCATCCTAACTGGGACCAACCCCTCCATCCACACTGGGACCAACCCCTCCATCCACACTGGGACCAGCCCCTCCGTCCACACTGGGACCAGCCCCTCCGTCCACACTGGGACCAGCTCCTGCATCCACACTGGGACCAACCCCTCCATCCTAACTGGGACCAACCCCTCCATCCACACTGGGACCAATCCCTCCATCCTAACTGGGACCAACCCCTCCGTCCACACTGGGACCAATCTCTCCATCCTAACTGGGACCAGCCCCTCGGTCCACACTGGGACCAATCCCTCCATCCAGCCCAGGAGCAGCAGGAGACACTTCCCTAAGCACAAACCTGCCACAAAGTCCCTGCAGACGCAGTGCCCTGATGTCAATACAGCCCTGGCTGTGCATGGTGCTGTGAAACACAGATGGATCCAATGCAATCCCGAGCCATTCCCATTGAATGCCAGTTCAACTGGATAATGGGCCCTATTGATTGCTGCAAGGGCCAGACCAATCTCACTTGTCCTTTCAATTAATATTGTGGCATTCTCTACATTATTTCTGCTCAGTAAAATTAATTCCTCTTTGCCCACCCCTGTTCCTGTGGATGGGAGTGTGTTCCAGTCTCATTCCTGCGGGGGTGGAAGTTAAGGAGACCTCTGCAAGGACTGGACTTAATTCACTTCTAAACTGTTGTCAGACAATTTGATAATTTTTTGTTTCTCTCTAATACTGTCACTGGCATTAGTGGATAGAAAACAATAGCTGCATCTGGTCACTTAAGGAGTCAGCCTCCCCTTCCACAGTTCTGCTGACATTTCTGTCTCCAGCCTGGACAGTAATGCATTCCATTTTAATTTTAGCAAATGCTTTCTTTATGATCAGAGACATTTTTCATTTGTATGTGTTTGCATCTCTCTTAAAATTCAATACTTCATTTGGGGCTGCCAGGTTATTGCTGCTCCTCAAAATAAAACATTTGTGGCACAGGAATATTTCATATTATTTTCTCTGGTTTCCTCCACTCAAGAGCAGCAATTGCCTTTCCAGCTGCTCTGGGAGGAGCAGAGAGGAGTCAGACCCAGTCCCTGCCCTCTGCACAGAGGATCTGGAGGGAAATGGGGCTGCCCTGTACAGAATCACCCAAAACAATCAAAAGGAGAGGCTGAAGGAGATGTTTGTCCTCCTTTGGCCATCACACCGAAGCTCCTGGGAAAGACTTCCCAGCCAATAGCATTTGACATATAATCATATTTCCATGGGGTGCAGCAGGAGATTCCTCAGGTGGTCTGAATCCCTCCTGTGCTGCCTTGAGCCAACAAAACCAAGGGAAAGGCTCTGCAGAGGGGCTGCGAGGGTTTGCTTGCCCGTGCCTGCCTGTGCATGTCCACCTCGGACAATCCCAAAGCATTTGGGGAGGGAGCAGCCCCTGAGCCGCCCCTGAGCCCGCAGGGAGGGGAAGGAGCAGGAGGGAATGATTCCTGCGGGATGGAGGCGGCCAGCACTGGATAGTTCTGGGAGCAGGAACTCATCTCTGATCTCCCCTAACAACGGCACAAGGGGTGCAGCCCTGCTAAACCCAGCCCGGCCCAGCCCAGCCCTGCTAAACCCAACCCAGCCCAGCCCAGCCCTGCTAAACCCAACCCAGCCCAGCCCAGCCCTGCTAAACCCAACCCAGCCCAGCCCTGCCCTGCTAAACCCAGCCCTGCTAAACCCAGCCCAGCCCAGCCCTGCTAAACCCAGCCCTGCCCTGCTAAACCCAGCCCTGCCAGCCCAGCCCAGCCCAGCCCAGCCCAGCCCAGCCCAGCCCTGCTAAACCCAGCCCAGCCCAGCCCAGCCCAGCCCTGCTAAACCCAACCCAGCCCAGCCCAGCCCAGCCCAGCCCTGCTAAACCCAGCCCAGCCCAGCCCAGCCCTGCTAAACCCAGCCCTGCCAGCCCTGCCAGCCCAGCCCTGCTAAACCCAGCCCAGCCCAGCCCAGCCCTGCTAAACCCAGCCCAGCCCTGCTAAACACAGCCCAGCCCAGCCCGGCTAAACCCAGCCCTGCCAGCCCAGCCCAGCCCAGCCCAGCCCAGCGCCCCTCAGGGGCCCTGCAGGAGCTGTGTTTGCACAGCCCGAGGAGAGGAGAGATCGTATTTTATATCAGCAATAAAAGTCAGCAGCTAAAATCAGCCTTCAATTCCTAAGTGTCGATTTTCCATAACAATAAAGGCTGGATACCGAGCTGGGCAACCCACAGGTGAGCTGGCAGGGGCAGGCAGCTGGGATTCCTTTAAACACTGTGATACCTGGGGCTATGAGAAATCTCACCTCCTTATCACAGAGCAACCCCTCGTTAACAGTACATTTCCCACCTCTGAGCGTGCCCCGGCATCTCAGGATACACAGGGTCAGACATCTCCCAGTCCAAAAGCCCTCAAACACAGGCACTCTTGCATCTACAGCATTTCCCCCTTTATTTTCTTTCCCAGTGTTTCTGCCCAGCCCAGCTGTAAATGACTGAAGTAATAAAGCTCCCACATTTCCCCTGGAAGATTATTCCATGGTCAAACAGATTTTGCCATTAGAATTTTTTTCCTTCCTGAGGCAGTTTAATTTCACCCCGTTATATCAATGTATGGAGAAAAAAGAGAAAAACCACAGGGGTGACAGAGAGGGCAGAAGGGTCTAGAAGGGGTCTGGGCAGGATGGAGCTCAGGAGAGACAGTACCAGGACAGCTGTCCCAGCCGGCTGCAGAACGCTGGATAATGCATCTCCATCTCCTCTCCAGCCTCTGGAGGCTGTGCCTGCCCTGGGGAGATGCTCCCAGTGACCACGGGCTGCCAGCACAGACACAGAGCCACCGAATTCCGCCTGAAAACTGAACCCGGGGAAGGAAAGTTCAGGGTGTTGCAGCGCTGGCAGGATGTGTTCCTCCTTCCCTAATCAGGATGTGTTATTGGGGAGCGCTTAAAGCCAAGTCAGGGGTAATTAAAGGTAATTAAGCGCTCTCGGTGGGGAGCGAGGCGCTCGGGGATGCAGAGGAGCTGCCCTGCGGCTCTCGGGGAAGGGGATGAGGCTGTGCCGGGCTCGGGGCTCCCCAGAGCACGCAGGAGCAGCCCTGGAGGCCCGGCAGGCTCAGGCCTTTGGTGCATCCTTCCCGCTGCCAAGGGGGTTTCTGCAGGAGCTGGGGGAGAGCCGAGCCCAGGGAGCAGCTCCCGGCCCGACTGTCCCGAACGTGACGGGATGGGCCCTGTGACAGCTGAGGGGGCACAGCACCCGGGACGGGAATGAAGCTGCTGCTGGGACTGGGAAAACCCTGGCTGCAAATGGGAGTTCAGCCCGAGCAGCAAAAGCTGTGCCCAAAAGCCAGCAGTCACTCTCCACAGCGTTCATCTTCCCTGCATTACTGGGAAAAGCAAGTGACTCCCGATTTACTCCGAGTTCCTGCTCACACGTGTGAGGAGTTCCATAAATGCCCGTTTTACCCGAGTCCCCCCACAGCCGATGAGCAGCAATAGGTGGAGCTCCAAGCGCTGCCAGCGCCCCGGGAGCAGAGCAGAGCCAGGCCAGAGTGTCCCACCCTGTCCCTGCGTGGGACAGGGCCAGCCTGGGCTAAATTGCAGGTGAAAACCCAGCACATCTCTACCTAAACATGGCCAGCCACTCACAACTAAACTTCCAAGATGCTTCCTTGCCTATCATAGAAGAACTGATAGGATTCCATGACCCCACCCTAATGGTTGCACTGGCAATCTGCAGCCGAGTCCTCTACCTATTAATCCAGATACTTACAGAAAAACTGTCATCAAGTACAGCTGATGCACAAGAAATCGACCTCATCTCAACGATCCTCCGAGCCACAGTGCTGGTCATGCTCGCCCTACTGTCCTTACAAATCCTCTACATGACAGACAACATCAACGAACCTGATCTGACCCTAAAAGCCATCGGTCACCAATGGTACTGACCCTACCAATACACTGATCTCAAAGACCTGACATTGGACTTCTACATAATCCCCACTACAGATTTACCCTTAGGACACTTTCACCTGCTAGAAGTCGACCACCGTGGTTTCATCCCTATAAGCTCCACTGTCCGAGTCATCGTCACTGCTGACAACGACACACTTCACTCATGAGCATCCCCTGAGCTGCCACAGACACGGCCAGGCTGCCAAAAGAGTCTGCACGGGGAAGATGAAACAGGAAACCTTATAAATATGATTGCTTGGCAAAAGATTTTGAGAGTATGGAAACTATAAGCGAGATTGAAATGAAAGCAAGCTTTGAGATCCCTCAGTTACTGAACAACTGGAAAACAATGGCATGGCCAGCTGAAGGTGATCCCCTTTGGATCAAACAATCCCCTCTGCTTGCAGACAGGCCCAAGGCTCAGAGCAGACCCTGCCAGCTTGGCAGAAGGGGCCAAAGAGGAGTTTTTAGGGTTTAAAATGTAACCCAGTGTGGGAATGTAATGATTCTTATAGGCTGTATGGAAATGCTGTAGGATTTGTATCTTGGACTGGATTGGTTAGTGAGAATGAGAATATTCAACAGAGAAGAAGATTTATGGTATTGTAACGGGAACCTCACTCTCTTACTCTCTTATCCTCCTTTTACTCTCTCGCCCTCTCACCCTCTCTCCCCCTCTCTTCTCTCAGCCTGCTCTGAGCTGTGGCTGGCAGCTCCCAGCAGGGCCCTGCACCCAGGCCCTTTGCAATAAACCACAAGTTCCAGCCCTGGCTGCAGAGATCTCTGCTCTCTGTCCATCCTGACTGTCCTACCCCCAGCACTCCTAAAAGTCTGCCTGGGGAAGATCTTTGCTTTGGGAAGAACTTGTGCATTAATGAACTTGGGAGGGATTTAAAAGCCATGTGGATGTGGCACTTGAGGCCAGGTCAGTGATGAGTTTGGAACTGTTGGACTCGATCTCAGAGAGATTTTCCAGCCTAAAAGATTCTGTGAGGTTGTGGCTCTTACTGCAGGTTCTGCGTCTGGCTGTGGCCTTGCTGTCAAACCTGGACTCCAGACCTTACTCCAGCAGAGCCAGATTGCAGCTCTCTAATTCCAGTTTAACTCACACTAGAGGTGCACAACCTGCACCAAGCTCCTTGGGGGACTGCTCTGCCTGTATGGATGTAAAGGGGGTGCTTCAGCCAGCCAGACCCTCACTCACTGTCAGGACTTGGTTCCTGCAGCAGGTTCCCGTGGCTGAGTGCTCCCTTTGCACCCCTCAGAGGAGTTCTGCAGAGCTCATCATCTCAGGAGACAAGAAAAGCCCCACAGCAGAGCGCTGTGCCTGCAGGAGCACCAGGCAGGCTGGAAATGCAGCATCCCTGGGCTCACACCTTGTTTCTGGAGTTTGCCATGCCCATGGGAACAAAGCCCTGAGCCAGCCCTGCTGCTGATGCCAGGGTGCCAAAGGGAGGCAGTGGTGACAGTCCCAGGGATGCAGGGCTGGGTGGGAGCAGAGTGTCCCCAGCCTGTGCCCGTGTGCCCACAGGGCTCTGGCAGGGGCTGCGGGGGCTGCTTGGATGGAGCCTCTCCAAACCCCATGTGCCACTGTGGGCTGGGCTGTCTCCAGCTTGGAGAACCTGGGTGTCCCAGAGAGAGCCCAAAGTGAGGAGGCCATGCCATCTCCAGGCTTTGGACATGAGCAATGTTGGCTTCAATACCGACATTTTGCCTGCAGATCCCAAAGTATCTTGTGAGGCCCTCACCTGCTCCATCACAGCAGCAGCACATCCACCAAAGGCACTCAGACACCACTTTTGGGCTATTCCTGCCTGATTTCTTTATCAGGCCCTTCCCTCTAGGTCTGCTGCCACTTCTGTGGATACAGAGCTGTGCATCAAAAAAGGGTTAAAACCCCAAGGGAGCTGCTGATTACATTTTATGTAGTTCAGAAAGGCCAGTGAGGCCCCGGAACCAAACATTTTTCCTTTTAATGACACCCTCATGGATTAAGAGGGACCTGTCTCCCCACAAACATTAAAGCAATGGATGGATTACCCTGGCCACCCCACCTGTGCACTGCTGGGACACCAGGGAACAGCCTGCAAAAGGGCCACAACAGCTTTGGGACAGGTGTGGCAGTGCCACTTCCCTCCACTGTCCCCAAACAGCCACCCTGGCAGTGGAGCTGGGCCAGGGCAAAAGAAAATGGAAAGTGTGAGGTGAGGGGAGGTGTTATTGCAGATGTTTGAGTTATTGCAGGGGTTTGCCTAAAAGGAGGAGGAGGGAAGGGGAGAGGAAATATCTACCAAGCTTTAGAAGAGGCAGATGGTGGCAGTGGAAGGGAAAGTGCCTGTGGGATCAGTCCCGTGTGTCACACACATCTTTTGCAAAAAATCCTTTCTTTAGGATTTTTCCCCCTTCTGAGAAGCTGTGGCCTCAGCAGCAAATGTAAACAATGGTTATCTGCTGCTGTGGAATGCAACAGGTGGATCCGTGATTGGTCTCCTGTGGATGTTTGGATTTACTGACCACTCACGGCAGAGCTGCTCTCGCTCTCTGCCGGGACACAGATCTTTGTTATTCATTCTATTCTATTCTTAGCTTAGCTAGCTTCTGAGAACTTTTCCTTTCTATTTCTTTTCAGTATAGTTATAATGTAATATATACATCATAAAATAATAAATCAAGCCTTCTGAACATGAAGTCAACATTCTCATCTCTCTCTCACCCTGAAGATCCTTGTGACCATTGTTACGTCTTGTGTGAGTGGGATTAGTCCCAAACTTGCAGAGGTCTCTGAGTGCTCCTGTCCTGGGCCATCAAAGCCTCAGGGTGCTCTGGGCAAGGCAGGGTCTCTGGCTGCCTGGGGATGGTCCCAGGGCTTTGGCAGCATCGTCCATCAGCACCCCCAGTGCTTTGCCCCGGCAGGCACCCAGCCAGGGCCCCTGTGTCACCATCCCGGGCGCCCAGCTGCCACCGGAGCTGTCCCCAGGCTGTGAGACACCTCCAGCCAGGGCTGGCAGGGGACACAGGGACCCCTCAGGCGCTGGCAGGGGATGCTGGCCCTGCTGGGCCTCGCCTGTGACTGGCAGGATGGAAATCTGCCTAATTAGCACCAGTGAAAGCAGCAGCGGCAGCAGGGGTCCGGGCAGCCCCTGCCAAGCAAACATGTTCAAATCAAACTGCAGCTCCTTTGCTCCAAAGTTTACAAGATGTTTCTTTCAAACCCTCATTAAGCCCTTCTGTCGTCCCCCCTGTGCCTCGGTTCCGATGCCAGCACACAGAGCCCTGCTCCAACGCTGTTCTAACCCTGCCCCAGCCCTGTTCTAACCCTGCCCCAATCCTGCCCCAGCCCTGTTCTAACCCTGCCCCAGCCCTGTTCTAACCCTGCCCCAATCCTGCCCCAGCCCTGCTCCAACGCTATTCTAACCCTGCCCCAATCCTGCTCTAACCCTGCCCCAATCCTGCTCTAATCCTGCCCCAGCCTTGTTCTAACCCTGCCCCAACCCTGCTCCAACCCTACCCCAGCCCTGCTCCAGCCCTGTTCTAACCCTGCCCCAGCCCTGCTGGGCGTGTGATGTGGGCATTGTTGGCACAGGAGAAATGGAAGGGCCAAGGAAGTCTGAGGGATTGGATTTTCCACTGTCCAGGCCATCCTCCTGGCACAGCCACCTCTGCAAAAGCCCCAGGACAGTTTGGAAGTGGAACTGGAGACATTTCCTGGCCAGAGCAGCCCCAAGTGCAGCAGGACAGAGGCTGACCTGGGGGGAGCTGATGCTGCCCACCCCGGGCAGGGCACACAGGTCCATCCCTGCCAAGCTGCTCCTTGGCATCAGCAGAACGCTCCCACACGGGAACAGCCTGAGCCTTGAGCACAATTTTTGGAAAAATTTTAATTCCTTGGACTCTCTTAAAGTGTTGGGCACCAAGTCCTGGCTCTGGGTGAGCACCTGGGCTGTTTCCCTGCTGCTGGCACAGCCCCACACTGTCCCCTCCCCAGGTGACACAGCCCCAAGGACAGAGCCAAAGCACAGCCCCACGCTCCAGGCAAATTTTGCTCCTGAGCTGACACCTGCCCTTTATCCTGAGGGTCTGGGAACACCTAACCAGGGTTTGGGGCCCCCAGGTTTTGTGCCAGGGGGTGGCATCCCTTGGCACATCCAGGGATGCTGGGAGCAGTGAGCAGGGCCATGCCCCAGGGGAGCCCAGCCAGCTCCAGGATCTGGAAAAGCTGAACCCTCTGCCAGGGTTCACTCAGAACTTTGGGGAGTCAGTCCTTTTCCTTCTGCTGAGCTCAGGACTGCGTGAAGTGCAGCTCACAGGCAGCAAGGTGCCCCACAGAGAGCCTGAGAGGTGAGGATGGAAACGTCAGGAGGGGAAATTAAATGGAGAAACTCAGCTCAGCCCCAAGCAGAGCGTCCCTGCTGCTGCCCTGAGCAGAGCCCTTGGAGCCCCCTGAGCCCTGCCTGGCCTGGCCTGGGGCACAGCTGCATTCCCTGCCCTGCAGGGTGGCCCTGAGCAGCACCCCTGCCTGCCCTGGCACAGGCTCTGCCGTGGCATCACCTGCAAGGAGAAAGGGCTGCAGGTCAGTGCTGGCTGATTGTGACACCCCAGTGACACTGCCAGCTCCTGGCCAGGGCCCCTGAGCTCAGCCACAGCCAGAGCCACAGCCACAGCCACGGGCACAGCCAGAGCCAGAGGCACAGCCAGAGCCAGAGCCAGAGCAGGAGCAGCAGAGCCTGGCAGGGGCTGCTCCCCTGGGTGCAAACAGCAGGAGATGAGGCACAGCCAGCACGGCTTGTCCCACCCAGAGGGAAGAGCACAGAAGGATTTTGGCTGGAAAAGTCTTTAATGTCCAACCATGGAGGCAGCAGTGCCATCCAAGCCTCCCCTCCTCCCAGGTTTCTGCAGCCCCGGCTGGGTCAGGGCCCCCTGGGCTGGGGGCTGCAGCAGCCCTGGCACTGGGTGGGACATGCTGGGCTTATTGGAAAAAGGCTCCCAATATTCCCAGTTAGATTGTGCCTGGGCCAGTCTGACCCTCGCTGCTGGGCCAAAGGCAGCAACTGCGGTGTATCACCCCAGAGATACCTTGGCTTGCTGGAGATTGCAGCTGGGCACTGAACAAGTCCAGGCTTGTTAGGAACCCTGTTTACCTCAGGAGGAATGGCTTCAGGCGATGGTGAAGAGAAAAAGGAGAGGATTCTGCTGGAGGGTTTAATGTCCAGAGGTTTATTCCATGGTTACAGAGGTCTGAACGTGAGCAACTGCTCCAACAGAATCCCGGCCGCATGGTCTGATCACCTTTTAAGCTCAGGGACAGGGGGAGGGGAGGTACAGGTGAGCCACCAACCAGGTGAGAGGGGCAGGGTCTCAGGGGAAGATGACACCCAGACAGGCCAATGACCCCTGGGCATAGGGGCATCCTTTGAACTTGACCAACCACACGACGCCTTGCTGGAATGTTAAGTCTGATTGACAGGACTCACTCAGCATGGGGGCAAGGGGGAAGGGAGAGAGGCATGGGCACACCTGGGGGAATGACCTGGAAGGCCAAAATGGGACATTACAGCACACCACAACAGGGCTCAGGAGGGATCTGTGCACAGGCCCTGGGGTCAGCCCACAGAGCTCCCTTGGCAATGCTCTCCAAGCTCTGCTAAACCTGTTTGGGTTTGGGAGGTGGGGGAAGGACCAGGAAACATCAGGTTTCAACACTCACAGGGTTCTGTTATTCCCCTTTTGATGCTACTTTTTATTTTGATTAAAAAATGCTTTGAGGTCTGACACAAACCTCCCTCTTGCCCACAGAGCCAATGTCAACACAGAGCTCTGTGAGCTCCTCAGGGGGAAACATTTAGAATTACAGAATGAAAACATAAAAATTAAAAGCACCGGCCTGATCTTTTCTGAGCTTTGCTCCTTCCTTCGCAGGCACATTCAGAATTTTTTCTCTTTTACCTATGAAACTTGACATTTTGGGGTCCCAGAGCACCCACAGCTGAAGCATACCCCAGCTCCCAGCGGGCAGTGTCCAAGCCCCTCTGCTCCCACCCTGGGTATCATCCCAGGGGAAAGACCCTGGCTCACTTTTCCTTGCAAAATCTCTCCTTTTGGAGCCAAGTCAAACACCTTCCCCTCTTGGCATGGGGCACAGAGCCCAGCCAGGCTATCAGCAGTATTTAGTTAATGCTGGAGAAACCTTGGATCAAAAGGAAAACAACATTTTCCCACAGAAAATGCAATCTCCAACCCCTTCCTGTGCTCAATTAAAGCAACGCCACTAATTAGGCTTCCATCTACCCATCCCACACGCTCTCCCGGGCCAGCAGTTTCCTGCCCACCATTGTGCAGCCTCAGGCCAGCCTTTCTCCAAGTGAAAAAACCTGTGAAAGGCATGAAATTGGGCAAGGACAGGTTTGCAAACAACCGCAGCTTCTGGAGCTTGGCAAGATTTGATTTCAGCAGAGAAACTCAAACCAAGAGGGACCTTTGCCAAATGGTCTGGCACCAGGGCAGCCAATGCAGGCAGTTCAAGGTATTTGTGTCCCAGCCTTGCATTTTCTCTTGCTGTGGGAGCAGGGAAGGGGGAATTCTGTCCTTCCTCCTGCGTTTTTGTGACTCTGAGTGGCTCCAGCCAGCCCCGCTAAAGCATCTGCCTGTGTGGATGCGTTTGAGGCGCACTGGGGGTGTGAACCTGTTTATTTGTGTGTGTTTGTGTCCCTGCACTCGGGCTGTTTGCTGGAACAGGCTGCACTTCCCCCTGCATATGTCTCTGTGGCTACGTGCCTGGCTGCGTGGGAGAGCTTCCCGCGGCTCCTGGTGCCATTCCCAGGCAGCCCAGACAGCAAAAGGCACACGCTGCACTGGAGAATTATTAGTGAGGGAAGCAGTGGGGAAGGGCTGAGAAAGGGTTAATCTGCAGAAATAATCCAGACGGGCAAAGAAGTGCCACAGAGGGTGTTTGTGGTGGCTCCTCCCAGAGAGGTGGAAGAGAGGGGACAGGAGCTTTGGGAAGGGTGAAAGGGAGAGCCACAGGGTGGGAGTCAGGGGGCAGGTGCACCCCAGGCTTCCAGCCTGCACATTTTCTTCCCTGGGGTTTTAAAGGGATTCTTCCCACTGAGCCTTTTCTGGCATCAAGGCAAGAGGCATCGAGAGCAGCAAACCCTCCCAGCAGCGCGTGCATGGCCCCAGGAATTCCAGCCCCTTAACACTGGTATCTCACAAGGCTTTTCCCAATGGAAAGGTCCTCCAGTTCCTCCCAGAGCAACTCCACACAGCAGCCTCTGAGATGAACAACTGGGATCTTCAGCTCTGCAGTCCTGACCCCAGGATGACCAGCTGGGATCTCCAGCTCTGCAGTTCTAACCCAGGATGACCAGCTGGGATCTCCAGCTCTAACCCAGGATGACCAGCTGGGATCTCCATCTCTGCAGTTCTAACCCAGGATGACCAGCTGGGATCTCCAGCTCTAACCCAGGATGACCAGCTGGGATCTTCAGCTCTGCAGTTCTAACTCAGGATGCTCAGCTGGGATCTCCAGCTCTAACCCAGGATGACCAACTGGGATCTCCAGCTCTGCAGTTCTAACCCAGGATGACCAACTGGGATCTCCATCTCTGCAGTTCTAACCCAGGATGACCAGCTGGGATCTCCAGCTCTAACCCAGGATGCTCAGCTGGGATCTCCAGCTCTGCAGTTCTAACCCAGGATGACCAGCTGGGATCTCCAGCTCTGCAGTTCTGAGGGAGCCCAGGGGCTCCTGTCCATCCCCAGCCCACCCAGGCCATGGAGCAGCATCTGGAGTTCCCTCCAGGACAGGGGTCCCTGGGGGTCCATCCATTACCCTCCTATCAATGCCCTTCTCGGTTCATTTCTTTAACAAATCTTCCCTGTGCATCTTGGTGGAAACAGCCCAGAGATAATAACAGTAGATATGGGTTGACCTATGGGATTCCTGGAGTGATCAAACTGTCAGATAACAGAATAAATCTTTCTCGTGGGCTGGGATTAAATCAGAGAGTGTTGGCTGCTGCGGCTTCTTATTTATTTGTGTTCTCTTAAATTGCATTTCCCTTCCCCCCAAGAAGAGCACTGGCTGCCTGCAGCTGTAAATTACTGCAGACCTTCTGGTGATTTGAGACACCGAGTCTCTTAACCTTGCAAACATCTCCTGCTTCCTTTAATGGCCTCTGAGAGCTCCCAGGAAAGAGAAAGCAAAATGGGGGTCATGATTTGATGGGAAGTTCATACCTTGGCATTGCCCCGGTCTGGAGATGCCCTGCAGCCCCTCGCTGTGGAACTCCTGGATGTTTCATGGCCATGGATGCAGCAGTTCCTCTTGGCTTCCCCAGCCTCCTCCTGGCCCTGGTTCCCTGCAGCACCGTGGGGCAGGGGCAGGGGCTGTGCCTGCAAACAGCTCTGGGGAGCTGGGAATCACAGCCATGGAACCACAGAGATATTCAGGCTGGAAAAGTCCTGTAAGTAAAGGGGGAACAGGGTGCCCAGAGCAGCTGTGGGATCCATCCCACCCTGGATCCCTGGCAGTGCCCAAGGCTAGGCTGGACATGGGTATAGGTGGCCATTGAATCTTATATGTATTGTATAGGTGGCCTTTGAGCCATAGTAAAACCTATGTATTGTATAAGTGGCCTATGAGTCTCAGTAAAATCTATATATCGTATAATTGGGTGGCAGCTGTGGCTAATGAAGATAACTGGGATAAAAGGGGGTGGGTTGGCTGGTCAGGGAGAGCCTTGGAGGAGCCCTGGTGAAGCAGCAGGAACAACAGTGCTGTGAAGAGCTGCTTGTGAGAAAACCACCCAGAAGGTATGGCACTCTAGAAATATAATAACAACATACTGGGGCTGGGAGCAGCCTGGGACAGTGTCCCTGCCATGGCAGGAGTGGCACTGAATGGGCTTTGAGGTCCTTCCAACCCAAACCACTCCATGATTTAGGATTCCAAGATCATCAAGTCCAGCCATGAACCTGGCACTGCCAAACCCACCGCTAAAGCACGTCCCTGGAAGGGGCCATGGCCCTGCTCTCCTGCACAAGCACATTCCCAGGGTCCCCGTTTGCTCTGGCAGGGCAGCACATGGATTACTGGGCTCAGGCAGCATCTCTGGAGCTTGGCTGGAGATCCCATGACAGCTGTAGGGACAGGACCAGGGGCTGGCTCAGGAGGGGTGCTTGGAGAGATGCCCAGGAGGGTTTGGTCTCTAGCGGCAAGTCAGGAGAAAATTCTGACAGGCTAAAATATGTCCTCCTTTAAAAAAAAGTTAAAATAAAATTAAAAAAAAGGAAAAAAGTACAAACCAAACCCAAACCAAATCAAGGTGTGAAATTTGCTGTGAAATGATTCTGGAAAAGTTTCTACATTTCAGTGCTTAAGTACCTGTTTCAGAGGAGGCTCCTGCTGACCCCCTGGTGCTCTTCCACCTCCACAGAGTGAGCTGCAGGGGAGGTGGAAGGGAGATCCAGGGAAGTTGGGGTGTATGTACATCAGGATGTCAGTCCAGGCCTACATAGAAAAAGCTCTCACACTTTCTAATCCTTCCTAGGAGCAAAAATTTTCTGAATCCCACCCCAACAGCCTCCACTGCCAGAACCAGTGAATTCCCAGGGGTCTGCAGAGCCACCAGCACATCCTCAGGGACAACTTCCCCATCCGAGCCCTTCCCACAGCCATCCAGCCTCCCTGCCATGACCTGGACACTCCTTGGTGTAAATCCTGAGGAAAAAATCAGGCTATGGGACCTAGCTCCCAGCCAGACATTTCTAATGAATTTGATTTTGTAAAAACAGAAATCCTGGAGATGCAGAGTCAGCCAATTCCCCTTGAAACCTCATCGGGTGTCCCGTGGAGCAGGGGGAGATGAGCTGCCCCGTATTCCCTTTTTGTGCTGTTTGAAACACCATCCCTTTGGGAAGGGAGATGCAGCATCATCATCCCCAGGGTGGCAGGGAGTGCTGGCAGATGCTCTGCCCAGCACAGAGGCTGCCCTCAGCCTTTCCCCAGGATGCCACATGCAGGGGAGCAGCCCAAGCACTGCAGCTCAGGGAAAGTCAGGCTGGGTTTGGGAAGGGAGAGGTGCAGCACTGAGAGATCTCCAGAACGTGCACAAGGAGCTGCTGGCAAATCCACTCTTGCCTTACCTGCAGGACCATCCTCCAGCCCACCAGTGGGTCAGAGAGGCCAAGAAACTCCAAGGGGCATTGCTCAGTCCACTGGCTCCACCAACACAGTTTCTCTGGGGTTGGAAGTCCTCCCATCACTTTCTTCACCTCCTGGGAGCGTAAAAAAATTATAACTTGGCCATTGGCCCTGAAATGCAGAGGGTCTGGCACATGGAGACCTGGGTGCAGAGCCATTAATGTGGAAGGGCTGACTGAGCTCCCATCGTGTCCATCAGAGATCCCCTGTGGACCACAAGGCTGCTCAGGAAGGGGGAGATAATTCCCTGCTGCTGTTAATCTGCAGAGACACCTACAACCACAGGAAAATCACAGGTTAAAGCTGTTCCACTCTTCCAGCAGGAACACCTTCCCTGTCCTGTGAACCTCGAAGACATGACACACAGAGGAAAGTTAGATGATTAATTTGTTTTTCCAAACCATGTCCTGGAAAAAAAAAAATCAAAGTTTTTAGCTAGAGGAAAATTGTTTTGGCAGCCCAGCCCTCCAGGAGCTGTTCTGGAGTTCATTTTAGTTGACTGAGTGTGCTCACACATCTGTGATTAGACACTCTACAGATATTTTTGTTAACCTCCCTATTTGAAATTCTCCCCAAACTTCCAGAGCAGGATTTTCTTGTCCAAGCATTTGTGTTTTGTATCCGTGCTGAAATACTGCTTTATAAATAGCAAGAGCTTTATCTTGACTCTAACCAACAACCTCAACTTAAAGCTAAATGCATAATTTACTGCAAATTAAACTTAATGGGACTGGAATAATTATGTTGACTTTTGGAAGTACTTAAGGATAAATACATGATTAGATATTTTGCACACCGTGAGGAAATATTTATTTCAAAATACAAATTCTTCCCATTGAGTCTTTGGATGGAACATTTAGAGGTGACATGAGCAGCATAGAGATTACAGCCCAGTTAAAGCTGCTTAAACAAATTCTCCTACAGGACTTGGAGCATTGGAGAGGTGGGAATTCTCTGTGCCATGGGATCATGGCTTGGGGATGTGGGCACATCCCTGCCTGGGGCTCTGCAGCCTCTGCTCCCTGTGCCCGCTGAGGATGAGGAGCCCTGGGCTGCCCATGGGAACAGGATCATCCCGCCCACCAGCCCTGCCCACGCCTGGCCCCAAAAACAAACCCAGCAAGGAGGGATGGGCCCGTGGCAGGGTTTGTCCCATTCCAGCCCCAGGGCCAGCAGTGGGCTGGGTTTGTCCTGTTCCAGCCCCAGCTGGGCTGGGTTTGTCCCATTCCAACCCCCAGGGCCAGCTGGGCTGGGTTTGTCCTGTTCCAGCCCCAGCTGGGCTGGGTTTGTCCCGTTCCAACACCCAGGGCCAGCTGGGCTGGGTTTGTCCCATTCCAACCCCCAGGGCCAGCTGCTCTGGGTTTGTCCCGTTCCATCCAGGCAGGCGTGGGCAGCCCCACAGGGCTCTGCAGTTCAGGGTCAGAGGATGAGGATGAGGTGAGGATGAGCCCAGCCTGAGCCACAGCAGCTCTTGGCCTTGCAGGGACATCCCAGGTGATAAATGGGCATGTTGAATTTGGCTTCATTTTAATGAATTCATCTGCCAGGTCAGTCAGGAGGGTTCACACAGCCTCCCTCAGCCCTGCCTCTGGCCTGCCCCTTGGCTCGAGGCAGCTTCCAACATGCCACATCAAAAGGAACAAGCCCAACCTTTAGAGGGCTGAAGTGCCATGAGCTGCTTGGAGGGACAGGGATGGGGGCTCCATATGGGACCCCCACCCTGGGAAGGGTCTGGCTTCTCCTGTAGGAAGAGAGGAAGAGGAGTCCTTGTCCACCATTCCCTGACAGCCCCGGGCCTGGCCCTCTGCACCGGGCTGGGTGAGCTCTGGGCACCCTCCTGACAGCATTCCCCCTGTCCTGCAGAGGTTTTGGGGCTCTCCAGGGGCAGGATGGCCACGGTGGGGGCAGTCAGGACAAAGCTGAGCATCCTCTGGGAACAGCAGCCCCTCGGGGCAGGTGGAGAGGGCTGGCACAGCGGACCCCACCTGCCACCTCTGTGCCAACTGCTGACACCCCTGGGCTGGAGCTGAACTGCCCAACACTTCCAGCGCTGTCTGTCAGCCAGGATTAGGGAAAGAGCCTGTGGATGGAATGAGAATACCCAGGTCACCTCCAACAATACCATGACATTAGCTTAGGGAAATTATTACCAGCTCTACCAGGCATGTGTGCTGCAGATAACAGCACAAAGGAGGCATTGAGCTGGCAAGCAATTGCCAAGAGTTGGACACTGGACACGTATTTGGATGGGTTATTGACATGCAAAGTGCTCCTTTTAAGTGCCTCTGATCCATCCAGGCCTGGCAGAGCAGCAGCAGGACCTGAGTGCCTCAAGCCATGCCCATGCCAAGCTCTCCTGGCTCTGCAAAACAGGGACAGGGGTCCCACCCTATCCCATCCCATGCCATCCCATCCCGAGCTACCCCCAACAGGTCACTCACCAACCAACAGGACACTGATGAATCCAGGGTGGGACAGAAGGACATCTCCACAGGATGAGCACCTGAACTTCTGCTCCTGTCCTGGCTCTGGGGCCCTGTTGGCTCTCTGGGCTGTCCATGCCTCTTCCAAAAGACGCAGGAACGAAGTAAGGAAGGACACTGATGCCACCCACACCCCTGAGCTCCTGGGGCCACAGAGAACCTGGAATTACCAAACTCAGTGGCCACCACCCTTGTCCCCACAGAACTGCTCCCATTTTTACCTTCACCAGCCACAATTCTCGGATCCTGCTGGGAGCAGCTCTGTCTCTCTTTTCAGACCAGCCTGAGCCCACCCTGCCCTCCAGGACAGCCCTGGGCACACAGAGCTGAGCCCCAGGGACACCCTGCCAGGGCTGCACCCACACACCCAGAGCCCTTCCCAAGGGCAGGGCTTGCTTTTGATTTGCATGATCCCCATTTTTATTATTTATCAGTAAAGTGTAATTACTGCTTCCTTCACGAGCCTTAATTAAAGATGCAAAACAATCCTGACAAGTCAATTAGGTTTTTTTCCTTGGTCTCCATTAAATTAAGACTCAAGTGTTACTGGAAGTGTTTCATATCACAACACATTTAACTGAAGGCTGCTTCGTAATAAATAAATCACTGAAGACAATGCAGGAACTTTTCCTGAAGGCTCTTCTTACAACAAGATTTCATTTTCCAGCTGGGAAATGCTCTGGTGCTCTTTTTGCTCCACAGCACCTCTTCCAGCAGGAGCTGTGGGCAGCCAGGGTGGCTGTGACCTCCAGGAGGGCACCAAGCACAGCTCTGGAAGCACAAGGCAACCCCATCTCCTCTGATCCATGGGGGCTTTGCAGGAACCTGGCCCTGCAAATCTATTCCCAAAAATGCCCTTTAAAAGATAGAGCTGAGGCAGAGGCTTTTTCTGCACCTCAGGGCTCCCCACATCACAGCTCCCAGCTCAGAGCCAGGAAAGAACTCCAGAGGCCATCACAAATTTGGAACATTTATTTATGCAATTAATTTTCTTAAAAGGAAAGAAAGCCAAAAATAATATAATAACAAAATAATAAAAAAACCATTAACAACAGCTGGATGTGTGTCGTACAATCCACATCAGACACGTCCCTCCCTCGGTCCCAATGCTCCATCCTCGTCCATGGTGGAGCTGCCTCATGGTCCCAAGTCCCTTTGGCACCAGGTCTGGGATGCTGCCAGCTTTTAGGATCACTTTGACTGCATATAGACAAAATTGTTCCAATTTGGTGTTTTTCTTGGGTTTTAATTTTTTCCTTTTTTTTTTTGTTTTGTTTTTATTTAAAAAAAAGCACCACTCCAATCTGTAATACCAATAAACATTATCCATCTTAAGAACAGTATTTATATTTTTATATATAGATTTCTATATATAGATTTCTATGTACAAGATGTCCTTGCCTCATGTCAGAGGAGCATGTCAGTAGGAGTTGGAGATGGGCTGGGTTTTATAGCACTTGGATTTCAAAATCTGCCCTTCACCAGAGATGCCCTAAAAACCCAGAGACACCAAGCAAGGAGGTATCAAAATAAAATAAAAAGGGAAAACTCTTGATTTTAAAATATATATACAACTCCTCCAGTCTCTGTAGGACTAAGTGGGGTTTCACCCCTCCTCCTTTTCCTCTTTCTGGCAATACTTTACCTGCAGAGCCCTGTGGGATGCTCCCTGCCTCTGGACCACAGGCAGGATGTAGCCTAGGCAGCAGCATTGCTGGACAGCCCCCAGAGCATCCCATCCTGTTCCCAGGGATTTTGGAGGCTCAGCTCAGCCATTTTCATACAAAACCAATCAATTTCTGCACCCAGCATGCAGCACCTTCCCTAGGACAGCACAGGCAGGTCTATGGAGAGATGGGGACTGGGAAAAGATTTATCCCAGTGTGAGTACTGGTGTAGTCAGGTACTGGTTTTACTGGACCATTTGGGGGTAAAAAAGACCTTTTGGTGACAAGACAGAATGGGCACACTGCAGATGAGACAGCAGGGATAGCAAGAAGGAAGGAATGATGTCATATAGCCCTTGGCATAAGTTATTGTCAGACTGTGAATTCCTCAGGGAGGAGGTGGCAGAACCAAGGGTCCGGGTGGTGCTGAAATCCCCATCACCACAGCAGTGGCACATTGTCCAAGGGCAGAGAGGGCAGGGATGGCTCTTCCTGCTCTCTTCAACCCTTGGGACAACTCCTGGGTTTGCTCCTCCAGCCATTTGAGCTGTGCAGCCTTCCTGATTGCCTGGGCAAGGCTGGGCAGCCCCAGGCAGGCAGGGCAGGGAAGCTGCCCCTGCCCTGGGCAAGCATGGCTGGAGGAGGGAACACAGATGGGGGTGAAGGGGGCAGATGGATGAAGGACAGGGCTGCCCACATGAAAACTCCAGCACCTGGAGGAGTTTCTCACCTGCTCTGCTCCATTCTCCCCAGAAGTGATGGTGAAGGGCTCAGCCTGGCCCTCAGGACAGAACCAGCCTCCCCTCAGTTCCCACACCTGGATCCCTTGGGATGCACCTTCCCAAGGCCATTTATTTTATTACAACCAGGCTGAGAGCAGAATCTCTGGAATTACCACAACATCAGATGGAAAAAGTGCCATTTCACACCCGCCTGCAGCAGGATGGAGCTAAAACACCCCAGGTACCTTCAGCCACCAGCCCCGGTGGCACAGGAGTGTGGGGACCTTCCCCTGTGCAGCCCCAACACACAGCCATGGCTTTGGCACAGCTCAGCCCAAAATCAATCCTGCTGCCCCACCAGGCCCAGCTACTGCCCAGGGGTGGCACCCAGGAAGTATTTGGGATGGACCCGAATTTTGAGGATTTTGCTTCAAATGCAGTGATGCACAAAGGCAGGGTTAAAAACAGACCCATGGGTCAGTGAGACATCACAGGAAGAATTCACTGCTACAGATGGAGAGGAAGGTGTGGAGATGCTGGGGAACCATCCCCTCCAACACTTTGCAAAAGCACCAGGAGGGTCCAGGTCAGTCCCTGCAGAGGGACATTGCATGGCCAGTGCCCCCATCCTCATCCCTGTCTGTCCAGGGCTGGATACACAAAGGGTCAGAACTCACAGAACTAACAGAGGATCAAACTCATGGGGCCTAGGGGCAGAAACTCAGAGCTCCTGGGGGGGCTTTGCTCCGGCTCAGAGTGAGCCCCACCGAGGGAAAACCCCCAGCAGCCTCGGGGCTCCTCGAGGAGCAGCTCCAGTACCACACACAAAAGAGCAACATCTCCCAGTGTCCATCCTTCTGTGATGGGAAACAGCCTCAGCTCCTCGTGGCCTCCCCTTCCTCCCCTCCCTGGCCTCCTCTCCAGCAGCTGCAGAGAGCCAGCAGCACCAAGGCCAGGCTGCGACTCCAAGGAACCGGCTGAGCTGGGGGATCCACCCAGGGCAGGGAGGGAAGATGGAGAGCGGAGGATGAAGATGGAGAGTGGCCACCACATCTCCATGTCCTTTTGTTTCCTGGAGGGTCCTTGGCTGTCTCCCTGAGCAGGGACACAGTGCCCAGCTGGGAAGCGCGTCTGGCACGGCCCTGCACGAGCCCTGGTGCCCCTCTCGTGGCCAGGTGCTATCTGCTCTCCAGGGACTCCAGGTATTCCAGTGCTATGTCGTAGCAGAAGTGGTACTGCTCCTGTTCAGAGAGAGGAGAGAGGGTGTTAGGATCCGGAGGGAGCTGTTTCCCAAAGTTGTGAGGAGAAAGGAGAAACACATGTCACCAGCCCTCAGGAAACACCTGCCAGCCTCCCAGGGCCCCCTGACAGTTCTGCTGAAGCCACAGCCAGGAAAACTCCACTCCTGGCAAACAACACCCACACTGGGGCAGGGGCATGGTGCCCCAGATCCAACAGCTCCACACACACTGAAACACAGCATTTTGGGGACACACAGCACCATCACCTGCCCCAAGGGAGGAACCAGAACTGCAACATCCCCTTTATTGTGAAAATACCTTTATTCACCATCCCAGGTACAACCAGCACTGGGGGCTCAGCAACTTAATCACCTCAGTGACTGACATGTGTCAGTCAAATGATGGAAGAGACGTGGGAACAATGGAGTCTGGGGTCAGAGGTGTCCACAACAAAACCTTAGGTAGGAAATCAAGGAGTTTTTGTTTCTGAGTTCAGCAGAGGCCGGAAAAGGGGAGAGCACCCAGGCAAATATCCATGGTTGGAGCGGATGGAGATAGCCTGTCCTGGCTGCCAGGACATTCCTTTATCATAAATTCTCTTGCCCAGCAGGACCAGGCTCCTTCTCCCATCTTTCGTGAGACATCCAAGGATGGTGTCAGCATCCTCCCACGCTTCACTCCCCGTCAGCTGCACAAAGGGAAAGCCCAGAGTGGCTGACTCCTGGTTTTGAAACAAAAATCCCTGAACTGGGGCTTGTGGCTCATCCATCCCTGTGGACCTGTTCCCATGCTCTCCCACCCTCGGACAACTGACAGCACAAAATCCTCAGGAGAGCTCTGACCGTGGCAGTGCCCATCCCAGGAGAGCAAATCCCAAACAAATCAGGATTTTGGTGCTGCTACAGGCACTGGGACATCAGGTGGGTGTGAGAGCAGGGAGGGAGAGGGCAGAGCTTCTCTCCCCAGATCCTGGCCGCAGGATGGGGATTGCAGCCTGAGCAGTGGCACAAAAATCCTGTTATCCCCCACGGGATCCCAGGTGGGAGCAGGCAGAGGGGGAGAGGGACTTCAAAGCAAGGAGGCTGCGGCAGCCCAGATTAAAAGCACATAATGCTTTTTGGATTAAGGAAAGGGATTGTTTCCATTTATCATCATATAAAAATAACCCCCGGGCAAACACAGGGGGAAGGGGTGCAGGCAGCAGGAAGTGCTCGCTGCTGGGCTCAGCTCCTTACACCAGGCATGGATCCAGCCTCCCGGTGACTCTGGGAGATTGAGATTCCCAGAATAGCCAGTTCAGGTTCATTTGAGGCGGGAGGAGGCTTGTGTCCTGATGGGAAATGTTACCTTTTCTTAATACCCTTGCAATTTAGCCCAATGGGTCTGGTGGCTTCATGCTTGTCACATCATCTTTCCATTATCTGCATCCGTCCCCCTGCTCCCCTCTCCCCTCCCTCTCCTTCTCCTCTGCTTTTAATTCCTAATGCAAATCACATCCCCTCCTCAAAACCATTTCATTTTGCAACTTAGGGATTTTATAATCTAAACAGGGTAAACATTTCCAGCTGACTTGCTTTTAAAACATCATGAGGCACCTGGATCCCTCCACCACGGGGACAGAAAAGTGCCGCTCCCTCCCCTGTTCCATCATCAGGGCCTGAATTAGGGCAGGGGCTTTTTGCCCTGACCTGCTGCCAGCTCCAGCCTCCTCCCAGGACACATCACTCCATTCCTGCTCCCAGCAGCTTGTGCATCCATTTATTTCACTCCAAGCGCTGCTCATTCCCTTTCATATTTCTGACAGGAATTTCTCTCACTCCACACCAGCGCTGCTCCCAATGCCACAAACCTTCCAAAGCACCACAGTTACATCCCGTGGGTTAATGTGACCCTGCCTTACAGCTCCTGGGGAGGATTTCCAACAATCCCAGCACTGACTCCAAGGCTGTGCTGGCACAGCAGGATGAAGACGAGCCCAAGGCTGCTTTGAGGAGCTGCCTCACTTCCCAGCCCACCCCAGCACAGTGCTGCCGTGGGGATGCCCATGATGCTGATCAGGATTTGGGGTGGAAAAGGCAGCATTTGGGGAGGTGAGCATCCCCAGCATCTCTCCTCCATGCCAAGACCAGAAGCCAGGGTGGACAGGGAGGATGTGGTGCTTACCAAGGTCTCCACCATATTTGGTTTGTAGTTGCGGAGGGTCTTGGCAGCAAAGAAAACATCTGCCATGTTGTGACACTTGATCATCTCCAGGATCATGGTGGAGGCACAGAAGGTGCCACTCCGGCCACCTCCGTTCCTGGTGGGACAAACACACGTGTCAGGGGTGACAATCAGGTGGCATCAGAGCACCTTCCTGCTCCCTTCCAAGTCTCCCTTTCTCTATCCGACCCTGCATCCCAGGGGATGTCCCAGAGCAGGGGCTGTACTTGAACCTGCCCCATGGGGTGGCAGGACAATGATCCTGCCCTCCAACCCTCACAAGAGCATGAAAACACCCTTTTGGATTACCAAGGCTGGATCTTGGACATTTGGGCTCAGGTCCCAGCCCTGCCATGGATCAGCTCCTCGTGACCTTGGGGAAGCTGCCATGTCCCTCCTGCCCTGCGCAGGGTGACCCTGGGCTGGTGACACGGTGCTGCTGCTGCTTGGAGGAACTGACCCACCATCCACACAGGGCACTGGGAACCTCCCCAGATCCTGAGCTGAACCCCTGCTCCCACACCACCACACCTGCAGCCTGACAGCAATGGGAACATGGGAGAGGAAGAGAGAACACTATGCCAGAGCTTTATAAAGCATGTTCTCAAATTATCCTTCAGCTAACGAAGATGGACAAGGCTGTAATTAGTTTTTGATTAAAGGCTTCACTGCTGTCTTTTCCCATCTGTGAAGGTGCTGGGTCCCATCTGAGGGGAACACACATGGTGCTCATGAGCCAATCCCACTGGGAGGACAAGGGTGGACAGGGCTTGGAGCAACCTGAGGTGTCCCTCCCACTGGAACAAGATGAGCTTTATGGTCCCTTCCCAGGAAATCACTCTATGGTTCTCTGTCCCCCTCACAACGAGCAGCAAGTGGTGGGAGTGGCACAGCTCCTGCCACGTCCCTTCGGTGCTCTGTTACACACAGAGGATGTGGGGACAGGGCTGGGACCTCTGCCAAGGGTGGGGGACCAGCACAAAGGGCAGGTTGGTGTCACCCCTGCTGAGCATCCATCTCATGGAGGAGGTGACCCAAAACACACGTTGTGGCAGAGGCAGCCCCATCTGGGGACAAAGTCACCCCAGTGAGGGCTTTGTAAGGATCTCCAGACAGTGCTGTGGACATGGAATCTGGAGGCATCTCTCCCTGGGCAGAGCCTGCCCCTCCCCAGCTGACACTCACAAGCAGTGCACCACAGTCCTGCCATCACCACTTTCCTTCTGCCACCTCTCCACCTGGGCCAGGAGGTGCAGGAAGGACTTCTTGGAGTCCGGGGTGTCTCGATAGGCTGACCAGCGCAGGTACTGGAAATGCCGGACCATCAGGTGCCCCTCCTGCAACTGGAAAAGTAAAACTCATCAGCTGCAACCCATGGGCTGCCCTCATTTGCCTCCACTGGAGATCTGACAGAGGGCAGGAGATATTTGATGGGGGGAAAGAGGGGTTTGCCACACATGGACAGTAGAGGCAGAGAGGAAAACCCTTTCCTGCTGCTTTAACGTGGATTGTTCAGCCCTGACCGCCAGCTCACACTCATTCCACCAGCCCATACGACCCAGGAGAACTCCACTGTCATGGTTTATTTGACCTGACAGTATCTTGGGCTCTCTCTTATCTCCCAAAACCTGCTCCCAGGCCCCTGAGCCTCCTCGAGGCTTCTCCATCACACCTTCTCCTTTGCATGCCCAAGATCCATGGCACATAGTTCTGTTGTGCTCGCTGTAAACCAGGGGGCTGCTGAGAGGCTGCCACGGAGGCGGGAGCTTAATACCTGGTAATCTGGTTAGTTTGGGAAGCTAATCTGGTTAGCTGGATCCAGGAGGAGGATTACATGCACAGAGCTCAGCAGGCTCTGACTGGACAGATGTGGGACTCCTGCTCAGGAGCACTCAGAGCATCCCACGTACAGGACGGGATGAGACCACGGTCAGCCCCCCAAACACAACCTGGGGCTCACAGCTCATGTGTGGGGAGCACGTGGAGAGAAAGGGGGGGTCAGGCACAGATGGGGGGTCAGGCACAGATGGGGGACACTCAGCTCTGGAGGCTCCATCCACGCAGTTTCAGGTGGCTGCTGAGTGGGATAAGCACCAGACCTTCTCCACCAGCAGGACCAGGTGCTCCCGTGGGGGAGTTGGTGGGCATTTGGTGCCCACTCTAACCTGCACATTTCCAAAAGGGGCTTTTCTGAACCTTTCTGGGAGCTTTCCTGAACCTTTCAGGGAGCTCTGATGTGAGCTGGTGATGTGCCTGTGATAGCCTCACCACCCTAGGCTCCAGTTTTTGCTTCCAGCTGGAAGCCAGGAAAGCAGAGGAGGAAGAGGAAACAAATAAATGGAGTTAAAACAGAAGAAAACTCCTTTGACAGCCTGGGAAGGAAAGTTTTGGGATCTGCTTTAAGTGAGGTGAAAGCTCTGGAGCACTTGTGACACCCCCAGTGCCCATCTCCATTCCAGCAAGGCTTGGCACAAAGTGGCTCCATGCATTTCCCAGCCCTGCTCCAGCAATCTGCTCCCTGGAGGAATCTCCTCGTCGATCCAGAGATTTCCATCACACTGCATTTTAATTTAGCCCAGAGTATATCCTACCACCTGAGAGCTGAGCATATTTGGTGTAGGATTTTGTGCTGACACCCAGGAAATGCCAGATGCTCTCTTGTGAACCAAAACCCTCTTTGTGTTAAGAGTTCAGATAATCAGGATTTATCTCCTCTGGCCCCAGCCACCCTGCCCAAGCACCTTCCCAGCTGGGCTGTCAGCCAAGCCACACATTCCTTTCCAAGCTCCCTAATTCCCATCTGCCAAGTGACCTTCACTGGGGCACTGGCCTCAGCCTCTTGGCAACCATTAGGAGTTTAAAGACATCAGGGATGCCATCTCCTCCCAGCTGGCATTTACAGGTAAATCAGCTGCTTCTTTCTGTGTACAGCTCTGCATCCTTTCCCTGCTGCCCTGCATTTCTCTTCTTTCAAGACAAGCTTAACCAGCCATGCAACACTGACAAAGGGTAAAAATCTGCATGGATCTTCTCATCCTGCAGGGAAAGGGCTCTGCTGATACCAGGGGAGGTGCCGTGCCCACGTGGGGAGTGCCCATCCTGTGCTGTGTGTGTGGCAGGGCAGAGATGGAGCTTCAGGCAGGAGGAGAAAGGTCTTCCAGCAGTTTTCTAACACCTTTCAAGGACCTGCGAACTTCAGAAAGGTTGGATGGAGCAATGGCAATTTTACAAGTTCCTCTCTGCAGGAGGAGAGTTAGGCTGGAGACCCCAGCAGTCAGGAAAGATCCTACTGCTCTCAACAACTCCCTGAAATGTTGAAGCCCGGTGGGGTCAGCCTCTTCTCCGAGGTAACAAGGGATTAAAAAAGAGAAGACAGCCTCAAGCTGCATCATGGGAAGTTTAGATGGGGTATTAGGGGAAAATTTCTCCACCAAAAGAGTTGCCAAGCCCTGGCACAGGTTGCCCAGAGAAGCTGTGGCTGCCTCTGGATCCCTGGAAGTGTCCAGGGCCAGGATGGATGGGGCTTGGAGCAACCTAGGATAGGGGAAGGTGTCTCTGCCCATGGTAGGAACAACATGGTGTTCAAGTTCCCTTCCAACCCAAAGCATCCTGGGATTCTGTAACTCTTATAAAGCAGCTCACCCGTGTGATGTTCTGCACTCGGAAGAGCCGGGACACGATGTCCTCATCCGCCACCCCTGAGATGTATTCCACCTCCATGGGGCCGTAGTGCTGCAGCCCTGGCTCGGGCCAGTACTGCAGGCAGGGCTGTGGAGAGAAGCACAGCTCATCAGGACTGAAATGTGGGCTGGGACACAGGCAGGGGCAGCAAGAGACACCAGTGAAGGCAGGGCTGGTGCTGGACCCTGGGGGCTGCTGGCACGGGGTGGCCCCAGGGTGGAGTGCTGGACCACAATGCCATTTCTCACTCAGAACATCAATGGCTGGAGGATCTCCCAGCTTATTGAGGGGTCAGAGATGAAAGGTCAGGTCCACCCCCAGCACCCAGCCCCCTCAGAGCCCCCTCATACTGCACAACAGCTGACACAGCCTGGAATGGACACTGCTGTTCCAGGAGGATGCAGGATGGGCTGTGCCCCAGTTCCAGCACAGAGCTGAGCCTGCACAACAACAGAGCAGGGCTGGGCTGCTCCCAGCTGGCTCTCCAGCCCTGCTGGTTTTAGGAGCCACTCTGCCACCAGCAGTGACAGCAACGTGGGATGTCAGTGCTCCTCATCCCATGGCCAGGACATCCCACTAAGCCAAAGCAATCCCAGCCTGCATCTCTGGGGAGCAACTCCCCTCCCTGTGTCCATCATGGCACTGATGGATGGCTCAGTCCCTGGAGCATGGGTGAGATTGTTTTCACAGTGTGACAGCTGGGAAACCAGCACCGACACAAAATATACGATGTTTGTCACCACACTTTCACAGGGCATTTAGCAATGCAGGTCAGTCATGGCCTGGGCCCAACTGCACGGCAAACGTGTCTCAGGAATAATTGGTTATTAATAGGGGCTATAAATCTCTGAGATCTCTGAGCCTTCCAGACTCAGAACTATAATTTGGATATTAAAACTTCCCTTGGCAAGGCGTAGTTCAAGTGAGGGCTGTACCCTCAAAGTCACCTTTCAGAGCTGCCTGCTGGAAAGGTTGATTTATTACCTGTTGGTCTAATACCAGTAAACATTTATGATCCAGCTAAATATTGTAACCCAGACACCCCTGAAGAACAGACAGCGAGAGAGAGGCAGGGCTGAGTAATGAGGAAAAATAGCAGAGGGATTCTGTCCCTCTGCCCTGCTCAGGTGAGACCCCACCTGCAGAACTGCCTCCAGCTTGGGGAACATGGACCTGTTGGAGCAATGGCAACACCAATGGAACACCAACCCCAACTCAAAGCCAAGGCAACATCAACACCAACACCAGAGCAATGCAACACCATTACCAATGCACCATCAACACCAATGCAACACCAAGGCAATATCATCACCAATGCAACATCAACACCAATGGAACGTCACCAGCAATGCAACACCAATGCAACTTCAACACCAATGGAACGCCAATGCCAATTTAATGCCAACGCCAACTCCAAGCCAATGCCAACTCTCAACACCAATGCAACGTCACCATCAATGCAACACCAACTCAAAGCCAACCCTACACCAATGCCAACACTATGCCAACGCTATAGCAGTGCAACACCAACACCATGCACCCAGGCTGAGCTACTTCTCAACACCTCTTTGGCTCCAACTGGCCAGCCCTGTGCTTACAGGGGACAAATCCTGAGTGCTGCATACAGACCCGTGTCCCCTTGCAAAGGAGGAATTTCTGAGGGAGCAAGGCAAGGGGCTGCAGCACTGTCAGGGCAATGGGGACGGAGCAGGACAAAGCCACCCGTGGTGCAGTGCCAGGGCAGCAGCACTCACCCAGGCAGAGTTGGACTGGTTGAGCTGGTTGAGCATGACGATGGAGGTGCAGCCATAGTCGTACACCAGCCGCCAGAAGTCGGTGGTGGTGTTCTGCAGCGGGTGCAGGGTGACAATGAAGGCAGCGCTCTTGGTGTAGCTCTGTGGAGAGGAGAGACAAGCACCAGTAAGGACAGTGTCACGGTGGTGGCACTGGAGCCACTGCTGTCACACCCCAAAGAATCAGTGCAACAGATGAGTGGGACCAAAACCCTCTTCTCCATGCCTGAGCAGAGCTGGTCTCCCTGGCACAGCCTCAGTTCCTCCATGTCCTGATGATGCGGACATCCAAGTGATCCTTGCCCTTGGTCAGGATGAAAACACACACATTTTGCTTTCACAGGAAAGAGTATTTTGCATAAATAACTAGGGGAAAGATGCCACCTTTGAGCAAAGAACAAGCAGTAGCCGTGGCTCCCAGAAGACCCCAGACTCCAGCTGTGCACCTGGCCCTGACTGGAAGTATCACCCACAGCATCACCCCCACTCACAGCACCTCACCACCAGGCACTGAGAGCAGCAGAGACAACAGAGACAACCACTGACCTGGGCTCTTTTTTTTTTTTTTTTTTTTTTTTTTTTTTTTTTTTTTTTTTTGTGGGGAGGAAGAAAACCGCCCCCAAAAAAGATCCCAGAGTGTGGCCACAGCTCTCTTCACACAGAGCAGCAGGAAAACTTTCCCAGAAAGAATCCTGGGGAAGGCAGTAAGAAAGCTCAAAGAAAGAGAAAAACAATTCTTATTTCTATTTGTTGCACCTGTTGTTTGGCACATGTGGAAGGTGTTACAGAGATTGTTTACTGAAGAGGGATTTCTTAATTGGACACTAGTAACAGGTGGTTTAGATTGATTGAATTGATGGTGATTTAGATTGAATTAGGTCAAAGCTGTGTTATGACTGTCTGAAAGGGTCACAGGTTTTTCTTTTAGTACTGTAGTATAGTAGTAGTACAGTATAATATAGCCTAATAAAGTATTTGTTCAGCCTTCTGAAATCATAAAGTCAATGCACGTTATTCCTGCATCGGGGGCTCCCTGCAACAATACTAGAGATTGCAAGAAGGAAGTGGGAGGGAAGGAAATTACTGTATCTCAGGTTTGTGCTTTGAACAAGATACATCCCCTTGGTCATCCTGCTGCTGGTTTGCCAAGGGACAGCTGAGCTCAACACTGCATCAGGCACACCTAAATTAACACAGTTTGGCTCAAGCCTCTTCAGACCCAGAATCAGCTCAGCTCTGTGCTCATGGGGGTGCTCTGCCTGCTGTGGGACCTCCTGATTGAGCTCACAGAAATGACCTTATTGAACCATTCCTATGGCCCTGTCCATGGGCAGCAGCGAGACCCAGCACTCAGCAAGAGCTTTCCACCTTCAAGGAGGGGCATGAGAGCAGCAAGGGGAAAGAGATTTCACCATGTGTTGCCCAGGCTTGCCTTGGCATCCTCCTCTTGGCACAGGTGTAAGTGACAGCACGGTGTGGAGCAGGGCACGGCTCCACTGGCACCCGCACCACTGACGGGTGGCACAGGCCAGGCTGATCTGACAGATGGACAGACTGACTGAGCAAACCACTTTGGCACTTAAAGAAAATTAGACTTTTTTTTTTTTTACCCAAAGAGGGAAATAGGTTTTATCTCTTCAGCAAGAATTTCATCCAAAGGGCTTTGTCTGTCTATAAAAAAATATTTCATTCACTGACCCTTTAGTAGAGATTAAGGGAGGCTCAGTGATGCATAAAGATAAAATGGAAATGCAAACAGCAAGCAAGCTGGAAACAAAACTCCCATCCCACTGCAGCACTAGGAGAGCCACTCCCCACCACCAGCAGCTCACTCTGCTTTACAAACTGCTTTTGCTGTGGGAGCAGGAATCAAGGAGATGGGATCTGCACAGAGATCCAGCAGGATAAATCACCCACAGCATGGAAAACATAATGCTCAGCTTGGTGCCAGTGCTCAGCTGTGACCAGGAGGGTCTGGGGAAGATGTTTGAGGTGTGGGGGGCTCTGTGCTGCCCATGCAAAGCATTTCAAGGAAAGGGAAGTGGGGCTGCTGATGAATGACCCCATCCCTCAGTGAGGGCTTGGAGCCTGCAGCATCCTCTGCTCTGTGATCATCAGCCACTAGGAGATTGCTTTGTCACCACGGGGTCCTTTCTGACTGCACCAGGGGGATGCACGCTGGCTCTGGGAGCAGTTCAGAGCCCCCTCAGTTGCATCAGGAGGGGCAAGAGGATCACGGGGGGGCTGGCAGCACATGGGGGGCTTAATGCCACCAACTCCCCCAAAAGGTTCCTCTTCCTCCCCTGCTCCAGTGTCACTGCAAAATCCTGATGTCCCTCTATGCCTGGCTCACGAGAGCAGGAGAAAAGCTCTTGCAGGGTGCTGCTACGCAAAAGAAGGGGTGCAGGACCCCATTGCACCATCCCAGCCCTTCCCTCCCTGCACGCAGCTGCCATGACCCTTCCCGCCCACACGCAAAATGAGGCCATAAATCCAAACCGAACCAAGTTCTGCCATGAAAAGCTGCCTGAGCCCACAGGAAGCAGCCCCTTCCCTCCCCAGGGAGCACTCACGTCAGTTAAGGCCGCGTTGATGTAGTTGTTGCTGTCTCCATCCACGGAGATGAGGAAGGGAAGGCATCGGTCGGGCGGCAGCACGTCCATGCTGCGGTTGCGCTCGCGGTTGCGGGGCAGCAGCGCGATGCTGCACTCCTCCACGTCCAGGTGCGGCGTCACCGAGTTCAGGGTCTGCGGGCACACGGGTCCCCTCAAAGCCCTGCCTCGTGCCAGCAGGGCTGGGCACCGGGAGGGTGAGGACAGGGGGCAGTTGCAGAGGTTTTGGGAGCTCACCTGGAACTCCTCTCGCAGCTGCGAGGAATTGCTCTGCGGCTCTATCCTCACCATCTCCTTGTAGGTGGGCTTGAACTCGCTGGCAGGGATGCTGGTCTCCCCACACAGACAGGCCTCCAGGATGGCATCATGGATGAAGATGTACTGCTCCTTTGGGGAGAAGAGGGGACAGGGCTGAGCCTCCCAAGCTGGCTGGTGACAGCGGCCCCAGGTGTCCCCAGCTGTCCCCAAGGCCGCTCACCTCTGTCTGGATCATGTTGATCCTCCGTGAGCAGAGGGTCTTCACGCAGTTGTAGATGTCCACGACGCCCTCGCACTCAGCCATGTCCAACATCACATCCAGCACGATGTAACAGCCAGTCCTCCCCGTGCCAGCACTGGGGATGGAGGGAGAAACAACACGTTCCCAGTCTGTGCTGGCATCCACACACAGCCTGAAAGGGCTGGGCACCGAGCAAGGCCTCTGTGGGAGAGGGCTCAACACACAGATCCTGTACCCGGCAACCCCGCAGGGCAGCCAGGACCTCACACACCTCCAGAGCCTGGTTTAGCCTTTAACCTGCCCAAACACCCCTGCTGCAGCCCCAAGAGTGTGTGAAGGTCAGGTGGGCACCCATGTCTAAAGCTCATTTTTCATTTAAGGCTGCAGAACACATGGGTTTTGCAACAAAACCAACAACTAAACCGTCTAAGTGCCAACAGTCCCCTGGGATCACAGCCCAAAAGCACCAAGGAGGGCTCAGCTCTGAGCCCTGGGAGAAGCAGGGACGCTCCCCTGGCATGAGCAGCTCTGGATGCACCAGGTGAGACCTTCAGGGTAAGGCTAAGGCCAGCAGGGTACCCAGAGCAGTGGTGATGTCCCAGGCCCTGGCATGGCTGGAGTCACAGTCAAAGACCTACTGTGCCCTGACACAGCCCTCCAGTGATGTGCCAGGAACAGAGCCACCCCCCTGTCCCTTTCCTACAGAGTCTTTTCCAGTGAAATACTAATTTCTGGGGCTGATGAATCACTCGTCATGATTATCAGTGATTACAGGCTACGGGCACTAATCACACCGGCTGGTGAATGAACGCTGATGAGGCAGTTGACAGGGAGAAATCAAATAAAAAATAAAAAAATCCCTCCCACTCATCAGCTCCTCCTGGTTTGCCCAGAGGAGGAAAAGCCATTAGCCCATCATGTGGGAATGCCTGCTCAGGGCACAGAGAGCCACCAAAGCTGCTCAGATGTGTCACTCGTGTCCTCCCAGCTCTGGCATCCCAGTGGCTGAGCCCTGCAGGGACAGCCCTGTGGGTAACCCTGGGAACAGGGCTGTCCTGCTGCCCCCTGCCTCTCCCTTCAGCCAGACCCCCACATCCTGACCATCAGCAGTGGTCAAGCTGCCCATTGCCGTTCCACCTTTGCCCACTGGGACAGAGCTGTCACCAGTAACAGGCTGGAGGAGCCCCAAAACAGCGCTGCTCCCTGCTTGTCCCCGTGCACCAGCCCCTGCTGCCACCAGCCCAGTGGTGACATTTCACAGATGCCATCGCAGAGGGACATCAAGGCCAGGCTGGACAGGGCTTGGAGGAATCCGGACTAGTGGGAGGTGTCCCAGTCCGTGGTGGGGGAATGAGCTTTAAGGTCCCCTCCACCCCCCTGCCACCCGTGCCTGTCCCCACCTGCAGTGGATGACGACGGGACCGGCGTCGGGCGGCGTGGACGCCTTCACCCTGCGGATGAAGGCCAGCAGCCCTGTGGCGTGGTAGGGGACACCATGCTCGGGCCACGACATGAAGTGGAACTGCTTCACCTCGTGCCGGGCCGAGTAACCCCGCTGCAAGGGAAGGGTGAGAGGGCAAGGTCACTCAAACACTTGATTTCCTCAGGAATCCATGAGTTACCAGCTCAGGATCCAGGCAGATGGACCACACAGCAGTCACACGCTTGGGCAGCCCCACAGCTCTCTCCTCTTGGCTCCAAGAGGGTTAAAAACCACCAAGGAGAAAAAGGAGGAGGTGGCAGCAGCCTCAGGTGTCCCTGCCCTATAACCAGACAGTAATTTGACATTGCTGTAGATTAATGGGTAAATTGCACCGGTTCCATCTCCAGTTACCATGCTGCAGACTGATGGCTACATCACCTCCAGCCCAGAGGAGAGGAACACATCCTTCACCCCCACCACACTCACACGAAAATTAAACACTCACTCACTGTCCAAACGAAGGTGGGACTGAGCTGCTCACCCGGCACAGGGTGCAGAGCCAGGGAAAAGGCAAAGGAAGGAGCGACTGCTGACCCCATATTGGGTTAAATAAACAGGATACTGGTAAATGCCAAGCTATGGAGTGTGAGAGGTGCCCGAGGGGTCTGTCCCCGAGGAGGGCAGGCAGGGCAGGGCCGTACCCTCTCCAGGGCGAAGGTGCGCACAGAGTACTCCGCCAGCGTCTCGGACTCCACCAGCGTGATCTTGATGTCCCCGTACATCTCAGAGTCATCTGGCCAGTACTTGGAGCATTTCACCTGCAAGGAGAGCACGGGATGGGGGGCTAGGCTCTGCAGAGGTGGCTTCCAGCAGGGATGGGATGGCATGGCATGGCATGGGAGCAGGGACACTTACCCGGCCCACCTCCACCAGCTTGGTGATCATCACGATGCTGGAGCAGTGCTCCTGCCACACCATGCGCCAGAAGTCGTACACCATCTCCTGCTTGGGCCCTGGGGGACACAGTAAAAGCCCCCACGGATGGATGGGCACCACCAGCAGAACCCAGCCCTGGTAGTGGCCCAATCCTCTCTCCTGCCTCTGAGGCACAAACAGCTCCACAGCACCTCAGATCCCTTTTCCCCAGGGCTGTGCAGTGCCAAGGGGAGGCATGAGGGGTGGGAGCAGGTTCACATTGGCCCCCTCCCTTCCTTTCCTGCTCCTGTAAGGTTTAATTCCACCAGGAATAAAACCTGGCTGGTACACAGGAGGTGAGGAACCACTGGCTGAGAGGGCAGGGCATGACTCACCTTGTGTGGCTATGAAGTGGTTGGACCTGTGGTAGCCCTGCAAGGGAAGCAGAGACATCATTCCCAAGCTGGGGCACAGACCCTTAGACACTTCCCAGCCACCCAACTGGTAGAAATTCCTCACAGCCACTGGGCTAGGTCCTGCAAGTCCACCACAGAAGGAGGAGGAGGTTCAGCAGCCATCCCACACTCAGTACACCCTGTCCTGGGATGGTGCATCTCCTGCATCCCACAAGAGGTTCATGTAATGCCCAACCCACACCCCTGGTCTGCAAAATCCTTTATCAGCACCTTGAGGGATCCATGAGCTCCACTCCAGCTCCTGCAGCCAGGAGACCTCCATTAGTGATCCCCCTATTGCACAGCAGCCACTTGGTGCTGAGACAGCCCCACTCCCTTCCTTGATCCCAGCTGCTCAGCCCTTAACAAGAACATGCCAAAGAGCACATTCCAGCCAGGCCACTGCCAGAGGGACTGTGAACACAATATCCCACACCCTGGCCACAGGTCCAGCAGAGTTAAACCACACCACACGCATGGAGGTGACAGTGGCTTCTCCATCCCCTGTGGGTCTTTTCACAGGGGACTTCTGTTGGTCAAATTCAACCCTTTCTCAGAGCACACAGGCCCTGCTTTCCATGCCCCAGTGCCACACAGACCTTGCTTTCCCATTCCCTGGACATTCCCAGGTTTATGGACACATTTTCCCAGCCTGCCTCTCCCTGATGGTATTTAGACCACACTGCCCAGGGTGAGGCCTGGCAGGAGATGGGAGCAGAGAAGGGAGGAGAGAGGGAAGAATCTACTTACTTCTCGGTTAATCCGAATCTTAACGATCCCATTGGGACACAGGTTTGAGAGAAAAAGATCAGAGATATTAGTGAGGCACAGAGCAGAGAGGGGTTAGAGCACCTGCCCTGGAGCAGGCCATGGAGAGAGAGGGCAGAAAGGACACAGGGAACAGGGACAGGCTGAGGGACACTGCTTGGGCACTGGGATCAGGCCACACTGACGGACACCCTCTGGGCAGGAGGGAAAAGTGGAATTTGCTGCTGCTTCCAGGAGATGCTGGAGCCTTCCTGCAGCTGCTCTGGTCTCAGCATCACTGGAGGTGGCAGGGGACATCGCTCTCGGGGACACTGCTCCCAGAGGACTCTAGGGCTGGGCTCTACCCAGATTCACACACACCAGCAGGATCGAGGGGTACTCCAGTGTGAGCCCCTGATGGTCCCTTGTTCCTCTCAACCTCTGCATCCCCCACCCAGGGAGAGGGAGATCCACGGCCACATAAGCTGGTGAGGGGGAAGAGGATAGAAATGAAGAGAGGGAATGAGAAGGAGGGACAGAGCAGAGCAGAGAGAGATGCAACAAGCAGAAACAGCTGATGAACACAAATAAATCAGGCAGGTCCTTCATGATGTACTGAACTGCCCATGCTGGGCTGTCCAAAGTCCTTCAAATGCTGCTGGACAAACCCTGAGAGGCCACAGGAAGCTCATTTGCAGCCCAGAGCCCCAGGGGCACAGGCCCTGTCCCCACTTACGTCGATGTAGTTGGCGTTGATGTAGTCAGAGTTGGGGTCCCCCAGCAGCGGGTGCAGCTTCACGCGGTGACGGTCATCTGGGGAAAGGGGACAGGAACCATCAGTGCCTGCTCGCCCACCAGGCCCAGGAATCTGCAGAATATGAGATTCTGAAGCTGTTTGGGGTGTCTAAGCCTTTGCTAAGGGCACTCACATGTGGACACATGATCCTGTCTCCCTTTGGTCTTGTCTTTCTTCTTTGAAGCATCCCAGCCTTCAAAGAAACTCTGTAAGGAAAGGATGGACATCTCAAGCTCAGGGCAGGACTCTGGGGTTCCCCCAGCCCCAAAAGCTCCCTGGGGAGCAGGACAGACAGGGTGGTCCCTCCACCCCAACACCTGGTTCAGGCAGCCTCGTCTCCACCTCCACAGCACACTCTGCCAGCTACACACTCCTGTTACATCCACAAAACAGCCCATTTTCCAGCAAATTACAGACTGCCTGGCTTGTTTTTTTTTTCCTAGGGTTGGTTGTAGTTTTTTTTATTCCTAAACCTCCCCAGTTCCTTTCTCTCCCCAGCACAGAACAGGTTTGTGTGTAATAACAGTGACATTCATAGATTGGCGTAAGAGGTGGAAAGTGGAAGGAAATTACATGTTTTCTCCCCTCCCATAATATCTGAGTGCTTTCAAATGACTAGTTCCAAGAACATACAGCAGCTTTTCAAGGAGCACTAATGATTATCGCAAGCCCTGGTTTGTCCAATGCGTGAAAGGGGGGGGAGAGCTCCTGCTCCTGTAACAGCTGAGCATTAAACAGTAATTTCACTGGGAAATTTCAATCTCCAGACCTGTGGGACACTGAGGAGTCAGGAAATGACCCCGCTGGCTGTGCTGAGGCAGAGACTTGTGAAATAACCTGCTCTGTTACAAGTGCTCTGACCTGGCCAGCTGGGATAGACATGATGCCACCAACAACTCTTGGGAAAGAAATATCTCCCCCTGACATCACCCTCCACAGCATCTTCTCCCCAGTGTCTTTCTTCATGGTCTTGGAGCTGCCAGATTGTAGAGGATTTGCTTGTTCTTAGACTATGGCCATGCTTATCACAGGTCAAGTGTGCTGGAGAGCAGAAGGTGACACAGTGATGCCCAGGGAAAGGAAAGGAAGGAGCAGCCCTGGCCCATGCAGGAGAGCTGGGATGGTGCACTGCAGACAGGGCTGGTTTGGCTCATCTCAGGGACCTGCTCAAGCTGAGAAATAACCCAGAGCTGCCAGCACCAGCCATTCAATCCTGCCTCAGGGACAGCCCCCATGCTGACAATGCCAACCCAGAGCTGTGAGCTCCAGCTCCCATCCAGAGCTCCAGGCCCAGACCATCATCTCCTTGCACACGGATCCCACCCGTGTCCCCCCGTCCATCCCACCCCCTGCTCCCCCTGATCCCACCCGTGTCCCCCCGTCCATCCCACCCCCCGCTCCCCTGAGAGGCTGCCACAAGCTGTCCCCACCTCATACTCCTGCTTGAAGCCGTAGCCCTCGGCCGTTTTCATCTGGTTGATGTGCTGCAGGAGGTCGGCCACGCGCACGGCCGGGTGCAGCTGCCCCGTGTGGTACGGGGAGCCCTTGCGGCCGCACTGCCGCCGCGGGGAGCCCCCCAGCAGGCTGCTGGACTCGTTCACCACGCTGCTGCGCTGCTCACCTGCACAGGAGGGACAGCCGGGGGCTAGCAGGGCAGCAAAACCCCGGGCTGCATCCCCATCGCCGCCTCACGGCCACAGAGGCTGCGGGAGACGCACTGGGAGGTGCGGCTGCTGCAGGCCCTCTCAAGGGACCACCAGGGCCCGGCCCGCAATGCCACTCCCACCCCCTGGTGCTCTCTACAGCTCCTCCTACACCACAAAGCCAAAAATGCCCAGCACAGCCTTGTAGGACCTCAGCAGGTCAATCAGAAATCAGTGGGCAAGGCCATAAGGGGATAATAACCTCATTTCCCCTCAGCTGGAACAATGAGCTCCCATGCAGACAAGCAAGAGCTCCATGCCCAAATATTCACACAAGATTCTAAGTTGAAAAATCACCATGCCAAAGTCTCCAGCACAGCTTAACAGTTAATTTCCCTCACTGCTAGAGACCAGCACTGGATTCCTCATGCTGCCACAAATGGAGCTTGCTGCTTTGATGGAGAGCCTGTGCAGTATTTACCTGGTTTATGCCTTTGCTGTGTCATTACCAGCAGAGCCAGACTAAGACATCACCTGTGTTTGTCAGGGCAAGTTCCCACACCAGATCCCAAAATTTGGGTTTGCACAAAACCTGATGCTCTGAGCTACTCCCAGAGAAGGGCAGGCAGGGATTCATGGAATGGTTTGGGTTGGAAGGGACCTTAAAGCCCATCCAGTGCCACCCCTGCTGTGGGCAGGGACACCTTCCACTGTCCCAGGGTGCTCCAAGCCCTGTCCAACACAGCCTTGGGCACTGCCAGGGATCCAGGGGCAGCCACAGCTGCTCTGGGCACCCTGTGCCAGGGCCTGCCCAGCCTCAGAGGGAAAAATTCCTTCCCAATATCCCATCTAACCCTGCCCTCCGGCAGTGGGAACCAACAGGAGAACCCAGGAGAGTGCCTCCACACCCCATGACCTGACCAATGGGCTCATCAGCTGCTGGGGTTAAAGAGGAATTAATTAATTGCTGGCATTTGCAAGGTGCTGCCACAGCCACACGCTGAGGAACCACTGGGGTTTCCATGAGGATCAGTGACTTTCTTTTAAATGCACAGAAACTGAAGTGGGTGGGGGGTACAGCCACCAAGCCATTAATTTCCCTTTGTTAATTAAGGATGTTCACAGGCAATGGAGACTCTCCCAGCCATGGCAGGCAGCCTGAGCTCCCCAGCTCAGCCCCACCAGCCTTTGAGAGTTTCAAGGACAGCGACCAAAGGAAAAACACACCCAACCTAGCTCGATGTGTAAAGAGGAGGAAAGTTTGCCCTCTGGGCTTTAATGATCCACGAGACAATGGCAGGAAGGCATCAGTCCCGCGTGCAGGCGGCATCTTGCAGCTACTGTAACAGATGTTATTAGCATATGGCTGAAACTGGGGCAGCCAGAGAGTTATTTTACAACTAAATCAGCATGGAGACACATCCTCTGGTGGGTGTGAAGTTATCAGTCTCCCTCTGATAGGAGAGCGGGGGCTCTTTAACCCTTCAGTGCCCAGGCTGTGGGGGAAGGCTGGGGGAAAGCTTCCACCCTCAGCATAAACGAGGAGGTGGGATTCACCCAGTTCCAGGGGGCTGCAGCCAGATCCTGAAACCACAAATGGCCTCAACGAGCCCAGCCACAAGCACAGATCTCCATGAGAAAACAGAGATCCAGCTCCCCACAAGAGCTTCCCCTTCAGCACAGCCTGGATGGGGGCAGAAGTTCCAACACAGATGAAATCCATGCTCTTGGAGATTTACACAGGGCAAGGAAGAACCTGCCAAGCCACACACAGTCTAAACCAGATGTAACACCAAGCCTTCAAGAGAATCACAGAATATCCTGAGTTGAAAGGGACCCACAGAGACCCCTGAGTCCAACTCCTGGCCCTGCACAGACACTCCAACAACCTCACCCCCCTGTGCCTCAGAGCGTGGTCCAAACACTCCTTGAGCTCTGGCAGGCTGTTTCTATGATATTTTGGGGTTATTGGGCACCTTTGTGGCTGGAAGGAAGCAGGGGGATGCCAGGGTCCCCATCCCTACCTTGCTTGCCACAGTCGTGGGATGGGAGCAGGGGGATGCCAGTTACCAACCTCACCTCTGTTCCAGAGTTGTAAAGGAGAACAGGGCATGCCAGGCTCCCAGCCTCACCTCTGTTCCCAGAGTTGTGCAGGGAGAACAGGGCATGCCAGGCTCCCAGGCTCCCCTCTGTTCCAGAGTTGTGGAAGCAGAACGGGGCATGCCAGGCTCCCAGGCCCACCTCTGTTCCAGAGTTGTGGAAGCAGAACAGGGCATGCCAGGCTCCCAGGCTCACCTCTGTTCCAGAGTTGTGGAAGCAGAGCAGGGCATGCCAGGCTCCCAGGCTCACCTCTGTTCCCGTAGCCGTGGGTGTCCATGAAGGACAGCCCCAGGCGCTCATCCTCCTGCAGCGTGCTCTGGTCGGTGAAGCTCCTGTCGATGGCACTCATCATGTGTGTCTTCTCGTGCCGGTAGTTTATGGTGGCCTTGGTCATATTCACAGGTTTCCTGCGGTGGGGAGGAGCAGAAGTGAGCAGGAGTCACCATCAGGCGCTCGAAGGTCCCCTCAAAGCTCGGATTATTCCAGGAGCAGGATGGATTATTTGCAGCAGCGTGGTCATCGCGCTTTCTCTGCTGTCCCAAGCCAGTCACAGGCACACATGCAGCATCCCTCGCTGGCTGCAGCAGCTGCAGCTGCTCAACCTCAATGTCCCCTCCTGTCCCCTGCCCTTGGACAGCCAGGTGTGCTCCTTGTGCAGACAAATGCTCTCTCCAGCCATCACATAGATATGCCCCAGCCCCAGTTCCTCAGACATGACTCCCTGGTCTAGTGGCAAGGGTTGGAATGAGATGAGCTTTAAGCCCCTTCCAAGCCAAATCATTCTGTGATTTTAAAACCATGTCAGGGGCCAAATCCATCCCAAGGGATGGGCTGGATCCCCCCTGAGTAAACCTGTGCTCAGCACTCACTGCAGAGGCTTTTTCCCCCATGCAGGGTCTCTTTAGGCACCTAATGAAAATGCTGGGAAATCCCAGGAGTTCTCACTGGGACAGAACCTCCCATCCCAAATTCAAGTAATTTAAAGAAAGCTGAATGAACGTTTTTGAGAGGCAGCATCAGGCTCCAAAGCCAGAGCAGCGATTAAGCCAGAAGGATGAACAGGAGATCTGAGCCCATGTCAGCATTGTGATGGGGCTGGAACACTGCAAGGCACTGCTAAAATCCAGAATTCAACTCAGAGTTGCTGACCCTTCCCCTTTACACTGCCTTCTGTCTCTAACAAGCTCGGCAGCATTATTTTCCCTGATCCAAAGAGACCCTTAAAATGCACTTGGCAGAGATAAGGAGTTGTTGGAGCAGCAGGGTGAGGGGGGCGGCCGGGAGGAGGGTAAAGCAGGAGAATGACAATTACTTACGGGTAATAGGAGTAAGAATAGTAGTTCCTCCTGGCAAGCGTGCAAAGAGAACAGCAGAAATTGCATAAGCAGCTTTTCTCCACTATTGGGAAGGGAGGTCACAGGGCAAGTCAGCTGCCAGAAAATTCAATGCACCATAAAGGAATCAGGCTCCCCTGTGGCACCCACAGGTTATTTACGCCAGGCAGGAGCTGGCATCCTGGCAGGAGAGCACAAGCACCAGCTCTCAGTGGGACCATGCTTGTGGTGGGTGTCCACAGCACCCTTGGCCAAGGGGCTCAGCCATAATTTTTAAGAAGTTTGTGTCAGATGTCCCAAATGTAGGGATTTCCCCCAGGCTGTTGGTTAGGGGCCCAGAGGGGGGAGATGGCCTTGGGATGTCACATTCCCAGTGCACCATTTACTAGAGACAAACATATTCCAAGGCTGCATTTCCACTCCACCACATCAGTGTTTCTCCAACAGCAATGCACTGTGGAGATTTATGAGCTCATCCCAGCTTCCCAATAGCCCCAAATTCAGGCTTCTCAGCACCAGATCTAATTTGTGGCTCTAGTTTATCCTTCAACAGGCTCATCCTGGGATGCTGAAGCAGAGCTGCTCCTCCTCATCCTGCCTGGCAGCACTGGCAAGGGGAATGCAGCAGCCACACTCACAGCTTCCCACCCACAGCATCACTCCCCAAAACACATCAGCGCTGCTGGCATCTGCTCCATCAGGGAAGGAGCCAACGAAGCTGTGAGCCAGCCCCGCACCTCAAAGCGTGCAGGGATACCAGAGCCCTGCTCTTCCAGCAACGTAAATCCACAAGGATCCTTCCAGCCGTACACGCAGCCATAAAGAGCTTTGCAGATTTAAGGGGCCGAGGCTCTGCCCTGCTGTTTTTCTCTCCCTCTGGCTGTTCACGTACTTTGCTCCATCCTCCCAAGCCCCGTGTTTAATTGCTGTCCTTTATCCCAGCTCTGAGAGCCCCCCCAGCCCGGTGCTGCCTCAAGCCCTGCACAGAAGCAGCCACTTTTCCACTTTTCCAGGGCGTTGCAGCCACTTACACAGCAGCGGCCGCATGCCCAGCGCTCCCGGGGATGCGTGTCCCCAAAAGCCCTCGCCCTCCTCCCTCCACCCCATGAGCTCCCCTGTGCCAGCCCCCCACAACGGCCACATCCATGCTGGACGTGCTCCTGCTGGCCTGGCCAAGGCAGCAGGGAAGCCCAGAGGCAACATCTCATCTCAGCAACTTCCCATGGCTGCTGTTGGCAGGGAAGAGCTGGTGGGATGGGGACAGCTGGGCTTCAGCACTGGGGCAGGGCTCGGGACGGGCCAGAAGCATTTCCATCCGTGCAGGATCACCAGAACAGCACAAAGCCAAGAACCAGCAGGAAGAGAAGCAAAAAACCAAAAAATATGGGGGAGAGGGACAATGGAACAAAGCTGCAGAGGGAGTAGGGACATCCCCAGGACTTTGCTGCTCTGTGCCCAGTGAGATGCACATGGAGACTCAGCTCAAGGGAGTGTCTGGAGGCTGCCCAGCGCAGCTGAATCCTCACCAGTAACTCCAGTTAGTGCTGGGGTGGTGGAGAAGAGCTGAGTAGGGAGGGAGGGAGGGACAAATAAAGCACCAGCTGCCAGCTCAGGTCTCCTTACCCTTTCCTTATGGCAACGATGATGGCTCCCAGCAGGATAATCAGGATGATGAGTCCTCCAGCACAGATCCCCAGGATCAGGCCCATCTCCTCCGAGTGCTGGGACACCTCCAGGGGACGCTTGCTCTCTTTGCAGGCAGCTGCCAGGGGACAGGGACAGGCAGGCGGGGTGGGTGGATGAGGTGATGTGAGCACCCACCATATTCCACTCCAGGGGGATTGACAACATCAGGCATGAAAACTCTGAGATTTGTCCCATGGGATGCTTGTTTCTCCATGAACACAAGTTATTCAACCAAGATGCTACAGGGCTCTGCAGTGCCACACTATGACCATGGACAAGTCCCTCTCTCAGTTCCAGTGGGGTGGGACACTCCCTTTGTGCACCTTTCATCACATCCCACCTAAGATCATCCATCCCTGGATTCAGCATCCAGCACCACCATTCCAGCCCCACCTCCACCATGGTAACAGCATTACAAAGGAAAATTCAACCAAGGGAAAAACCTCAGATGCCAAAGAGAGTGAGAAACAGAAGGGTGTGGGGTGGAGCTGGAATAACCCATCACATGCAGCCCAACCACCGCCAGTGCTGGTCCCAGCCCACAGCAGAGCCCCGACTGCCGGAGCCGCAGCCTCGGGGGGTCAGGGCAAAGGGAGGGCTCACCTTTGCGAGCGATCCGGACACAGTTCAGCCGAGTTTCCTATGGAGGTAAAAAGGGGGAGTCAGTGCTGGATGAGCTTCCCAGCAGCTCCGCTCCCCACTCTCACCCAAGCGAGGCCAGGTGGGCACAGGGCTGGTCCATTGGTGCCTTGGCTCCCAAATTGAGGGAGTCCATGGGTGATTTGTGCTGCAGCACCCAAAGAGCTCCTGGGAACCCACAGCCCAAGAGATGCTGCTGAATGATCTGTCCCCAGCATTCCCAGGTTTAGCTGGAGCCACAGCTCCTGGCACAGAGGGGATGGTGAAGCTCAAGAGCGTGCAGAGCCCAGCAGACGCAGCCAAGCCACAAGTCACCAATGTGCCACCAGCTACAGCTGAAACACGCCCAGGTTGTCATCCAGAGCTTCATGGGCTTGTCTTCCATCAGTCAAAGTTTCAAACTCCAGCTCTGCATCTGCTGCCTAGGTTGCCATGAGGTTCCAGCTTAAGTCTCCAATAGTTTTAGCATTTGCAATTTAGGGATGGGTTCAGCTAAAATATTCCATTTTTCCATGCATCCAACTTCTGTTGCAAAATAAAAAGCACCACGTTGGCAGTACTGTCTTCTCCAAGCATCCTCCAGTCTCTCAAGAAATCAGGCACCAATGTGCTCCATCCACTTTCAGCCCAAGACCTGCCCATGCCGCATGCCCAGGGCAGGGCCAGCTACAGCACTGCTCTCCCTGGGATCTCCAGCTCTTCCTTCTCCTGCTTCTTGCTTCATCTGGCACAAAACCCATGGAAAACCCCAGCTACAATCCAGCGTTTTTCCAACATCTGATGGCCACTGGGATAAATCCAGCACCTCCCAGCAGGAAAGATGTAACACAGCATCAGCCACCAGCAATCATCCAGCAGTGCCGAGGGAGCCAGAGCCAGAACCCTCCCTGTCCCTCTCAGCTCCAATTACAACGAAGCAGTGAGGTGTGAACGATCCCGGAGCAAAGAGAAGGACTCAGTAACCGCTTTCCAAAAGGACAGAGATGTGCAGGATGAGGATGCTCCCGCGGGTCTGACAGGAGCTGCTGGAGCAGGTGATGCCGAGAAGGGCCCCCACAGGGTCTCGGGGGTCCAGCCGGTGACGTGGAGGAATCAGCCCGGGGGGTGCAGGGGTGCAGCTCCACAGAGGGAACTGGCAGCAGCAGCAGGGAAGGGCAGCCCGGAAGCTCCAGGAGCTCTCTGGAGCTGGGACTGGCCGTCCTGCCAGCGCTGGGTCCCAGCAGTGACACACAGCTCTGGCTGCCCAAAGTCCTCCTCCAAACCAGGAGCAGCCCCAGGAATAGGGGCTCCCCTGCACTGGTGCTTGTTGGTGTCCTGGCTGGTACTGCAGTGGGTGGGGGAAATCAGAGTACTCCACCCCCAGCATTGGCATGGGGATGGGGACAGGCACCACCAGGGGTGCTGGAGCAGGACACCCACCCATCATCTCAACATGCCATAAGGGTGGCCTGGAGCACCAATTGCCCTGGCAGGGCATCAGTGGTAAACCCAGAGGTGATCCAGGGGAGGGCAATCTAATTTTTACCAACCCTCAGACCCCAGCCTGCCCTTACCTGGTCCAGCCCCTGGCTGGAGCAGGGTGCCAGGGCTACTCACCCCTTTGAGGTTGCTCATGGCCTGGAAGTAGATGAGATAGGCCTTCTTGGGCTCCAGGGGCGGGTTCCAGTAGCCACTGTAGGTCTGGTTGTCCCCCACGGTGAAGGGCTTGGCCTCAGTGAGGCTGCTGGCGGGCAGCTCTGCCCCGAAATAGTGCACGGAGCCGCGGGACACGGCATCGTCAAAGGTGAGCGGCACCGGGAAGCATTCCTGCCCCCCCAGCTCCCGCTTCAGCTTCCTGGGCCGCTCCTCCTCCACAATGACCTGATAGGTGCTGTGAGGGCAGGCACAGGTTAGTTCTGGGAAGAACAATCCTGCCCATCCTTGGACCCTGCTGGATCACCCCATTTTGGGGTCTCACCCTCCTGCAGCCCCAACCTACCTGATGGGAGCCCCTCTGCCCTGTGCCGGCCGCAGCAGCACCGTGATGGTGCTCTCTGACTCGCTCAGTGGCGATGGCATGTCCCCATAGTCGAAGGTGGGAGCTGCAACAGGAGCTGGGGTGAGTCCTGGGGCTTAGGGGGAAACTGAGGCATGAGCAGTTTTGCCCAGGGCAAGGCATCACCCAGTGGTGTCGTATGAATTATTGCAACTAAAGTAAAAAACCTCTGCATGTCTTGAACAAGAGTTGAGAGATGACCCCTGGGTGTGCACAAGGGAGGTTACCAACACCAGCCTAGCAGAGGGGAAGAAACCAAGAATGGGATCCAACCTCAGCAGGACCCAAATGCTCCAGTCTTGAGATGTGCCCAAGAACAGCGCCACTCAGAATCACTGGCACAGTGTGAGCTTCCCCCCCCTCCCCATGGCAGAAGCACACCTGAGCCAGCCCAGCAGCACCCCCAGAGCAAGGTGGGGGACACCCCTCATACCTGGCATAACCTTGTGGTCCCCAAACCATCACTGCCAGCCACTGGGACCCAGCTTGAGTTGCTTTGTCCCAGGGCCCTCATTCACACTCAGTTCAGCCCATCTGCTGCAGTTAATGTGACGCCATGGACATGAGCAAAGAGCCCTGAGTACTGCAGAGCTTATTAACAAAGCCCAATTAATCCCTCGCTCATACACTGAGAGCTCAGACAGCACCAGCCACCAGCACTGGGCTGGCCAGGCTCCCCAGACAGGTACCCACCAGTTTGGGGACTGCCCATGGGCTCACAGCACAGCTGCCACCACCAAGGGCATCTTTCTATGGCAGCATCCAGCCACCAAAACACTGCCAGTCACCAACAGCACAGGAGCGAGCCAGGGGCTGCACAGCACCGTAGGACACCTGAGTGGAGGAGAAGCCCCAGCAGCAGGAAGGAGAGGGAACCCACCGGAGATGTTGGTGGTGATCTCGGTGAGCGCCGTCTGGCCAAAGCCCTTGCCGGTGCGGGCGCGCACCGAGAACAGGTAGGTGGTGCCGGGGTGCAGGTTGGAGAACACGTGGTAGGTCTCGTTGCGCAGCTTGGACACCGTGCGCCGCGGGCCCGGCACGTTCACCGCGGGGTCTGAGGACTCGATGCTCTGGTAGCTGATCTGCAGAGACAGAGCACAACATCACCCATGGGAGATGGGATTAAAACAATGACAGGGCACATTACCCAGATTCAGGTGGAGAAGGGATGAAAATAATGAATTCAGAGGAGGAGGTGGTCATGGGGCAGCCTGAAGGCAGCCAGGGACTTTTTGAGATGAAACAAAAGCTGAGGTTCACTGGAAAAGCCAAAGGGCTCAGGAGCAGCAGCAGCTGCCTCTAATCCTCATGGCCGACAGCAGAGGTTGTCCCAGACCCCTCCAACACACCCCTCAACAGGACCCTCCCGTGTCCCCATGTACCCCAGGTGCCACAACAGCCAGGATGTACCTCGTACTGCGTGATGAGGCCATTGGGCTCCACTGGCTCCTCCCACTTCAGGAATATCATGTCCTCCAGCGGGGTGAAGGTGAGGGACTCGGAGGCAATGCCGCCAGGCACTGGGGAAGGAAAGATGTGCTTGGATGCAGCTGGAAACCAGTCTGTAAGAAGAAATCCTCCAGGAAACCCCTCTGGGTGGCTGTGGCAGTTGTGCCCTGTGACCGAGCCACCACACTCCCTGTGCCATGTCACCCACCTGCAGCATGTGCCACCTGACAGGATTGGTGGCTCCCCAGGGAGACACCCAAGGCATTGATGCACCTGGACCCACTGGTGATACTTTGGCATGGGAGAGAGAGGTTCCCACACCAGCACAAACCACACAGATTTCAGCACCTCAGCCCAGGCACCAGCAGCAGCACAGGGTGCCTAAGCTTTCCAGCATGAGAAAAAGAAATAAATTCCCTTTTTCCCCACAAACCCAATTCCCCCCTGGAGCCATTAGCATCCTGTGGAGACACCGCCAGCAAGCAGCAGCATCCTCACATGCAGACGAGCCTGACGTGGCCCAGCCTCCCCTCTAATTAACACCACCACAATAATAACTGTAATCACTGACGGCAATCAGTGGTGCCGGGATCAATATCCGCTGCTTCAGGATGAATTTCTCCACCCGAGGCGGTCAGCAAGGAAAGGCAACAGCTTGGGAAGGCACCGGCAGCATCCCCCACTCCCAAACCTTGCAGGGGACAGCAGCTCTTCTCTCTGATTGGCTTTTTTCACAGCTTTTGTTCGGGTGTAATTACGGGACTGGGAGAGAGGGATCACCTCCCGAGCTTCCCACCGTGCAAACGCACCGTTTCCACCTGATTTACAAGTTAATTTAATCAGAGGCACTGTGTCCTACACATGTACTCAGGCACTTATTAAATTCGGGAAGAATTACGGAAACCTGTAGGGCAGTAAAGTGTGTACCTACAGAGATTGGGTTTTAATATACAGAACCTACACTATATATAATTATATGTTATTTTCTATTATTATATATAGACAATTACATCTTATTTTTTATTATTATATGTTGTATCATTGTTATTGTCTCTATAATGATTTATATATTATCTTAATATTATAATACCTACATATTTACATATATATATGTACACATACGTATATATGTATGTATATATACACACACACACATATTTACATATTCAAGTAGAGGTATCATGCTTCCATCCCAGGTTGAGAAAGGCAGAGGATGCAGACAACAGCTCCCAGGTGTGCACATACCCCTCTGCTATCCATATTTGCACACATATATTTATTTAAGGAATTATATATATTTATCCTGGCTTGCATCACATGCACCCTGCCTGCTTCCTCCAGGAGAAGTGGCTCCCTGCAGCACCATCACATTGCAGAGACATTTCCACAGGTCCCTGGGATTGAGTTTCATCATTTCATGCACACACAGAATGAAGTCTCCAGCTGTGGGTCACCTGGATCCATGGCGGGCCCTGAAACACCAGCTGGACAATCTATGGACACAGCACACCTCCCTCAGTGTCCTGCCCACAGCCCAGCACAGCTCTGCCTGGGGTCCAAGAAGGATGCTGTAAACAACATGGTCTGGCCCAGTTACTTGGATTTTCCAGCCCCAAACCAGGGTTTACCACTCAGGATGGGGAGCCTGCATCTTTGCAGCCTACCAACAGCAGCCCCAGGGGATGCTGCTGCCAAAACTGGCCTTGTGCCAGAATAAACCACAGTTAAACCTATCATTTTTTAAGGATAGGATTCTGAATCCTATCATTAATAAGCTTTCAGCACCTTGGTTTACTTGCAGGGGCAGCTGTTCATCCTGCAGTTCTAGGAGCTCAAACCCTCATCACCTTCCCAGGCAGGCTGGGCCAGACACATGAGGAGTATTTGCCACATGTCCATAGGAGAATATCCACAGATCCATCGCCATCAGACTGAATGTATACACAGCCTCAAGTTCAATCCAAGGGGGAAGCCAGCAGCCCCAGTTAATTGAGGCACAGGAAAAAGCAGCTGGAGTGATTATAGTATAGCAAAAAGACATCTGGAGCTCCTGTATTAATATTCCATAAGCAAACAGCTGGAGCAGTCACAGCCCAGTGAGAACAACTGGAGCAATTATAGCTGGAAAATAAAGCTCAGGCAGGGCAGAGCAGGGTGCCCCTGCTGGGGCAGGCTGAGGGCTGGGGATGTGGAAAGTGTACAGAGGAAGGTGCTGGATTTAGGCCTTGAGGACGAAAAAGGACCTGGAGGTGCTTTCAGCTCCTCTCCAGCTCTTCAGGTTTTGATTTCCAGCCTGGGAGACAGGAGTGAGCTTTGCACAGGTAATGGCAAGTCCTGTGCAGGGGAATTCCATGGCAGGCTTCTCCTCAGGGGTCTTCCAGGGCTCTGGAGGCAGCTCAGTCATTTGCAATTACCAGTTCCTTCCCTTTAATTGATGATTCTTTTATGTTAAAAAGTGCTTTGGAGATTAATTCCATTCTTGCTTAACAGATGTCTCTTCCGTGAGAGCCAGGGATGCTCCAGCCACACTCAGCAGTGGGAGAGGCCAGCTCTGGATGTGGCCGGTCACTGATGGGTGGCACTGGACACACAGAGCCAGCTCTGTCCTGTAGCTCCTGCCATATCCCTTGGATCTCCAGAGCCCAGAGTGACTCAGGCACTGCTGATGGCAAGCTGCAGACAGGGTGAGGGGCAGGTGAAGCCAGACATGGGAGACCTCTCCAGCAGCCTCAGCTTGAGCAGATCCTCAGGGAAGGGCTCATCAGAGCAAGAGATTCCAAAACCAAGAAGTCCTGGAGCAATGCTGGAGCATCCATCAAGGATGTCTGCCCACTCAGGTGACAGGGAACCCAGAACAGGGGGAAACAGGAGCAAAGCTGCTGCCAGAAATTGGGGCCTGATCACTGCAGAGCTCGGTGCACAAACCCAAACACACCTGAGAGCAAACTTCACCAGGGAAGAGCACCAGGGAAGCCAAGAAAAGCTGCACCTGCCCTGGTGAACAGCACCTTCCCAGAAATGCAGCAGCGCCCAATCCATCAGAAACCAAGGAGATAAAAGATGTTACCTGAGTGCAAAGCATTAATTGTTTTAATTGCTGTTATTATGGCTGCCAGGCTTTGGTTCCTAAGAACGGGTGAGTGAGGACAACTTGTGCTGAGAGAAGCTGGGTATGAGCCAACTCCCACACCCTCCATTGGACCAGCCAGGGATAAAATTCCACTCCAAGCATGAGGGCAGTGTGTCCACAGTGACACCCTCATCCAATCCCTGAGCCTCCCAGGCCCCTGGCATCTCCCTTCCCCAGACACCATCAGTGCCCCTTTCTCTCACCTCCTGTTGCACACCTCTGGGGCTGCAAGATCCTTTTCACCTCCTCCTTGGCTCAGGAGATATTCCCATCATGGCCATAGGCCAGGAGCCAGGGATGCACACACCATGCCACAGGAAAAACCCCAGCAGCTCACCAGCTACAGAGTTCCAATTTTGGGGATGATGCATCTCCCCGAGCAGACTCACCATCCTCATCTGTCTGGAATATCACCTCCTTGCCCTCCTTGCGCCCCTCAGGGTTGGAGAGGATGAGCTTGACATGGATGTTCTTGTAGGGCAGCAGATTTTTGATGGTGTAGCGGTTGGCGTTGCGCTCCATCTTCACACACTCCTGGAAGGTCTGGTTGTGGCCGCTGCCCACGAAGTAGCGGTAGCACAGGGACATGGTGTACGTGTGGCAGCGGGTCAGGTTGTAGCCCAGCGGCTCCCACTGCAACGTCAGCTGTCTGGACTGGATTTCAGAGAAAGCCAGGCCTTTGGGGGCTCGCATGGGCTCTGTGGGGAACAGAGACAGGGAGAGGTGAGCGAGGAGGCAAACTTCTCATGGATTTATGTGTCTTATCAGGGAAAACCCTTTTGTCCATAGGGACAAAAGAGATGAGTGCAGAGAGCAACCCTGACTGCAAAACTGGGACCACCCCAGCATAGAATGCTGCTGCCCTGCAGAGGGCTGGGGACACCGCTGGGGACATCTCTCAGCCACTAACCATGCAGCCTCCCCAGGCTCATCCTTCCCTGTGGGGGTGAAGCAGGGTACCAGACACACAAGCAGCCCCAGCTGCCCAGAAAGGTGCCCGCACCACAAGGGCCCTTGTGGTGCCATCACACCCAAGTCAGGCTCTTGAGACAAGAGGGACCAAGTGCCATCGGTAGGAGGGAGTTTAATCAGCTCTAATTGGACTGAATGGGAGAAGTTAACGAGGGGGCACCTCTGCCAACAGAACACACGCAGACACACACAGGTGCCTTGGGCTAGCTCCTCTCCTCAGCACAGGAAGGAGGAGGGCTGGGGTGCCAGGAGAGCCGTCCCAGGGACGCCATGGGGCCCACCTGCGCACTTGGTGCGGCTGATGAGGGGCGGCCCCGGTTTGCCGGTGCCCCCCTCGCCGGGCCGGGTGAGCAGGACGCTGATCTCGTACTCCGTGTCGGGGTCCAGGTGCCAGAGCTTGTAGGTCTGCATGTTGACAGCGTGGACCTCGGACCAGGGCCCCGAGGTCATGCGGTACTCGATCTCCTTGCGCACGATGGGGCCGTCCCCGATGATGGAGTTGGTGTTGAGCTGGATGATGAGGTAGGTGGAGCCGGCCCGGAGCAGCTGGGGGGGGGCAATGGGGGTGGGGGGCTCTGCAAGAGAGCACAGAAGGGGCAGCTGGAGCATCCCCAGAGCCAGGCCAGTGCTGGCACAACCACAAGTACCATGGTTTTATTTTATTGTTTACAGGCTGCAGTCAATACATTTCCAGTGTCTCTTCCCACACCAACCCACCACACTCAGATTGGAGAAGGGAACTTTTGGGGTGACCTAACTGTGGCCTTCCAGTATGGGAAAGGGGCTACAAAAGAGATGGAGAGGGACTTTTTATAAGAGCATGTAGTGACAGGACAAGGGAAAATGGCCTCACACTGACAGAGAGTAGTTTAGATTAGATATTAAGGAAAGATTCTTCCCTGTGAGGGTGAGGAAGCCCTGGCACTGGTTGCCCAGAGAAGCTGCGGCTGCCCCATCCCTGGAAGCGTCCAAGGCCAGGCTCTGAGCAACCTGGTTGAGTGGAAGGTGTCCCTGCCCATGGCAGGGGGTGGCACTGGATGAGCTTTAAGGTCTCTTCCAACCCAAACCATTCTGTGATTCGTGCTGCAGAGCACAGAACAAATTCAGATTCCCCACCCAGAGGACATGGGAGTCACCCAAGTACCGGACAACACCATCCAGTCTTCAAACTTCAGTCTGTGCCTGTGCCCTCTATCACTATCAGAAGGCTTCAAGAGCTGCAATAGGGTTTCATGTGATCAAACCTTAATTGTCTTCATAAGTCACACAGCCCAGCATGGTGCCGCACAGTTTCACCATAATTAATTAATTCCCACCTACTGCAATCAAAAATAAATTATCTAAGGCCACCAGGAAAGGAGTTTCTGGTTTTATGCTGCACAGTCTGTGTTTAGCAACTCTTCCACAGTGAGAAACTGCAATCCCAGTGTTCCAGGCATCCCACCTTCCTCTGCACACAGCGGAGCAGGAGCGGCTCTCCACGGCACAGGGGGCAAGGGCAGCTCACCCACCTTTGACGATGAGCTCGGCGAAGTTGGAGACGCCGGCGCCGCGGACGGACTGGGTGACGCAGCGGTACAGGTCCTGCTCCGCCTTGGACACGGCCTCCAGCTGGAACGTGGCCAGGAAGCGCCGGTGGCTCATGTGCTTCACCGAGGCGGCAGGGACCACCTCGCCGCTCTGCCTCTGCCCACGGGACACGCACGGCGTCACAGGGGGCACGGTGGCACTGCCAGAGCCACCCAGGGTGTCCCCACATGATGTCTGCTCAAAAGCAAGGGGATGGCCCTTCTCCCGCCGTGTCCAGCGGGGTTTTGTCCCACAGGAAAGCCGTGTGTGGGGCTGGCTGGGGCCGTTTCACCACCACCATTCCTCACCTGCATGAGGAAGCGCTCGGCCTCGGCAGCCTTGCCAGCGGCCACGCACTGGAAGGTGGCGTTCTGTCCCGCGTTCACCTCCACATCACCCAGGCGGGAGAAATGAGGCGCTTTCGCTGCCGAGGGACAAAGCAAGAGGTGAGGAAGGACCTGAGGTCCAAGGAGACCCACAGCAGCACTGCCACAAAAATCCCTCCCCGCCCAAAAACCCACCCAGGATGTCACAGCTGAGCCGAGCTCTGGACAGGCCCGATGCCCACCCTCAGAGCCTGGCTCCAAGTGAGGCATGTGTTCCCGTCCCCACAGAACCAGCCCAGGGAGGGATGAGCCTTTCTCTCCAGCACCCTGCAGTGCTGGCGCCAGATGCAGGGTATGGGATGATAGAGGGGGCAGGTCTCCTGCCCAGCCTGGAAGAAATAGGATATGACCCCAAGAGCCAATGTGTTGGGACAGTCTGGGATTTTGGACCCCCACCAGCCCGGGTGGCCCCTCCTGATGGGGACACTCCAGCCTTGCGTTCAATCTGTGCTTTTCCGAAGTTTTATAAAAACTAAAAGCAATGTTGCAGCTGGTGGGGATAGGGATGAAGATGCAAAAGAGGCCTTAGAGGCGCCCAGGAGATGGAGGTCTACCAGTCCAGGTAGCATCAGGACACCCAGGTGCCACAGGCTGCCCCCTGGCATTAGGCCCTCCACTCTCCCCAGGACCATCCCAATGGACACCAGCTCCAAGCCCTGCTGCCCAGCCCAGCCCCCCTCAGGTCCCATCCCACAGCACTCACAGCATGGATAATTCAGGAGCAAAACGTCATCCAGGCCCAGGTAGCCCCTGCGCTCGCTGGAAACCACGGCCTCGAAGAGCACCTGCGGCACCAAACAGGGGTCAGCCGTGGCCGGGGGGCCGCAACGGGGCCGGGGGGCTGCTGGGCCTCACCTGGTACTCGCTGGGCCAGAAGAGGCTGACTGCCAGCTCTGCCTGGTGCCACTGGCGGCCGTGCGAGCCCGAGGCGTTCCACACGGCGCTGCCCAGCAGGCCCCCAGTGACCCAGACGTAGGCGCTGAGCGTGCCGGGGCTGTGCCCGTCCCGGCTGAACATGAAGTAGCTGAACTGAAGGCAGTGCGTGTCATTCTCACTCAGTGCCTGGAAGAGCAGCTGAGCTTTCTGGCCTGGGGTGTGCTGAGAGGAGTTCACCATCAGGTAGGAGCCTGCAGCAGTGGGGGAGAAGGGGGAGAGAGTGGAGTTAACTGTAAGGATGGTGAAGAGTCTGGAGGGGCCATACAGGGGGTGCCTGAGGGCTCTTGGTGTGTGCAGCTGGAGCAGGGCAGAGCTCAGGGATCTGCAGCTCCTCCCGAGGGGCAGCTCCCATCTCTGCTCTGGGGCAGGGACAGCAGCCAGGGCACGCCTGGGGCTGGGCCAGGGCAGCTCAGACTGGAGATCAGGGCAAGGTCCTTACCCCAGAGGGTGCTGGCACTGCCCAGGCTGCCCAGGGAATGGGCACAGCCCCGAGGCTGCCAGAGCTCCAGGAGCATTTGGACAGTGCTGTAGGAATGCCCAAGATGGGGTCATTGGGAGGTCTGGGCAGGAGCAGGGCCAGGGTTGGACTGGATGATCCCTGTGGGTCCCTCCCAACTAAGGAGATTCTATGACTCTAATCTCTCTGTTCCACCTCTCCTGAGCTTTGCCAGCAGGGAATAGAGAAGGTGGAGGATATGGGACCACAAAGATGCCCATGTGCCCCAGGGCACTGGTCCATGACAGCCAGTGAGGATGTGCAGGACAGGAGGGACTGGGATGGAGTCAGGAGCAGACATCCTCTGGGCAGCAGCAGGACAGTGCAGTGGGACCTGACTGCAGGATGAGGAGGGGAGGATCAGAGCTGCTGCCTGCCCAGGGCCCCGGGGTCAGGAAAGGCTCCAATGTTGCCCTCCCTGAACTCTCCCAGCTTTGGCTGCATCAGTCCCACCCCCAGCCGGGCCCCAGCTGTTCCCCTCCATTCCCAGCTCCTGCACCATTTACCACACAGCTGTCACCACACTTCAACTTGCTCAGCAGGCACTCGCAGAGGGAAATCCTCCTTGGCTTAAGGAGCAGCAGCAGCATCCCAGCTCTCGGGGGTGCCTGGGATGTCACTCCCAGAGCTGCCCCACCACCAGCAGCAGCTGCTGGGATCCCACCTCCCACCACCCAACATCACCAGCAGCAAAACCAGCACAGCCTTGAAGCCCTACTTATAGGGCAGGCAGGATGACAATCCCAAAGGGGATCCCTAAGGCAGCATCATTCCCTGCCCTGCACGCTCCAAGCCAGGCAGTCTGGAGGCAGGAGGGGGATGCAGCAGTCCCAGCCTCTCGTGGCAGCTCCCAGAGATGTCCATCATAGCCATGGGGACATCCCATACAGGATGGATGAGATACAGGATGGATGAGAAGCTGCCACACCAAATCCTCCCCCTCACCAAAGGCAAGGGGATTATTAATCTCCATTTTAATACCAGCAGAAGCTGTAAGTAACAAAGCTGGACCATTTATTCAAGCCTACCATTGTTTCCTGACAGTCAGTGCTTTATTACCAATTAATTCTAAGCTCAGGCGCTTTCCTCTCCTCAACTCCCGCTGAGCAGCTCCAAGAGAAGCCAAAGGAAGGTGAAGGGGAATTGCAGGGGGCACCCACCCATCCCCCTACAACACTTGGGGTTGCAAGGGGGCACCCATCCATGCCCATGCAGCATTTGGGATCACAGGGGAGGCCCATCTACTGCCCCAGAGTTTGGGACCTGCACCTGCGGGGACCCCAAAGCACCCAGGAGGACACAGCACCAGCTGGGGTGACACAGAACCAGATGCATCTCCCAGTGCACCCTTTAGGGACGGGAGCTGGGGCAAGGGAGAGAAATCCCTGAAAGGGAAATGTTCCCCACACCATTGACCTGTGTGGCTGCCTGGCCCTGCCAGCCCCTTGGGGTGGCTACTCAGGGTGAAATAAAACGATGACAATTTATTTCCTCGGAGTCCAGCACAGCTCGTTTCACCCACCGAGGGGAAGGCACTATGCCCATGCTTCTCTTTTTTCTCTTCTCATTTCCCCCAGCAAAATTACTTCTGCTCTAATGAGATCAGCCCCATTTGGTCCAGGCAACAGCAGAGTGGAGAGAGACCATTGACCCACCCCATGCCAGGGGACATCTCCCAAAAGCCACCTCATTAATGAATGGGCTCTTGTTAACAAACACAGACCCTTCCTCTGCCCTCCCTTTACAAACAAAAATCTATAGGACCAAAATAAAGAGGCCAAGACTAAAATTAAACCACTGATGAGTTATTTTAAAAGACAGAGAATGCCCATAAGGTCACCTGGGAGCAGTGAGGCACCTGAGCATCCCTCATCAGGCAGGGCTTCCCACACACACTATTTTCCCCTTTTAATTTTCTTCCTGGTGTTGCAGCATTGGAAAAAGCAGGTTCCAACCACTCGCTTTTGTGCTAATTTTATCCTCCTCTGCTGTAAATATCTGACATTAGCCTGAAGCCCAGGGTGTAGGTTGGGTTTCTTTTATAAACATAAGAGAAGCAAAGGTACTTCAAACTGCCAGAGGGCAGGGTTGGACAGGATATTGGGAAGGGATTGCTCCCTGTGAGGGTGGGGAGGGGCTGGCACAGGTGCCCAGAGCAGCCATGGCTGCCCCATGGTCCCTGGCATTGCCAGGGCCAGCTGAAGCCCTGATTGCCCATGGGAAGGGGCAGCTCTTCCCATCACGCTGCCCATCCCAAGGGTTCTGCCTGCCACTCCAGGAAAAACCCAAGCAGCCCTGAAAGAAGCAGAGGGAAGAACTCACTGCCCCCACTTCCCTGTCTCGATAAGATTTTCCTCCTACAAAATCACTGAGAAATAAAAATAAATTAAAAAAAACCAACTTCCAAGAGCTATTAGAAGGCAGGGAAGGCAGGCAGGATGACAGGGAGAGGGCGGCACTGTCAGACAAGAGGTGCCAGGGGAGCAGGTCTGAGCTCTGCAGCATCTGCCTCCAGGAATTCCCGCTGGAACACAAAGCTGACGTGTGCCGGATCCTGCTCTGTGTCACAGCCAGCACGGGAACCAGGGAACCACTCACTCCCCATTCTGTGCTGAGCATCTCCCAAAGCAGCCCCAGCACCAAGGGCTGACCTCCCACCACCACAGGGTCCCTGGACAAACTGCAGCAATCCCCAAGGGAGCAAACCATCAGGCTTCGCTGTTCAAGGGTTTTATGGATTGCAGCAGGAGCTGATTGAGAAGCAGTGCTGGAGCCGAGAGCTGAAGGAGCAGCTCCTTGGATGGGGAGACATCAGAGCTCTTCAGGGTTGGGACAACAACTCAGTCCCCCCAGCACAGGGATCGGGTTGTGCAGGGACACAGCAGTTCCATGCACTGAGAAACTCCAATGCACAGGGGGTTTCCTAATGTCAGTGAATTTGGAAGGAAAATCTAGGAAAAAGCACATTTGAGGAAAAAAACCCACCCACAAATATGTTGGTTTAATATTTTGAGTGAGGGACCTTAGAGCCTCTTTCAGTACCAAAAGAGGAGGGCTGCAGAGGGACTGGGGACAAGGATGGAGGGACAGGAGCCAGGGAATGGCTGCCAGTGCCAGAGGGCAGGGCTGGATGGGATCTTGGGATGGAATTGTTCCCTGGCAGGGTGGGCAGGGGCTGGCACAGGGTGCCCAGAGCAGCTGTGGCTGCCCCTGGAGCCCTGGCAGTGCCCAAGGCCAGGCTGGATGGAGCTTGGAGCACCCTGGGACAGGGGAAGGTGTCCCTGCCCATAGCAGGGGGTGGAACTGGATGAGTTTTAAGGTCCCTTCCAACCTCAAGCCAGTCTGAGATTACAAGCTCACACCTGCCTTACCCAGCTTCCTGCAGCTGCTCCTTCAAAAAGGGAACAATAAAGAGACAAAAAAAAAAAAATCACGATTGCAACATGGGAGAGACCCATCCATCATATTTAGGTGAAAGAGAGACAAGTCAAGAGAAGGGGGGGGGGAAAGCCCCAAACCAAACAAGAAAGCAAGAAGAGAGTAGGATGGCAAGGTAGCAGCAGGTGGCCAGCAGCCAGCACCTACTCCAATAAATCCTACACTCCTTGAAACTGGCTGATCTCCAATAAAAACTCATTTTAATCTGAGACCACGAGACTCCTTTGGAAAGTGCTCCCTGGAGAGGCCCTGGCACTGTGAAATCCTTCTGATCCCCTGAGCTGCTGCAAGGACCAAGGGGTGATGGGGCTGCAAGAGCCTCATGCACAGCTCCCCACCCAAAACAGGGTAAAACCACCCAAAAACGGGGTCCCTGCACCCCTCTGGTGCCCCATGATCATGAGCAAACAGCATTACCTGGTCTGAGGGGAGCTCCAGGGACAGGAATCCTCTTCCTGGGGTGACACTGCAATGCTCACACCCTCCAACCCGACATGTCACATCCACTTCCCCATCAATCCTGGAGTTTATTCCTTAAACACTTTGTGTTCCTTTAAGGCCCCATCTCCTGCCGAGCCACAGTTTTTTCCTCAAGCAGGGAGAGAAGCCCCATTCCACCCAACCCTCCAGCCCCCTGCAAGCCCCCAGGCTTTAAACTCAGGCAGTTCACAGCAGATTTTAAATTACAGCTGAATACTGAGCAGATAACTCAGCTAATTACAAGTTTCAGACACTCCATCATGAGCCACCTCAAGCCCCAGCTCTGCTTTCCCCAGGAAACCCCCTGGACACACATCAATTAGGGTAGCTCAGTTTAAAGCAATTACTTGGAAAAATCATCCAGGGAGGATCAGGGATGTGCCAGCAGATCCCTGCCCTTGCCCAGCACATGCCAGGAGGGACAGGATGGAAGGAGAAGGTGATGGGGAAAGGTAATGGCAGAGTTAGTGGAGGGGGAAAAGCCAAATTAACCCCTGGCATGAACAAAGCCCAAGATAAACAGCTGGAAGCAGGTTAATGGAACAGTAGAGAGTTTCCTATAAAGTAGGTAACATTTTAACAAACAGAAAAGGTGATTTTTACTGTTGAACTCTAAACAAGCTCTCCTGTTTTTCTGCCCATCCCTAGCACAGGACTGGCTGTTCAGGATCAGGCTGGAGCCAGCAGTCCCAAAAACAAGGAGCATCCCAAGTCCAGTGAACCTCACTGAGCAAATGGGCTCAAAGACAACTCAGGGGGGTCACAGCAGGAGAGAGTCCAGAGCAGGGAGCAAGCAAAGTCCCCAAATGCACCCACCCCATCCTCCTGGAGAGGGGAGCTCCTCACAGCTGCCTGGCCAGGTCTTCTCCCCCAGCCTGGCCAGCAGAGAGGACATGGACCCAGAAAGTAACACAGAACAGTTCTAAACCAATGAGATTTTTTTTAAAGTCCATTTTAATTTTCTTCCTTACTATTCCCAAGACTTTGGAGATGCCTCCACCTAACAGGCCCCTCCCCACACTTGAAAACACCAGAAACAGGTTTTTCCCCCATTTCCCACATAAGCAGGCCAAAGCCAAGTCTATAACACTGCAGGAATTAAACCAGGAGGAATCACACAGTCCAGCCCTGGGGGAACAGGACACAAAGGCAGGGTAGGGACAAAGGGTCCAGGGGGACTCTGGCACTCACCGTGAGGCAGCTCAGGCACCAGGTGAGGCATCAGGTAACTGCGCAGGAGCTCCCAGTCGAAGTCATCGTCCTCACCCTGGCTGTACTCACATTGGTTGGGCTCACTGTCCTCCTCGAAGGTGCAGCCAGCTGTGGGGACAGACCCGTCAGCCCCTGAGCCCCCAGAGCGGCTGCTCTCTCCCCAAAAGCCCACCAGGAGGGGGTGATGGCCCTGGCATGCCCCACCAGGAGGGGGTGATGGCCCTGGCATGCCCCACCAGGACGGGGTGATGGCCCTGGCATGCCCCACCAGGACGGGGTGATGGCCCTGGCATGCCCCACCAGGAGGGGGTGATGGCCCTGGCATGCCCCACCAGGAGGGGACTCCCCAAGGGCACTGTGAGCAGGGCTCTGCCCCTGGGCGCCACCAGGCCCCCACAGCTCCTGTGCAGCTTCACCAGTGACACAAGCCAGCAGGTGCCAGGGAGGCCCTCACAGCAGGAGCAGGATGCAGCTCCCAGATGGGCTTCTCAGGGCTTGGTAGCACAAGGGGTTTCCCCCAAGAAATATCATTTGGCTGTGGTGGCCACACAAAATTTGTGCTTTGACCCCAACACTCCACCTGTGGCTTGGGCCCCCGGGGGTCTCTCCATGGCGTGAAGTGAGTGTGGCAGTTCTGAGCCAGGACCCCCAAGCCTGAATGCAGCCCTGAGCCCCTCCTTGGCACTGCTGAGCCCTTTTGGCAGTCACATTTTATTACAGATTTATCTCTTGGGGGTCTGAGGGTGTACAGCACGCTCAGCTGAGCACGGAGAAGTGCAGCAAATGCCACAAGGCCGCTTGTTCCCACGGGAGGTGACACAGAGAGAGCCCCCCTGCCCCACATCCAGCCCCTCCCGCGATCCCACATTCCAGTCCAGCCCCATCCAGCCAACCCTGGAGCTCAGGTCGGCTTTGCCGTGGGGCCACCGGGGGCTGTGGCTCACACTTCCCCATTGTCCCATTAAAGCCACGATTAAGGGACCGGGGCACAGCGCTAATTAACGGGGCCGGGCTCACCAGGGGCCCCGGGGAGCCCTGAGCAAGCAGAATGAACAACAGCAAACATCCCCCAATGCACCGGCAGGAAAACAGACCCGGGCCAAGGGATTATTTCTGCTGTTTTCTTCCTATTTTATCCCAAATTACATCAGTAATTCCCCCCGCCACCTGGGGATCTGGCAGTTAATGGCCTCGCTGCTGGCACGGGTTGTGCCTCCCTGTGCTCAGGGATGCTTGGATGCAACATTTAGTCAAACACGAGTCCAAACACTGGGAAAAAAGCCCATAAGATGCTCAGGAAATTTCAATTCCCAACTCTTTCATATATAAGAAGGCATTTGTGGCTTTTTTCGCCCCTTTGCACTCATTTTTTTAAAGCACAAGGGCACATTCCAGCTCCGTCACCAACTGTTTTTTCCTCTCAGAGCCTTAAGAAACTTCTTTTTAAAAACCTGTAAGCAAATTCTCTCCTATTCATATGTCTGGAGGCACTGAGACATCACAGCTTTCTTAAAGCCCTTCCCGAAATGGAGCGTCTGCCCAGCCCACGTGCGGATGTGCCCCCGCACCGCAGCCCCTGCTCCTCAGCTCTCGCCACGAGACGTGTTGGATTCTAGAGTCTGGAACTTGGCTGCACTTTCTAACAGGAGAAAAAGCACAAATCTGTCAAAATTTTCCAGGAAGGAAGGGAAATAAAATAAATTTCAAAATAAAACACTGTCAGAGACTAAGTGCCAAGTGATTTAAACGAAAAAAAGGCCCAAGTGTTTCTTTCCAAGATCTGCTGAGCAGGATATTCTGGGAGGCAGAAATTTGTTCTTGGGGGATTTTTTTTGGCCTGATAAACCAGAGCAGAGTCAAACAATGTTTCAGTCTGGCAGAGCCCCATTTCCCAGGGAAAAGTGATTCCTTCACCCCCAATAAACTATTCCCAGCCACTGAAAACATAATGAGATATGTACCCTACTCCTCCTCCTGGCCTGCAGCCCCCCACCCAAATCCTGCTGCCATCCCCAGCACAGCCACTCGCCATCACCCCACACCTGCATCCTCAGCCACCCACGAGATGATGCCCAGGCTCCAGAAGTTTAAAATGCAATTACAGAGCAGATATGTGCTGGCCAAGCTGATCCATCTCCCTCCTCAGACAGGTTTACTGCCAAGGCTTTTCCCGGCACGAGCCTTCCCTCCCATCCACGGCACAAAACCAAGGCAGTTCCACTGGCCACTCCATTTCCCTGACTAATTTGTCCATGATTTGTACACACAGGGAAAAAAGCCAAAGGGGCTTCACAGAACCTTGGTTTCCATGAGTTAGGGGATGCTTCTGGCACCATCTCTCTCCCCAGCCAAGGACAGGGCTGCGAGAAGCTCGACCTCCAGCAGACTCTCCCTCCTCATCACAAGATTAAGGGCATAAAAATTAACACCTGAGCAATTAAATGCCAACAGCCCAACTCCAGAGGGGGTGACTGGAGGTGCTCCAGCAGCTGTGGAAAGTCAGAGAGGGGAAACCCAGAGCAACCTGCAAAAAATTAATGTTCCATCACAACGTTTGCAAGGAGGGCAGGGAGACTGCAACCCAAAATATCCACCGGCAGCAGTGGGAGGGTTATTCCATCCCAAGGGCAGCAGTTCAAGGACTGTGGGAGCCGGGTGAGGCTGCTCCAGGTATGGATGCATCCTAAAAAGGAAGCAAGGAGCCCCCTGAGCTGGCCCCAGGCCAGGTGACAGCAGCTCTGGGCGCGAGGTGAAGGCAGCGAGGCGGGAGGTGCGATCCCAATGCAACAGCAGCTAAAAATACTGCAGGGAGCTGGGGTCTGCCACCGGGGGTGGGACGTGTCCCAGACACAGCCTGAACACCCCAGAGCTGCCTACATCACCCCCAACACACGGCCTGCCCCAGGCACAAGAGGCAGCCTGTGCCAAGGATGAGACGTGCCCCACTAAACACCCCAGAGCATCACACGTTCCTGGGCAGAGGGCAGAGAGGGATGAGCACCAACACGGGGGCTTAACACCAGATGGACCAGAATTATTTTTAAAAATGAGATAAGAGGTGGTTTGAGAGATTTGCTATGGAGATGGGGACCAGTGCTGCTCAGCCTCCTCCAGGTACTGCTGCCACCTCCAGGGATCCACCACATGCCCAGGTGGAAGGGAGCAGAGGGACAGGCACAGTGTAGAGGTTAAACACCATATGAAGCAAAATTGCTTGAAAGAAAGCAAAAAAAGGTGGCTGGAGGGGTTTGTCAAGGAGTCTGGTAATAAACTCAGCATCCCCTTGGGTACCACTGCAGCACCAGGGCACACTGAGAGAGCAGAGGCATGGGCACCAACGTGAGGGTTAAACACCAGATGGATTAAAAATTCTTAAAAAGAAAGAAAAGGAGGTGGCTTAATGGATTCACCAGGGAGAAGGACACCACTGCCACTCAGCATCCCTTGGGAACCACTGCCACCCAGCATCCCCCTCTTCAGGGATGAAGAGGAGGAAATCTGGGGAGGGGAGGGACTAGTGATTCACAAAGAAAAGGGAGGAAAAGAAAGACCAAACAGCCAAGTACAAAGGACAGCATCTAATTAATTCTCCGTGGCCACCGAGGAACGTGGCCGCCTGCCTACAGCCCACCCCGCGCTCTTTCATCCACAGAGTGTGCACTGCTCTCGCTTCCAAGTTAATTACACACTTATACCCTTCCTGTTTAACCTCCTGCACCATGGGACACAATCCGTGTCTTCTCTTCCCTTCTACTGAGCAGCCTTGAGAAGGCTCCTGTGCCAAAGGGCAGCCCAGCCCCATCCAGGACTGAGATCACAGCCCGGCACCATCCAGGACTGAGATCACAGCCCGGCACCATCCAGGACTGAGATCACAGCCCGGCACCATCCAGGACTGGGATCACAGCCTGGCACCATCCGGGATTGGGATCACAGCCTGGCACAATGCGGGATTGGGATCACAGCCCGGCACCATCCGGGACTGGGATCACAGCCCAGCACCATCCAGGGATGGGATCACAGCCCGGCACCATCCAGGACTGGGATCACAGCCCGGCACCATCCGGGATTGGGATCACAGCCTGGCACCATCCAGGACTGGGATCACAGCCCGGCACCATCCGGGATTGGGATCACAGCCTGGCACCATCCAGGACTGGGATCACAGCCTGGCACCATCCAGGACTGGGATCACAGCCTGGCACCATCCGGGATTGGGATCACAGCCTGGCACCATCCGGGACTGGGATCACAGCCTGGCACAATGCGGGATTGGGATCACAGCCCGGCACCATCCGGAACAGCAGGATTGGGATCACAGCCCAGCACCATCCAGGGATGGGATCACAGCCCGGCACCATCCGGGATTGGGATCACAGCCCGGCACCATCCAGGATCAGGATCACAGCCCAGCACCATCCGGGATTGGGACCGCAGCCTGGTACCATCCAGAAGAGCAGGATTGTGCTCTCCCCCACCCAAGACCCTCTGGGGTATCGTCTGATGGAAACAAAACCCCAATAATGTCCCAAAACGGGGACAGGCTTTGTGAAAAACGGGCTCATACCAAAACTTTAGCAAGTAAAATACAGCGCAGCCAGGACACCCAGTCCTGATGGGAAAAAGCTCATTTTGCTCCTACCCTGGCTTAGCCAGGACTGGATCAGCCCCACAGTCAGCTCTGGGGTGCAGCATCTTGGGAGCACAAGCCACAGCACCCCATGGCACAGGCACCAGCCAGGGGAGATAACGCTGGTCATATTTCAGAGTCAAAATAAATTTTTTATCCCTGGCATTATCCAGCAGCTCCAGTCCTCCACCCCAAATAATTCTCAGCAGGAAATGGGGAGGACTCAGGTACCCACAGGACACATGACATGCTGCCCTGGCAGTCAAGTGCAAACACCGTGCAGAGTGAAACCATCATCTGACCGTAGCAAGATGTGGCAGGGGATGAACAGAGCTCTCCTGCCATCAAATCCAGAGTTTTCATTGCCTCCCAGGAGAAGGGATGGAGGCAGAGGCTTTGCAGTTGCACACCCCCAAATTATCATGCCCAAGACCTCTCCTCTTAAATGCACAGGAGTAAGATGCTCTTTGTCTGCACCAAAGGATGAAGCTCTTCACACAGGATAAATGGTCAATGAGCTGCTGTAAATGGGGAAACCGAGGCACAGAGGGGATGTGGTGCAGTCCCAGCAGACTGGCAGCCAGGGATCACCCCAGGGATGGCAGCAGGCCCAGGGGGCTGGGTGTGATACAGAACCACAGCTCCCGCAGATCCCACCAGGGTGCCATTCCTCCCCAGCACCCCGAGCAGAGCCAGCCTGCCACCTCCCTGCCCCAGCTGCTATTTAGGGTGCTTTCCTTGGCACACTCCCACGGGAGCTGCTTCCCTCCGGGTGCCGGCACGCACGGGGCACAGGGAGCACATTCTGCACCTCATCTAAAATCAGATGCACTTCTCAGCCAGTGAGATCCTGTACACAGCACCCCACAGGCTCCCAGGCGAGGGTAAGGGATCCAGGATCATTTCCATCTGCAGGGGGCTCAGATTCCCCGTGGTGGGATGCTACAGGGGCTCTTTGGCACTGAGGAATCCAGCTCAGTGGGAAAATCCAGACAGGGAGAGGTCCTGTGTGCCAGCACCCCAACATCTCATACTGATGGGGAACCCTGCCACACTGGAACACCAACAGCCCCATGGCCAAGCCCAAACATCCCAGGATTTCACTGGGAAAACCTCTTCCAGCCCAAGCAGAGGGGAGCTGAATCCCTCTGTAGCTGCACTTGGCACATGCAGAGGGCCTGGGGCACTGGCAAACATTGAAAGTATTTCTGTGCATCACACCCCGGAGATGATGACAAACCCCGTCCCTGCTCCTCTGCTCCCCACTTCTGCCAAGAGACACTTTTAGGAGAAATATCACTGATTTCTCAGCCCTGATAAAAGCTGATTGGAAGAATATGGAAAGCAGCTCCATTAGAATTCTCACCAGTAGTTTGTTTTAGTTCTCCAAATCATTTTAAATATTGTATTTAATAGAAAAATAATTTGCTCAGCTGTAAGAAACATCAATTTGCAACTTGAAGCCTTGTATATTAGCCAGAGAAGCTAATGTGTAAACATTAGCAGCTCCAGGAACGTGTGGGGTTTGGCCAATGCAATTCCAGGGAGAGAGCAGCCAGATATTAAGACGGAGGATTTGCATAATAAGTCACTTATGCCTGATAACCTCAGTGTTTGGAACACGCAGGACTAGAGAACAATATCCATCTGCCAGCAACTGCAGAAGACAAATCTCCTTTTTTTTCCTTTTTTTTTTTTTTTTTAATTCTTGACTGGTAAAGACTCTTTATGGCTTTTACCTGCAGGTCCCCAAGGAGTTGTCAAACTTCCCACAGTGAGTACTCAGTCCCAGCAGCCTCCAAGGAACCCCAGGGATGGGGAGAATTAGCAAATCTGGATTCATTACAGGCATTTTGAAGTAAACGACTGGGAAAATACAACTCCAAAGGCTTTGCAATGCCACAGGGATGGCTTGTGCTTGAGCAAGGACCAAGTGTGCCATACATCACTGCATGGTGAAAATGCATTCAAAAGCAAAGGGGGAATAACTAATCTTGCCAGAATCATTCCTTGGGGCAAACCCAGCTGCCAACTGCAGCTCCACAGAGATCAGCACTCCTGGGGCCGGGGTGCTGCATCCCCCTGCTGCAGGCAGCACCAGCAATGTCTCCCTGGCTGCTCTGGGGATGCTGGGGACACAGCCCAGGAGGCTTCACCTCCGTGTCCAGAGGGGATGTGAGGATTTAACATCCCATCCAAAGGCTGCTGGTGCCCAGCACCTGGATCCAGCGAGTGCTGTTCCCAAGGAAGGATCAGCATCACTCTGTCACTCGAACCCTGCTCAAGAGAGGTCCTGCAGCACAAAAACACCCTCAAGCTGAACAGCCAGGAGGCCACTAACCCACTGCACAAGTGCTTTAATAATGAACCATCACTTAATTAACATCATCAGCGCTGCCTGGTGGACTCCATGGGAAAAAAAACAAGGCAGGAAACCTTTGGAAACATCCATCCTGCCATTATCGATCACACCCGGTGCAATTACAGCTCACGGGCTGCAGAGCTGTGCGACACCTCGGGGGAAAAAATGGGAACAAGTTAAAATAAACCAGAAAAGGCAAGGGAAATAATGCTCATTTCTCCCCCTCGCTCCTTTATTACTATCAGGTCCCCCAGGTGTCTGCTGAGGACCATCCACTCCTCATGCCAGGAGCCCAGAGAGACCAGGCCCGTGAGCCCCAAGGGGCACACACTGCTTTCAGTGAGGACACAGAGATGCTCCCATGGCAGGAAAAGCAGCTGCCCTGGGACACATCAGTACCATGCCAAAGCCCTGGGGGACTCCAACATCAGCTGCAGAAATCATGAGAAAGAGCAAGTTTCCCAAACCAAGCCCATTCTGCAGGGGATAAGAAGGGGGCACCCCTCAGCCCCCCTCCCACAGCAGGTCCCGCATCTCTGCGGTGATGGATGCAGGAGCTCCCGGGACGGAGCCTGTGCCAGGGCTAGGAGGGCCTTGGAGGCAGCTCCAAGGATCACTGATGGCATTGCAGGGCAGAGAACGGAGCCGGGGAGCCCTTGGCCCCAGCAGGGACAGGGCCACAGCATCCCAGCCAGCCCTAGGAGGGATACAGGTGGGGACAGGAGGAATAAGGCTCAGTGCCATGCAAAATCCAGGCCACCATCCTCCTCCTCCTTCCCTGTTCAGAGCCAGGAGCAGCAGGGTGGGCTGGCTGACACCGTGTGACATGGGCACAGCCATCAGCAGCGCCAGGACTCGGCTGAACCTCTGCTGTGGCACACAGGTTAAGGGCAGGAGCCCTCGTGGGAGCAATCTCAAGGAGCCGTGTGCCCAGCAGGTCTGTCACAGCTCTGGGGACACACTGGACCACGCCAGGCACCCTTCAGGCCGTGAATTTGGCTCAGCCATCCCCGTCAGTGCTGGCTTGGGCATCCACCTATGCTGACCTGGAGAGCCCTCAACTCATTCCAGCAAAAACTCTGGGATTGTACTAAGTGTGCAGGAATAACTGAAGAGTCCCTGCAGTGTCAGAAGTGCACACAACACCCTGCAACCCCATGGGAGAACCATGAAACCCCAATACCCAGCACTTCCACCTCCTGCCCCAGACAGAGCCCACCTCCCATCCCCAACCAGCCACCATCCCATGGGAAGGAAGGCAGGACACAGCCTCTCAGACAGAGAAATGTCATTCAGAGCCGGCAGGTCCCCCGACAGGAGCCTGGGTGAGAGACTAAATAAAAAGTTCAGCTGATATAAAGAAAAATAACCCAATGAGGAGATGCAGTGCTTTAGCTTAATATTGTTATAATCCAGAGAAAGCAGGCTGGTTGCTGGCTGCAGAAAATCAATGGGATATTATCACTCAGCAGACAGATGAAAAGACAGTAAAAATAAGAAGAAATAATAACAGAAGTAAGAGAGTCCTTGGGAAGAGCCCCAGAAGGGCAGTGGCTGAACCTGCACCACAGGAAGAGCTCAGAGGCTGCCCTGGCATTGAGAGGCTTCCAAAGTCCCTCCCAAGCTGCTCCTTCCCCAAAAATACCCTGGAAAGCTCCAGCACCCACCTCCACAGGGGGAAGAGGCAGATGCCCCATTGACACCATAACCACAGAACCAGATGTCCCAGTGAGAACTTTGAGGTGCCAGGGGTGCCCAGGATCACCCACCTGTGCTAATTCAACAAACCACATTGAAGCACCAGGTAATTAAGGAAAGAGCATTTATTATATAATTACCCAGGGTGTCAGCATACCTCTGCTAACAGGCAGGATGTGCTGGCAGGGAATGAGGACTTGGCACCCAAGGGAGTGTGGGGCTGCCAGCAGCAGGGAAGGACTTTGGAGAAGACACATCCTTGCATGGATCTGCCTGGACTTCCTGACCAGCCCTGAAAATTGCTGCTGTTCCCATCACAGCTGTTGGAGGAACCCAAGATTCCAGGGTCACACAGCACAGGACAGAGAGGGGCTGCACCCTGAGGAGCCCTACAGAGCACCCCAAAACCACAGAAGCTCCATAGACACCTCCAAATCCATCCAAGCCAAGGAATGCAGTTTGCTGTAGCCCATCCCTCTCCCTGCTCTCGCCTCCCTAAGCAAGTGGCCACAATGTTCCATCCCCTCAAGAGAAAAGCCATTCCCACACCTCCTGTCAGGACACAGCAGCAAGACCCCTCGGGCAGCACCCCAAAGTCAAGCCTCACGCTCTGGGGGAGCAGCTGGGCCATGGTGAGTGATTCATCTCCTCTTCTAGACTGGTGACGTCCTGCTCTGGGGAGCCTGCCCCAGCTGGTGTGCCCCGCAGCTGAGGGGCCCGAGCCACTCCTGCTCCTTGGCTTGGCCAGCTGGGCTAATCAGGCTGAAGGCCTCCAGCACAAAGCAGCACACAGCTCCGATGCCCAGGGCTCACCAGGGCTGGTATCCTGAGCAGGGCCGTGGGGACAGTGGCCTCGTTAAGACTCATCAGGTCACTGATGTCCCCGTCCCTCATCCTCACAGCATCTCCTGCCTCTCCATCCCAGCCACAATCCTGATTAACTTAACGATGTCAGGAAAGGTTGGACCCACACGGGGAGTCCAGGGAGCCAAAGCAGTTATTGGTCAATTTAGGGCTCCCCAGCACCAGGACAGCCCTGGAATCAGCAGGGATGGACCCTCTGGCAGTCCAGGATGGCTGCAGGGAGCTGGGGGGGCTGTGCCAGCACAGCCACCCTGTCATGGGTGATTTGACAGTATTTTTCAAGCACAATTTAAAAAAAAAAAACGGCATAAAAAAATTGTATACGACAAAAATACTCAGGAAGTTGCTCCAGCTGCAGCATACTCCCACTCCCCAGCTGCAGTGCAATGCTCTGCTCCACTGCATCCCTGTCAGGGACAGGGGCTCTCCCAGCCCCAGCCAGGGCCCACCCTGGGTGGGCAGTGGGGTCCCCAGGTAACAGGGGAGGCACATCCCTGCCCTGCCTTCAGCAACAGGGCTGCCCAGAGTCCCCCACCACCCCTGCTGCAGGACACTGGGGTCAGCCAGTGCCAAAAGGGGGCCAAGCACCCTCCCTTGCCCCCCTCCTGTTCCACAACATCGTCAGCACTTTGGGAGGCAGGAAGGTCAGGAAATAAATTTATGGCCAAAGCCAGTCAAGAGGCTTCTTCCAGCTGTGAATCTGCCACACGGAGTCAAGGTGACTCACGGAGACTCCACTGGGCCCCAAACTGCAGGAGCATTGCATTCGTGGCATTCCCACTGCAGCCCAGGCTCCTGTGGGAGCCAGCAGCACCCCCAGAACAGCCCCTGCAGCCCTCAGCACCCCATGGCACAGGGGCTGTTCTGCTGTCTGCTCCTGCAGCCAGCACAGAACCAGCACCCCGATTTGGGGTCTGGCAGAGGCAGCCAGGGACAGGAAACAGGAACAGCCCCAGGCTGACTCGCCACAGTCCACACTTGGATTCCCTCTCCAGGTGGGAGGAATTGGGGTGCAAAGCCTGGGCCCCTTAAACACGTAGTAAGCACATTCCCCCAGCAGTGCCCAGGCAGGAGCTGCAGAGCTGGGCTGCGACACCCCGGCAGGACTTGGAACAGCACACAAGCAGCTGAGAATGAGCTGCAGCCAGCAACCATCCAGCAAGCAGGAACAACACTTCTGATCTTAAAAAAAAAAAAGACATAAAATAACAGCTGCAAAGGGCAAGTGACATTTGAGCCCCCGGTGCTGGCAGCAGGGAGGGGCAAAGGGCTGCTCCACAGGCAAGGGCTCCTCTGCCTTTGCCTTGCAGCAGCTGGAAGAGCTGGACTTTGGCTTTTGATCCAGGCAGAGGGCGCAGAGCCTGCCGCTCCCAGGGCCAGGAAAGCAACAGACCAGGAACACCCAGGAAAGCGCCGGTGACAGCTGCCAGCTCCACAGGCACTCCCCAGAGCCGCCCTCCACCCCGCAAACAGGAGCAGATCCCCAGGAGCACTCCAGGCAGGCAGACACCCCCTCCCCACCATCACCCACCCACAGCCACCCCAGCACAGGGGGGAAAAGCAGCAGCAGCTCCTCCAAGCCACCTGCAGTGGAAAGGAAAAGCTCCATCTCCAGGACCTATTTATTTTGAGGCTGCCAACGAGGAAGCGATTAGCTTCAGGGGATTAACTGTTGGGAATCCTTCTTGTCCAGAGGGGAAAGTCTCAGTTTCACCAAGTACAAGGAGGGATCTCCAGGCTGGAATGAGAGAGCAGGATCAAAAGAATGCTGCAAAGCAAATCCCAAGCTGCTATGGGAGAGAAGAGGTTTGGGAATCTTGACATTTAATCACTCAGTAACCAAAGGTTTGCAGACATGTCTAATAAGACAATTATAGTGCATGTTAATAATAGATTATTAAAAAGCTTATTTATGGAGGTTTAAGCAGGCAGATGGTAGGGCCATGGTGATAAGGCTCTCTCTTTCTAGAGCCTGTGCTACCTCCCAGCTCCCAGAGATGCAGCAGGGATTCGCCTTCCTCTGCCTCCAGCTCCCTGCCCTTAACCCTCACATGATTGCCCAAAGCAAAGCAGCAAACCCCTGCAGAGGGACTGCAGCCAGGAGAAGATTCTTATGGGGCATTTTGGGGTGCTCAGAGCTCCCAGCCTCTCTGCAGAGCAAGGACTGGGTGATGAAGTAATGGAAAAGTTCATCTCAGGTGCAGTCAAGGGAAAAACCAACATCAACAGGCAGCAAGGAGTTGGTCACAGCCAGGACAGGGTTAAAGCCACCAACAAACACCTGCCTTGGTTTTCCAGGGGGTGTCCCTCCTCCCCCAGAGCCCTGATCCCAATAGACTTTATTCTGGGAAAGCTCCCAAGGAGGCTGGAATAGGGCTGGTTTGTCTTAGTTTGGATAACAAAGGGGAAAATGCGCATTTCGGGCCAGGAGGTGATTCACCAGCATCCCTGTTCCCGGGGCCAGGGCAGGTCCAGGCACCCAGAGGAAAAACAGAAAACAGGAGCTCTAGAACAAGAAGACGGTAAAAATGAAACAAATGCAACTGCAAGTCTCGATAGGGAAGGAAAAAACCCAGACATTGCCAGGCTGTACCATGGAGCTGCAGATCCAAAGCCAGAGGGACAGGTCCATCCAGGAGCATCAGCATCACTCTGAGCCTCCCTAAATTCTGCTTCTGCCTCATGGACGGTAAAAATCCACCACACTCCAGTGTCCCTCTGCACACACTGGAGAGCCGAGGGCTCAGGAGCCAGAAACCTCTGCCCTGGGCACACTCGGGCATGTCAACAGGATTTTCCAGAGCATCTCGACACAGAAGCCTCAAGGGTGTTTGCACTGTCTGGGTGCTCTGGGAAAGGGCATGGCATTCTCAGGGCATTAAAAACACACGTAGGAGCAAACAAGAGAAAGAGCTTCCTCCCCGGCACGACAGAACAGGCAAGAGGAAAAAAAAAAAAAAACCCAAACAAAAAAACCCCACGAAGCCTGAAACAAGCTGACAAGGAAAATGTAAGGTTCTCGCACATTTTATGCACTTGGTGAAGGCGGGCTGGGGAGAACAAAAATGCCTTGGCATCGGAGAGCACACAGCCAGCCAAGCGGAGGGAAGCAAACGCCGGGAAAAGCGCTGGAAGGGCAGCATCAGGCACCTGAGCACTGACCCTGTCCCCCAGCAGCAGCCGGGGCCATCTCTGCTCCTGCACCCCCCGCGCATCCCCTGCCCGTGACCGTTAACGGGCGGGGGCTGCCCCGCCGCCGACCCCAATCCCCGCCCCGGGAGCGGCGTCTGCTCGGCGGCTGCTGCCATTGACCCGAGCGAGCCGGCCCCGCCGGGGTCACCCGCGCCACCTCCTGCCGGCCCCGCCGGGGTCACCCGCGCCACCTCCTGCCGGCCCCGCCGCGCCGGGTCAGCGTCACCCGTGCCACCTCCTGCCAGCGCTGTCGCGGGGGACAGGGACAGGGACGCTGGGGGCCCCGTCCCCCCGCCCGGCCCCAGCCGGTCACCGCAGCCGGCTGCCACCTCCCGCAGCAGCCTGAGAGCCTCCGGAGCCGCCACCAACGCCAGTCCAGCGCTCCCTGGCAGTCCCAACCTCCCAAGTGGAGGCTGCAAACCCAAATATTTTATTTGCTTAATTGCTGCAAACGAAGTCGGAGCCGAGCGCAAACAGCTTCCGCATAATTCCGGCAGGAGGGCCACGCAGCAGCGCGGCTGTGTCCCCATCGCGTGTCCCCGCCGCCGAAAACAGCCCCGGAGCGCGGGCTGGGACCCCCGGGCAGCTGAGCAGCTCACCGCTGAGCTCTTGGGTGCAGCACACAGAAGCAGAGGTGCACCTCACCATGGAATCATTTGGGTTGGGAAACAGCACTGAGTCCAGCCATGCCCGCAGCACGTCCCCAGGTGCCACATCCACCTTTCCTGGCAGGGAAGGCAAGAGGGAGGGAAATACCGGAGCCTGCACAACCTCCTGCCCCCGGCGGCTCCTGGCCACGGGCTTCCAGCAGGGAAAGGCTCCTGCCACAAAGTGCCCAAGGAGGAGCGATGGGGCTGCCAAAGGCTGGTGCCAAGCACAGGTCCCCATCCCAGCCTGCCGACACCATACGATCCCCTGCACCCCTCAGTTTGGGGGGTCAGCCAGTGCCTCCCAACCTCACCCAAGTCCCCTCCGTGACAAGCACAACGGGCCGGCAATGACAGCTCAGTCACTGTGAAACCTTCATGAACTACAAGAAGTTGGAGGGCTGCAGGAAGGAGCAAAGAACACCCTAAGGCCGTGGTGGGCTGTAACCAGGGCATCCTGCTTTCTCCCTGTGCCTCACTTCCCCCACCTGTAGAAGGGACCACCTACGCCCCTTCTTCACAAAGGCACAGCTAAAAAAACCCCATCTTCTGAAAATATCCACCGAGACAAGCAGTGTGTCCTCCCCAGAGGCCCAGAGCACGTGCAAATGGCTCCAATATATTTCTCCTAGCCCTTGCCCACTGTGCAGCCCCAGGGATGAGCTGGGCAACCTCCCCGCAGCCGGCCAAGCCACACCATCAGGATCAAACAGCAGATCCAGGTAAAAGCAGCCTGCAGTGGAGCAGGGGGGCTGGCAGCAGACCCCTCACCTCCAGCTGGATCCAGTCCTTTCAGCTCCACTGCGGAGCTGAGCCTGCTCTGCATCTGCCAGGGAAACGGAGAAAACGCACTCCTGATTTACTCCAGGAGCAGGCTCGATCCTGCCCTTCGCCGATGCCGTTCTGCAGGGAAGGGACCCCATCGAGGGAAAAGGGTTTGCTTGGGAGGGGACCCTCCCCACAAAGCCACCCCAGCCCCCGGTGCTTCCCCACCTCTGCCCCTCCAGCAGCTCAGCCCCGAGAGCCAGCACAGCACCACGCACCAGGGCTGGGCAGCAGCAAACCCCAAATCCCCCTCTGAAACCAGGGCGGGCAGAGGCCCCTTACTCCACCAGCCCCCATCAGCTCCATGCCTCAGTTTCCCTTTTGCCCCCTGCTCGGCCCCGAAGCTCAGAGCAGAAGCACACAGCCTCTCCCCCCAAAATACAAACCCGTTCCCTCCCCATCTCCCCCACCCTGCAGGAGCCGGGGGAGCCTGAACGGCTTCGCATCCCCCCACCCACCGTCCCTCGATCCCCCATGTACGGGTCAGCCGCCGCTTGTTTTCTGCTGATGGGTGTCACTATTTATAATCTTTGGAGAAATGCCACTACCCAAAAAAACAAAATCAATGCACCACCACAGGGACTGTGTGCAGGTGAACAGCTTGGATTTAAAGGTAAAAAACCAAAGAACTAGGCAAAAATACACTTTAATGTGTATTTAATGTGATCAGCATCACCCAGGAGCTGGGAGCAATAGCACCAGGGAACCCTTGGAGTGAGGCACCAACTCCCGTGGCTCCGTTTCCCCGAAAAAGCGCTGGCAGCCCCCGGTAGCACCTCGGGAGCCCCAAATTCCCATTCTCCGCAGCGTCCAACCCCATTGCCAGCCTCCCGAAGGGACTGGGAGCCAGCCACTCGTCGTGTCCCGCACGCCGCACCAGCTCTCCCCGAGCCCCTACCCGGGGGTCCCGGGGGGCGCAGGGCTCAGCACGGGTAGATCGGGGGAGGAGTGGAACATTAAAAATACGTAAATTAATCAAATTAATCGATCGATCGTATCTCCGTACAACTGCCCCAATACCCCCCCAGCAAAACGAGAGCCGGGAGGTTGCGATCGGAGCCGCCACCTGTTCCTACCGGAGGGTCCCCAGCTTCCCGCCGGAGCCGCCAGTGAAAGCACCGGGATCCCGCCGGGCACCGGCCGGGGGGCTCCTCTCGCCGTGCTCCCCCCGCCGCCACCGGGGGAAGTTTTCCCTGCCGGAGTGCGGCGGGAGGGGGGGGGGGGGGGTTTGGAGGCGGCCCCGGCACCGGCAGCGAGCGGGAACCGTGGGGCTGCTCTCGGCGGAGCATCCCGGGGCTGGGGGGCGCTGCCGAGACCCCCCGGCCGCCGCACTCCCGGCAGGGAAAACTTCCCCCGGTGGCGGCGGGGGGGGGGGGGGGCGCAGGCGAGAGGAGCCCCCATACCGGTGCCCGGAGGGGACGGAGGCGGGATTCTGGTGGTTTCACGGAGGACAGGGGTCCCGAGGCGGTTCGGACACCCTCCGCTGGGAACAGGTGGCGGTGGGCCGGGCGGGACCCTCCGCGCACCGGGGTCGGTGGAGCCCCGGAACCGCACCGAGCGAGCAGGACCCCTCTCCCCGGCGCACACGCAGCGCTCCGTTCCTACCGGCGGGCGTCTCGGTGTCCAGCGCGTAGACCCGCAGGGCGAGGGCGAGCAGCAGCGCCCGGGCGCTCCGCATGGTGCGGCCGGTGCCGGGACCGAGGGGGGGCGGCGGGGCCGTGCCCGCCGCCGCCGCTGCGCGCCCGCGGTTCCGGCGCGGCGGGGGCGCAGCGGGGCCCCCGTGCCCGCCCCGCGCCTCAAATACCAGCGGCGGCGGCTCGCGCCCGCCGTGACGTCACCGCCGCCCGCGGGGGGGCGCGGGAGGGGGGGGGGCGCCGGTACCGGGAACGGCAACGGCGGGCGGGGCGGCGGCGCCCCCTGGCGGACTCGAGCGGTGGCGCTGCGGGGGAAGTTTGGGAGCAGCGGCGGGAGCTACGGGGGCACTGGGGGGTTCTCTGGTACCGGGGGAGAGCAGAGCTGGGGAGGGGTCCCGGGAGCTGCGGGCTCCGGGCGGCGCTCGGTTAAGGGAGGAACTTCTCTCGTATTGGGGGGTGCGGGGAGAGGGGCGGTCCCGGGAGTTAAGGGGAGGGGGGGCGGTGCGTGGGTAAGGGGCGGGGGGGCCTCCTGTACCGGGGGGTGGGAGGAGGGGAATATCCGGTACCGGGAGGGAGGGGGAGGAGGTCCCAGGAGAGGCGGGGAGTGGGGGTCCCGGGAATTACGGGCTGAGGGAGGTGCGCGCTTAAGGGAGGGGAGGTCTCCGGTGCCGGGGGAGAGCGGCTGGGGCTGCCCGGGAGCGCCTCTTGAGTGAGGGGTGGGGCACGGGAGGACCCCGCAAGGGTGCGGAGAAAGCACGGGGGGCCGGCTGCAGGGAGGCCCCGTCGCGCGGAGCTGCTGCGGTGTCTCCTGTTGCGGCGGAGCGGGGAAAGAGAGGTTCCCTGCGGGCAGGGGCCTGCCAGGCTCTGGGGCTGGGGGGTCCCTGGTTTTCGGGGTGTGCAGGGATGCAGGGATAGTCCCCAGCTTGGGGGGCCTGCCTCCAGAAGGGTCCCCACGACTCCCCAAATGCAGGGGTCTCCTCAGGGGTCCCAGTTGTAGGGTCCTCACCAAGCTGGGACTGGATCCTGCAGGGTTTGCAGTTGCGGGACAGGTGCTGGGAGGAGGCTGGGAGAAGGGAGGTGATGGTGACACCCACTCTGGGGTGGGTTCCCCAGCCCTCGAGTGCCCCCATCACCCCTGGGCTGTGCCCGAGGCTGTGGGGCAGAGACAAGACCCTATGGACTGGACACTGGGGACAGAGCCTCCTGCCCCTTGCAGGGTGTCCTCGGACCCTGAAACTCCCCTGGTCCTCCACCACAGGCTGGATGTCCTTGGGGGACAGGGACAGGATGCTTGGCTCCGCAGGATGGTGACAGGGAAAGCCAGACAAGGCTGTGTGGGAGTGGCAGTGGCACCTGAGACCCCAGAGACACCCAGCACAGCCACCATCCCCCCAGTGAGGGGAGGTGCAGGATCTAACTCAGAGTGAGCAGAAAGGAGAAAAACCTGGAAGGACGGAAAAGGAGGAGAATCTCTGTCCGTTTCCCAGCCGAATGCACAGGATCAGAGCACTGGCAGCCCTGGTGTCCCTGCCGGCAGTGCCAGCAGAGATGAAAGGCCCCTTGTTTGTTGACATCCTCTCCAGCCCTATTTCTGGAGGAAAATGTTTTCCCAAAGGTTTGAGGTGAGGAGGAGGGGAACTTTGCATCAGCTTTCTGGTGTGATCCATGCTTAGGTCACCTAGCCCTGGCTGCAGCTCCACGGTGTGAAACTGCCTTGGGCACAGGGAAACTTGGAAAGCAGAGGGAACAACGCTGGAAATGTTGGGACTTCTTACCCCAAAGCACACAGGGAGAATCCCTGGCATTGGCATCATCCTGCGATGATTCAGCCTTGTCCTGAAGGACAGCACCCAGTTGCCAGCATTCAGCAGGGTGACAGAGGCAGGGGGATGGTGTCTGGGGGTTGCTGAGCCTGGCAAAGCCACTGGGGAGCTCCCAGCCCCAGAAGTAGGACAGCACTGCCTGCCATCTCCATCCAAGTTCAGCTCATCCCTAGGGATGCTGCTGTGCTGCTTCTCCGTGTTGGGTTGGCTTCATTTTCTGGGGACACTGCACTGACACATGGCACTGCACAGCCCTGGGGACACTGCACTGACCTGGGCACACTGCAGAGCCCCCGCCTGGCCCCCTCCTCTCTGGGACAGGGGTTCAGCACATCTCAGAGCTGCCAACCCCAAATACTCCTCCTGTCAGTGTCCCCTGGTGTCTCCCCTGCCTGTGCCATAGGGGTACAAAACGTTCATCTTCCATTCCCAGCTGCCCCCAGCGGCACCCCCAGCAGGTTAGCCCCATGGTGACACTTCTTGCAGGATGCATCCGTCCCCATGGATCTGGGGACAAACCAGACCAGCACCGTGTGTCCCCCAACCAGGACGGCACATCTGGGGTGACGGCAGGGGGTGATGGACACTCCTCTCCAAGTTGCCTCACTCTGAGCGTGGAGTGATCCTGACAAATCCTCTCCCCAGTGACACTAAAAGCCTGTTAAAATAATGCCCAATAAGGGAATTAAGCTGCTAAGATGTGTGGCAGCGAAGGCAGGAGAGGGCTGGCACGGCGCAGGCTGGCACGGTGCTGAGGGTGGCACTTTGCAGGATCCCCCTGGAGTTTTTTTGAGAAAAATCCCCCAAATCCTTCTGGGAAGAGGAGCTGGGTGATGCAGCAGCCGAGGGATGGGCTGGGGATAGTCTCTGCCCAGACTGGGGAGGAATCTGGAGGGGTCTTCACCCAGCAGCTGAACTGAAAATGTTCGTGGAGGAAATGCAGCCAAGGGTAAGCAGAAGCAGAATATTCCCAGGATTCTGGGGGAATCAACCAGGAAACGTGGAGTTTTTAAGCTGCACAAGCCTGTTGGAGCACTGTGCTGTGCTTTCCACCACCTTTTAAACCCCTGAATTGTACTTCCAAAGCAATCACTTCAAAAAACAATAAAAAGGGGGTTTGCTGCAGCCAGCGTATCACAACAGAACTGTTCCCCATTCCCTGTGGTCACTGTGCTGCTCTGACAGTCCCACCACCCATCCGTGCCACCTCCTCAGGGGAGCCCTGCGGTCCATCGGTGCCACCCCCGTGCTTCCCCCGCGGGATCATCAGTGCACCAGGAGCTGTGGGAGCTCAGCACATCACTCTGGATGTCCAGAGTTACCGAGACAACCCTTGGGGGAGCTCGGAAATCCTGGAATGTTGCCAGAAGTGCCTGGTGGATGGATTTTGACCCTGCACGGGATGTGCCACCTGTTTGAGGACAAAAGAGTCACTTGGGGATAAATGGTGTAAGAATTAAGTATTCACAGGGTGGAAATATACATTTTAGGATTTTGGTACAGGGGGGTTATGGAGACAAGATGGAAGAATCAGGGCATGTCTTGTCCTTCTTTCTTCTTCTTGTCATCCATTTTCTGTGGTGATGTTGGCACTTTGGGATTGGTTCTTGGTGAAGGTGCACTTGCTAATATGGGTGAAAGGTATTGGGAAATAAAGGTAAATATGATGTACGTAGTTTTTAGTATAAAAATAGACGACTGCCCAGTGGGAGGTCAGAGTGCCCTTGGCTGCCTTGCTGGTCAGACCTCTGTCGGGCTGGAAGAAAATTTTGTAGATAAGAAATAATAAACAATATCAAAGACTGAAAATGTGAAGAGTCCAGACTCGTCCTTTGGAGCACGGGCTGTGCCAAGGCCATCCTACGCGTGACCGGGCAGAGACGAGCAGCCGGAGCGGCCGAGGAGCCACCGCGCGCTGCAGGCACAGCACCAATTCCGCACGAGCGGCACGGACACGGGGGCTCCACAAAGGCTCCTTGGCCCCAACAAGGGCTGGCACTGCCCCGGGGCAGGCGGGCAGCACCTCCCGGGGCTCCTCCCTGGGGAAGGGGCTTGGGGAGCCTCCCGAGGTGATGGAGCTGAGGCTGGGGAGGGATGCAGGGAGGAATACACTGATGGTGCACATTCATGTTGTGACCGGGTTTGGGGACAAGCAGGAATTGTCCTCAGGGCTCTGCATGAGGACAGTTACTGACAATTGTCCCTCCAGCACATCCAGCTCAATCCCACCTGTCCAACAGGGCTGAAAGGGAGGAAAGTTCGGCCAAGGACCCACCACTGCTTCCCCGAGCTGGGGGGAACCTGCCTGGCACTGACAGGGCCACAGGGATACTGGATGTGTTTGGAGGGGACACAGCACCCATCATGCGTGGTCTGGGACTAACCCTGCACTGAGGGAAGAAAGGAGGGACAAAGGGAAGCAGTGAGGAAGGAAGGTTGGATGGGCAAATGGCACTGCCCCATGCAGCTGCAGGGATGAAGCCAGTGGCAACCCATCAGGAACAAGCTCCATCCCATTCCCGAGGTGCGAATCCTTTCTCCTAACCCTTCCCAAGCATCTCCATCCACCCTGAGCACTGGCAGGATGAGCCTGCAGTCCCCTGCCCTGTCTCCCTGTGCCATCAGCCCCCAACAGTCTTGCAGGAGCAATCGAGTTAAAATGAAGTAATCACTTTTCAAGTACAGTCATTTGCAGGAAAAATATAGGCCTTGCTATGATTGCAAATGGTCTCCACTGCAACCATCCCTCCCACTCAGGAGAGAAATGTTTTCAGCTCTGGGGTGCTCACTGACAGCAGCCTCAACTGCAGCCAGTGTGGCTACATCACACCTTATGGCTTCTCCCACGTTGGGGGCAAAGAAATGGGACTTGGGGCTTTGAATTCTTAGGAGCCAGCAGTACTTTCAGGAGGATTCTTTTGCTCTCAGATATCTCTGTGGAATGGCAGGTTGAGGGAGTAGGGCTGCCCTGAGCCCTTAACCCAGAGCCCAGGGATGGGGCTGCAGCACCCACTGGTCCTCCCCAAACCACTGGGCAAGCATCTCCATACTGACCACACCAAAACCCTTTAAATTTTGACTTATTTCAGAATACCATCTTTTGCTGCCCAGCATAGTAATCCCTAATTTTTCCCCATTAAACCCACAGGACACAGAGCCCATCACTCCCTCCCCAGCATCACTCCCAGCAGTGCCTTCCCTGCAGCAAACAGCTCTTGCAGAGCTGCTGGGACACAACACCCCACACTGAATTTTAAGCAATTTCACCCCCCAAAAACTTTTTGCCTTCTGGGTTTTTTTCCTCCTTTCCCCTTTATTCCAGTCTCTCTCCCTCTTTCTCCCATATCCCCCCATTTCTTTTTCTATATCTCCACCTATCACACACCCATCCAGCTCTAACAACTCTCTGCTATTTTCTTAAATCACCTGCCTTTTGCTAATGCCAAAAGCCCTTTTTCTTTCTTAACAGACAAAATAGATTATCTCATCCTGCTGTTCTCCTCCCTGTCTGTCCAGCCCCAAGTGGTCAGACGCCCGCCGCAGTGCCGTGGCCGGATGTAATAGGGCTATTAGATGAGTTATCACAGCCTGAAAGGATGAAATAACTTCTGTGCCTTCATCCAAATAAAACTCCCTATTCCTGTTCAATGCAACAAATGAATAACAGTTCCCAGGGGAAATAGCTAGGAAAATGTTAGAAGATGTTATAAGGTGTTTGAAGGTGTTATTTAAGATCCAACCCTTCTTGGTTTGGGCTCAAAGGGCATGGGGGTTTCTCCATGGGGAATTGGGAAGCCCAAGGATCAGTGCCAACACACAGAGCTAAATCCTCACCCAGGTGCTCCTCCAACATTTTTTGACTGCTCAGTGGCACAACCTCATCAACGTCCCACATGTGGCTGAATCCTCGGACCACTGACATCCAGCAAACTGCTGTCTTCTCACCCCAGCTACTAATTCCAAGGAGAAACTTTGCTTTTCATCTCAGAAAGAGATGTCTCGAGCTGCCCCTGCATTTCCCAAGGCTCCATGCAATGTCCCCAGATGTGCAGGTGGAACACCCGGCCCAGCCCACAGCAGCGTCCCAGCCCCTGTGGGAGATGCTCTGGAGCTGGCCAGGAGCTCTGGCTGAGCCCTGCAGGCCACACTGCCCTGGCCAGCCCTGACTGACCTCCCTGTGGCACCAACTCCCCCAGTGGGGTTTCACAGCCCTTCCTCAGAGGGATGCAAACCCCCAGGGCCTCCCTCCTGGGCTAGTGAGGAACAGCCCAAGGCAGAGGCTCCACTGCAGAATTCTAAATCCCAACACTTACTAGGACTCTGCTTGTTCCCCCTCTGTTACCCTCCTAAACCCACCCACTTCTGTCCTCTCTAAAGTGTGACAGACATGAGGACAGTGGCACCAGAGTGTCACCTCTGGGCACACTGTGATGCTCCTGGGGCTGCACCCACGGCACCTGGAGCCACAGCTGCTTCCTGGCCACCTGTGCAGGAAAAGCCCAAATGTTTCCTCCATGTCACCTTGCTGTGGGCTTATTTATTTTCCTTCAAGTCATTTTTGTCTCTTTTTTTTATTCCTGGAAAGACCTCTGTGAGTGTGGGGTAGAAAAGCAGGAACAGCTCTGCATTACCTTGTAGTCCCCACCCTGGAATTGTCACATAAACAGTTAAAAATTACATTACTGGGGACACAAGTGCCCATTCCAGTCCCTTCCCTGCTTTTGGAACTGTCTGGGAGAGTCATAAATGCTCCTGGAATTTTAGCAGACTGCTTTTAACCCCAAACACACCCCAGCACCATGCACCATCCGTCTGTCCACCTGCTCAGCAATTCAGCCAGCCCAGCTGCCATTCCAGCTGCTTGGATTTGCCCATCCCTAAACCTCGCAAGAAAATGACCTTGATTAAAAACCAACCAGAACCAAGGCATAGAACCCAGCCAGTTCTACACCAAAGCTCTTTGTGCTGCTCCTTCGGTATTGCCTCAGGATGGAGGTTTTCTTTGGGGGGATGTAAATCAGCTGAGGCATTTTGTGTCTCTGATCACATCCAAAATCATAAATGTCATTTATTTTCAGACCTGAGGTTTGGCTATTGCTCAAATATCTCATAATCATGTCTCAGTGCTGACAGGCTGGAGCCTGAGCACAGAGCTGGCTGTGCAACCAGCTCCTTTTAAAATCCAACGGCAAGGAAAGGAAGGAACAGTATCACATCCAATGTTCATTTATTATCATTTTAAATTTGGTTTTACATCTTGTTTGGGTTTATTTTGTTCAGTTTTCTGTGCAGGAGAAGTGTCAGCTCTCCTGTCTCTTGTTTGGCCTCCTCTGAGCATCGGCAGCTCTGCTTTGGTGCCTTTCCAAATCCCGTTGGGGAAAGGCTGCGCTCGGCAGTTTGTGACAAAAAGAGTTTATCGGGCATTTCATGGGAACAAACAAAACCAACTGGCTCAGGCATGGACAGAACCCAGACATCCATCAGTTCTTTTCCCAAATAATTGTTCACACTAACAATTTCCTGCAATGACGGGGAAATTTCAGGTCTACAGACAACAGAAGGAAAATGAGAATTTAAAATGCAGTTTTAAAAGGATAAGAGACACCAATTTGGTGCCTTTCTTCACCTGGGCAACTTTTCAAGCTGTTCCAAGAGATCTTCCCTGCCAAGTCACTTGGGATGATGCCTCTGGGTGCCATTGTGGCAACATGGGGCCCAAAAGAAGCATCTCCCCAAAAGCAGCGTCTCCCCTCCCCACCCCGGCCGTGCTCTTCCTCATCCCTGTGGACATCACACCTCACTTCTGAGTCACCTCCCAAACACCAACCTCCGAGACCAGTTCCTGCACTGTCCCAAGCTGGAAAAATGCCTGAACAGGATGATTTTTGCATCAATCACCCCGAAAGTCCATGGATGGAAGAGCTCCACTGCACAACCTGAATACTGGCAGCACAGGAAAAAGCCATGATGGGAAAAGCAAGGAGCAAGCAAGGACGATGTCCCAGCACAGCTGGATCCTCTCAGCATCTCTCTCTCCTTCCTTATTTATGGTTGGAGCTGAATCCTCCTTGTTCATCTCCTTGGCAGAGGATCAGAACTCATCAATTCTCCATTCGCCACCAAGCGTCGTGTTTCTTCCCAGACATTTTTTCTTAATTATCTGACAATAAAACAACTTAAAGGGGGATTAATAAAAAATCAGAGAGGCAAAAAAACAGCCATCAGTGTGCTTAAAAAAATAAACCTCTGTGGGCATCCCATCTCGCTGCCCTCATCCCCATGTAGACTTGGGAGCATCAGGCACACGTTTTGAGGTGAAGAATTCAATAGTTTATGGGATTGGCCAGCTCCATCAGAGATGTTAAATGAGGGATTCAGGGATAAACCAAGGATTATGTAAAGCAGATCTTTAAGGACAATGTGTTTTCCAGTCAAAGATTCGGGCATGTCTAATAAAAAGCGATTGATGTCAGAGCAATGGGGCTCTACCAGCAGTGCTGGGTTTGGGGGGAATGAGGCTCAAAATGGGAAAATAACCAGCTGAGCTGTTCTTAAGCATTACAAAATGCAGGAGGTGGGGAGGGGCTGGCCCCAGGAGCCTGCAATGGACACAGGAGCAGGATGGTGGTATAGTAGGAGTCCTAGTAAAATATCTGTATTGTATTTGAGTATCTGTACATAGGCCTTGCCCTGATAAGCCCCGGTTGTTCTTGATGGGCTGCAGCTGTGATGTCCTTCATTGGGCTGCAGCTGTGGCTAGTGAAGATAACTGGGATAAAGGGGGCTGGGCTTGGCCAGTCAGGGAGAGCCTGGAAGGAGCCCTGACTAAGAAGCAGCAACAAGCAGGAGTCTGTGATGTGAAGAACTGCCCCCAAGAAATATCACTGAGAAGGTATGGGACTTTAGAAATATAACAACAAGATAACAACATGGTGGCTGCAGAGATTGGAAGAGGCAGACAGGTCTGGGCACGCAGGAGCTCAGTGCTGAGGGCCGGGGCAGCCCCTCTGCCGCCTTCCCCCACGGGGCACTCTGAGCATCCCCTTCTCTGCCTGCACAAGGAAGATGTTCTGCAGCTTGTTTGCAAGCCTTGTCCTTTTGGCGCATCCCAGCCCTAAAATCCCATCCCAGCCTCCTGACCTGATGTCCAGGGGATCCAACAGGGCTTGGACCACATCTAGCTGCCCTGGAACAGGCACGGAGATGCAACATCAAAATCCCCCCTCAGAAACCCTTCCCAGAAATCTCTCCAGCCTCAGCTTTCTTATTTTTTCCTAAGCAAAGCAGACACACACCTTCCATTTCTCCACCAAAAAGGGAAAAGGCAATAAATTATTATTCCCCTTAATTAAAAGGGGTGTCAGTCTTATAAGCAGTTAATTAATAATTCCACGTTAACTTAATTAAGCACTGGGAGAGCTCAAGGCAGCACAGTCTGCATGAGGCTCCTGGGCTCAGGCTGAACCTGCTGGGCTCAACTCCTCCTAAACCAGGAGATAAAATCTCTGTCCTCAACATGATTTAGGGATGAAATGCCACCCTGGTGTCACAAAGGTGCTTGTTCCCACCCTGCATCCCCTCATGCCTGCAGGAACAAATCCAGCTTATGATCAGAACTCCTGCTTTCCAGCCATGCCCAAGTGTGAACAATTGCAATTAATTGATGGCTGTAAATCATGCCATTGTGATAAATCAGAGCTCGTTAACAATAACAGGGGTTAAAGCAGAGGGGAGCAGAGGACAGCACTCCTTCCCCCTGCCAGGTGCTGGGCAATCATCTCCTCTTCCTCCGCTGCCCACCCACTCCTAAACCCTCAAGTGCAAAGTGGATTTTCATGCAAGGCTCCTATAAAAAAGTGCAATTCCAGGATGTGAAGTAGTCATTAATCACCCGGAAATTGTGCTTGTTACAGGAGAAACATTAACAAAATAATCATAAATCGTCTGCCAGCTCTGATTTGCGGGAGCACACGTTTGCAAGGGGATGGAGAGGCCTCTCATTTGGCTTCTGTAATTAGTGATTAACCCTTTGCCATGCAGGGCAGAGCACAGACACAACCAGCATTCTACACCATGGATTGCTCGTGCATCCCCCCAACACAAAATATCTGAGGCATTCCTGGCGACTTGGAAAGCTGTAGGTTTTGAGGTTATTAAAATCCCATCATTTTGTTGCTGTGGTTAGATTAAAATGATTAAATGATTGAAATGTCCAGCCATGCTGGAGGCAGCTGGGGAGGCCCCTTCCTGCCTGGAGGTGGAGGTGCTTCCAGGACCTGGATGTGCCCAGGATTCCAAACCAACCAGGTGGGAAAAGGCTGTTTTGTCCTGTGACTCTGCTGTCCTTGCAGTGCCATCACATGGGAGACTTTTACATCCACCTACAAGTGACCTTAATGCTCCTTGTAAACTGAAGAAGTCGGTGAGAAAAGTTCTTTATTAGTCTCTCTTCTCCATGCTGTCCAGAGGCTCAGGTGGGAACACCCCTGAGCCCTCCAAGGCATCCCCAAAAGCAAATCATAACCTAGAAAGGGCAGAAAACCTGTCACCAGCACTTTGGAAGAGAGTTTTTTCCAAACCTGAACTTTTCCTTCATCTTGAATCTGAATTCACACCCCAAAGACTATGTTGCTTTCCTTTTTTGTTAAAAAAATTATGTGAACATATCAAGCAGCTTGACTAAATTTTCTACCTAGGATCATGACAGTCTTAGGGCTGGGTCACCTGAGACAGAAAAGATCCTGCCCTGAGCACCTGGCCTTGTTTTAGTACCCACCAGTATCCGTCTGTGCTGGATCCCCGCAATGGGGCCAGGCTTGGGACGGCCTGTGAGGATCCAGGAGGGATCTGTGGGGCTGAACCAAGCAACTCCTCCCCTGGACATCAATCCTTTGCAAAGCAATCCTCTGTGACAGGTCTATCGGGAAGGCAGGAGGCTCTGCTTCTCTTTTCCCCCTCTGATCTATTCAGTTATAACTGGAAGACTAAATGAGACCTTTCCTTCAAGATAATTAACAAAACATTGAATTAAATTACTGTCGGGAATTTCTTCCTCACCATTTGTGTCAGGCATCTGTTGTTTTAAGTAATCATGTGACGAACACGTCCCTGCAGCTCTCCCGGCCGGGAGTGTGTCTATCCCAGACAGGACCGGGCAATAAAGCAGAGAAAATGGACTTTTCTCCCCAAAATCACAGAACCATGGAATGGTTTGGGTGGGAAGAGACCTTAAAGCTCATCCCATTCCACGCCTGCCATGGCAGGGATACCTTCCACTGTCCCAGGTGCTGCCAGCCCCAGTGTCCAGCCCGGCCTCGGGCACTGCCAGGGCTCCAGGGCTGATCCTGGAGGTGTTTTCCGATCTAAATGATTCCATGATCCAGTGACCGCTCGGACCGAGATGCTCCTACGCCCATCAGCGATGCCTGCCTGCGCGGACCGGGCACAGTCAATAACTTTGCAGCGTTTTGGGGACAAACGGGCGGGAAGCGGGCGCGGGGAGGCCCCGCCGAGCCCTCGCCCCCTCCGCACACGGGCGGCCGGGCCGCCTTAAGCCGCGGGGGCGGGGCCGGCCGGGGGCGGGGCCAACCCGAGCGTCACCGGCGGCAGCACCGGGCTCAGCCGGGGAGCGCCGACAAGTGCCGAGTACAGCCGAGCGGAGCCGAGTTCAGCCGAATGCAGCGAGCGGCAGCGCGGGCGCTGCGCGGGGCGCGGACCCTCCGAGTGCTGACCCCGCCGGCGCGGACCCTCCGAGTGCTGACCCCGCCGGCGCGGACCCTCCGAGTGCTGACCCCGCCGGCACGGACCCTCCGAGTGCTGACCTCCCTGGTCCGGACCCCCCCGGTGCGGGCACGGTCGGCCTCGGCGGGGACCCCTCCGCTCGGGCTGCTCTATGAGCGGCACGGGGAGGCCGCAGCCGTCGTGCAGTAAGGGGGGGACCCGGGGTGCATTGCAGGGGGTGCAGGAATGGGGTGGGTGTGAATGTGGGGGGCATTGCAGGGAGGGGGTGCAGGCGTAGGGCCGAGGCTGGGGTAGGGGCACAGCTGGGCGGAGATCTGGAGCTGCAGGGGTGCCGAGAGGAGCGGGGGTGCAGGTTTTGGGGGTGCAGTGCAGGGGGGTCAGGAGTTGCCCATCCCAGATGTAGAGGATGGGGATGGGTTGCAGCTCCCTGTGGGACCCCTGAACATGCAGGGGGACTGGAGGATCCTAGGATGCCCCAATGTTTTCGTGGTGCCATGGTCTCACAGGTGGATGCTGGGGATGATGCCTCCATATCCCCCACCCTCCTGCTGCTGCTCTGTCAATTGGTCTTAACCTCATGTTTTTCTCAAAAAGCCCATTCTTGCTTAATTTGGGGTACGACAGGAAGTCCAAGCCTCAGCATCGCTGTGCCCCAACTTGACCCTGGGTTGCATCCTTCTGATGGGTCTTCCCTTTGAGATCTCAATTTAGGGACTAAAGCAGCATCACAAGCATTTTTTGGGACAGCTGCTGATGCTCAGCGTCAAAAATCCTGGAAAGGAGAAATTGTCATTTAGTGGAGTTTAGGCCATTTTTTTCAAGGGAGGAGACTGAGCTCCTGCTGCCCCCCTTGAACCAGCTCAGTTCACGCTGATACATTGTCCAGGTGCATCCAGACACCAATCCCCTGGTTTTTTTGGAGGACTGTTGCTCTTCCAAATGATCATTTAGTTGTGCAATGGTGCTTGTCAACACTGCTACTTCCTGAGATTTGCTGTTACCACCCCATTGCTTGTGCAAGACTGGTCTTGCTTTGTGCTTTGTGACTTCTCCCTTTTCACAGATTTCCAGAAATACCCCAGTTTCCCATAACGCTCGAGCGGGGCAGGATGAGCCGTAAAATCCCCAGCCAAAACCGCAGCTTTTTTACACAACCTGCCGAGTTTGTTAAGTTTAGTGAGCATCTCTGGGCTTGGTGACACAGGATTGTTTTGGGCGGTTGGCTTTTAGCAGCCTTTTCAAAAATCTGTCCTTCTGTCTAACAGAAATCTGATTGTTTTGATAGGATGAGGCCTACGGTGCTGTTAATTTAGGTGTAGGTGATACAGGCACCCTCCAGCTTCAGCCACAGCACAGAAGGCATCAGCAAACTGGTGTTGATGCCCTTTTCCTTTGTGTCTCCTTGTTCAGACTGAAGGACCTGGAAGTGCCCAAGGTGGGGGACTGCGATGTCCACGTCAAGATGTTGGCAGCACCCATCAACCCCGCCGACATCAACATGATCCAAGGTAGTGTGTTGGATCAATACTTTGCACGTTGGCTCTTGCAGGATGCTCTGAGTTGGAAGGGACCCACGAGGATCTTCAAACCCAACTCCTGTCTCGGAGGGTTCAGAGATGGCTCCTGGCACGGGGATTTTGGGGTATGAGGGGGTCTCCAGCTCACTTCCAGCTTCCCTACAGGAACCTACCCCCTCCTGTCGCCGCTGCCTGCCGTGGGGGGGAACGAAGGTGTCGGGGAGGTGCTGGAGGTTGGGCGCCACGTGAAGGCTCTGAAACCTGGGGACTGGGTCATCCCCGCAGACGCCGGACTCGGTGAGTTCACCTCAGCACTGCTGAGTCCTTGCTCACCCCCCTTGCAAAGCATCTTGCCAGGAGATTTTTGAGGTGCTGGAGCCCATGGGGGGTGCCCAGGATTGCCCAGAGAGCAAACCCATGGTCAGCTCCTGTGTGAGCTGCTGTGGGGATTTTGGGGGTTCCAGAGCAAAAGCACAGCTCTCCAAAGCACCATCTTTGCAGGGTGTGGGTAGAGCCATGAACCTCTGCACTTACAGCAATTACACCTGGTGGGATGGGCCTCAAAATGGGGAACAAAACTCCATTAGGGAATGGTGGGTGAGGGAAGCAGGAGCTGGAACCAATGTGAGACCAATCATAATGAGACAGGTGGGATGATTGATTGGGTTATTTCTTACCTATTTATGTCTTGGTTTATTTTCACCACATGTTTTTCTTTTAAATTAATTAATTTGTTTTTATTTTATTTTTAATGTATTTTTTAAAAGCAAGCTCAGTTTCTGCTGCCCAGCCCTGGTAAGGGATGCTGCTCATCCTCCACAGACACAGGGATGTTCTCAAGAAGGATGGGGGTCCCCAGGGAAGGGGCTTCTGTGCACAGGACTTAGCATGCACCCTAGAATACCTGGAATAGGAGCAGTGGCAATGCCATTCGTTATGCCAAACTTGAATTTTACAATAATCTTCTGTAGCATAGATCCTTTATGGGATGTCTGTGCTATTATAAAGCATTGCAGCAATCTGTATTTCTCAGGAAACAACCACATTTTGTCCCATCAGCTTAGAGCTTCCCTAAAGACCTGGGATAAAATATTTCACACAGGCAAGGTCATGGTGGCCTCTCACTGTAGTTTTCTCTTTAATAATGCTCTGCTGGGAAAGTGTGCGAATTTATTTCCCAACAAATGTCTCCCATGCTCCTCCAAAATGCCAATGGCCTGATATTTGCTGGTTGTGGTTTAGTGTCACAGCTTGTTCTTTGCCTATTTCCTCTTAAAAGACTTTCTGCTAAATGAGAGAAGGAAAACGATAGAGTTAAGAGCCTAATGGGGTATTTTTAAGCATAAAACCACTGTAAATAGATGATAGAGGGTTAAATTAGATATAAGCATAGAGGGAGTAAAGCTGACTAAATTGGCTTGGAATATATGGGCTCATCCATAGGATGGAGAGTATTTCCATTATCTCTGCACGCATACCCAGGGAGCCCCAGTCCCATTATCCTTCTGGGAAATGATTAGGCTTTGTTGGGAGATAAATCTTGGCAGGCAGCGAGGAATCCATTCCTTGCCTCTTGGAGCATTTTGATTCTACCCATATGGGAACCCATTCCATAATTCTCTCTCCAGGGTCTAGCTGGTTCCCAGCACCTGATGCTGTGCTGCCAAACCTACAATGTGAGCTGATGGTTTTCCTTTGCTTTCCCCCCTGCTGTGCCTGTGCCCATGGTGCTGCTGTTCCCAGGGACGTGGCGGACACGGGGAGTGTTCCCTGAGGAGGTGCTGCTGAAGGTGCCCAGTGACATCCCGGTGCTCTGCGCTGCCACTCTGAGCGTCAACCCCTGCACAGCGTTCCGGCTGCTGGCTGACTTCGAGAGCCTGGCGCCCGGTATGGCCCCGCCATGAGGGAGCAATTCCACACGGATTTCCCGGCTGCCTCTGCAGTGCAATCTGGGTTTATTCACATAATCTGGGTTTATTCCCATCCAGGTGACTCCGTCATCCAGAACGCCGCCAACAGCGGGGTGGGCCAGGCTGTCATCCAGATCGCCAGGGCCTCTGGCATCAAGACCATCAACGTGGTGAGGGACAGGTGGGTCCTCTGGGGAGGAGCGAGTCTGGGAGCTGGATCTCATCATCCTGCCCATCCAACCCAGGATTTTCTCCCATTTCCTCCTCCAATTTGTTCTCCAGCCTCTTCCCTGTTGTCCCCATGCAATGCCAGAGCAGAAGGAAGGGGAAGGGGGAACTCTGCTTCCTGGCTCATCTAGTCCTCTTTTTTTATCTCCTTTTCCCTCCCCAGACCTGATCTCGCAAAACTGGTGGAGAGGCTGATGGCCCTGGGTGCTGACCATGTCATCACAGAGGAGATGCTGAGAAAGCCAGAGATGAAAGATATATTTAAGGTACCTCAATGCTGATCCCACTAAGAGATGGTCAAGGGCTGTTGCTGCTGTTCAGCACTGCGGGGAAATGCAAGGATGATGGGAAGGACAAATTTCTCTCTAGAAAAGGATTTAGCTGTGATGTGGTCACAAGGGTTTTCAGGTGAAGAGAGAGGTGGGAATGTTGATTCCCTGTTCAGAAGGCTTGATTTATTATTTTATGATATATATACTACATTATAACTATACTAAAAAGAAATAGAAGGAAAAGTTCTCAGAAGCTAGCTAAGCTAAGAATAGAATAGAATGAATAACAAAGATCTGTGTCCTGGCAGAGAGCGAGAGCAGCTCTGCTGTGAGTGGTCAGTAAATCCAAACATCCACAGGAGACCAATCACGGATCCACCTGTTGCATTCCACAGCAGCAGATAACCATTGTTTACATTTGTTGCTGAAACTTCTCAGCTTCAGCAGGAAAAAGTCCTAAGAAAGGATTTTAATGAAAAGATGTCTGCGACATTTAGCCCTGGTAGTGGAGAGATTTTGCTGCTGCTACAAGGGAAAGATCACAGATTTTGGTTCCAATCAAACTGGGCTTGAAGCAGCCTGGTCTAGCTGAAGGTGTCTTCTGCACATGGCAGGGGATTGGAATGATTCCCTTCCAACCCCAGCTGTTCCACGATTCTGATGGATTTTAGCTCTACTACTCTCAGCAGCCCTCAGGTAAATGTTGAGGTTAATGCAGATACTTTATCAAAAACCATGGTCCCATCCCCTAAAGAAGCCATAAAATTTGGGAACCTTTGTCATAAACCCTTGCAGAGCATCCCGAGGCCCCGGCTCGCCCTGAACTGCGTTGGAGGCAAAAGCACCACAGAGATGCTGCGGCATCTGCAGTAAGTTTGGCTGGATGGTGGCTTGGGCACAAGCCTGGGGACGGAAACTGGCAATAGAGGGTCCTGCTCTGGAGTCTGTTGAACTTTTGGAGAGGAAAGATGAGTGGAAAAGTGGTTTGGGGTAACAACAGCCATTTGAAGTCTCACGCTGCTGGGGGTAGTTGGGGTCCAGTTGTGAAGGTTCCCCAGATCCTGGCCAGGTGTAACTGGTGTGCTGAGCTGCAAATTCAGCTAAGGGTGCACAGAAGCAAGAAGAGAGCTTGGAAAGTGGGATCTGAGGGGTAACTGGGGAGCCCTGGGTGCAAGGACAGCCCCAGGGGGGTTGGGGATGACAGAGGAGGAGGTGGCAACTCAGAGCTGCACTTTTGGGGCCACCTAACCCAATACCCCTTTTTCTACTCTAGGCCCAAGGGGACCATGGTCACCTATGGGGGGATGGCAAAGCAGCCTGTGATGGTGCCTGTGGTGAGTACTCCCTCTTTAGTCTCCTGTTCTTCATTGCATGTCCCCATCCCCTCAGTACTGTGGGCACCTGGCTCTCCCCAGGTGCAGATTGAGACCCTCCAGCCTTTTTAATTTGCCTGATGAGGTCCATCACAGGACAAGCTGCGTCCCACTGCTGGGCTCTTGGCTTTTTATATGGAGGATTTGGGCTGCCAAAAAATTCCAGGGGGCAAATGATCCTGCAGGTGCTGAGCATCAAACCTGCCCTGACTCCACACCTCAGAGTCACCTCTCCACATCCCTGGCTCACAAATGGCAGCTCTAACAAGGGGCCTTACTGCCACTTTCCACCACTGTCACGCTGGGAGGGGACACACACGTGTCACTGCCTGTGTGAGGGGACATGGGAGTCACTGGATGCACAAGGGGACATAGGAGTGTCACTGGCTACCAGGAAGACACACAGGTGTCACACATTCCACAGAGTGCCTTCATCTTCCGGGACATGCGGCTCCGCGGGTTCTGGATGACGCAGTGGCGGAAGGACCACGCACAGGGTGAGCTGGGGGGCTGAGGGACCTGAGCCGGGGGGGACTGAGGGATCTGAGCTGGGGGGCTGAGGGATCTGAGCTGGGGGGCTGAGGGACCTGAGCCAGGGAAGACTGAGGGACCTGAGCCAGGGGGGACTGAGGGATATGATCCAGGGGGGACTGAGGGACCTGAGCTTGGGGGGCTGAGGGATCTGAGCTGGGGGGCTGAGGGACCTGAGCCGGGGGGGACTGAGGGATCTGATCCAGGGGGGACTGAGGGACCTGAGCTGGGGGGCTGAGGGATCTGAGCTGGGGGGCTGAGGGACCTGAGCTGGGGGGACTGAGGGACCTGAGCCAGGGGGGACTGAGGGATCTGATCCAGGGGGGACTGAGGGATCTGAGCCAGGGGGGCTGAGGGATCTGAGCCGGGGGGGACTGAGGGATATGATCCAGGGGGGACTGAGGGACCTGAGCTGGGGGGGCTGAGGGACCTGAGCTGGGGGGACTGAGGGATCTGATCCAGGGGGGGCTGAGGGACCTGAGCTGGGGGGGACTGAGGGATCTGAGCCAGGGGGGACTGAGGGATCTGAGCTTGGGGGGCTGAGGGATCTGAGCTGGGGGGCTGAGGGATCTGAGCTGGGGGGCTGAGGGACCTGAGCCAGGGGGGACTGAGGGATATGATCCAGGGGGGACTGAGGGATCTGAGCTGGGGGGGCTGAGGGACCTGAGCTGGGGGGACTGAGGGATCTGATCCAGGGGGGGCTGAGGGACCTGAGCTGGGGGGGACTGAGGGATCTGAGCCAGGGGGGACTGAGGGATCTGAGCTTGGGGGGCTGAGGGACCTGAGCCAGGGGGGACTGAGGGACCTGAGCTTGGGGGGCTGAGGGGTCTGAGCCAGGGGGGACTGAGGGATCTGAGCTTGGGGGGGTGAGGGATCTGAGCCAGGGGGGACTGAGGGACCTGAGCCGGGGGGGATTGAGGGATCTGAGCTGGGGGGACTGAGGGACCTGAGCCAGGGGGGACTGAGGGATCTGAGCCGGGGGGGATTGAGGGATCTGAGCTGGGGGAGCTGAGGGACCTGAGCTGGGGGGACTGAGGGACCTGAGCTGGGGGGGGCTGAGGGTCTGTCCCCTGCCAGGCATGGGAGTGGGAACAAACCCCACCCAGCACCATCCTCACTCCCACTCACAGAGCCATCTCTCTTGTCCCAGTGATGCCTTTAGAGGCTGTGTAGAACAGAAGCTGGACAGTGTTAAAGGAATAAAGTAGGGATTTATTAAAAGGCTTCCTTCAAAGGACACACCTTGGGCAGTACAAGAGCCTGGCTGAGGATATACCCAAGATGGACCATGGGTCCCAAGTTTTCACACTTCTATAAGTTTTGGTCTGTTTCCATATTGGGGTTAATTGTCCAGTTACAGTCCCACCCTCCCAGTTTGCTCTCCTCAGTTTGCTGTTGTTTGCACTTTCTGGGCCTGAAGCTGCAGTGGTGTCCTTGGCTCTGGAGCTGGAAAAGGATTGTTCTGACTGAACTGTGAGGAGAACTTGCTGACACTTTATATGAAGTTCAGAGTTACACGCTAATGCAGGACAGAATCTGGAAAATAAGAAAGCTCAAACTTAAGGCATCACGAGGGTGCTGAGACACTGGTGCTGGCCTCAGGCAGGGACCATGCCAGGGGCTCTTCCCTCATCCCACATGCCTGAGCTGGGGCATGTCACACCTAGAGACCCCATACAGCCTCGGGCGGGTGTTCCCAGGGGTGGTGGGTGGCCCTGCATGGCGCAGTGAGAGCTCCCTCCTTCCCGTGCAGACCAGGAGAGCGTGGCTGCGATGATGGACGCCCTGTGCCAGCTCATCCGCAGGGGCCAGCTGACAGCGCCCGCCTGCACCGAGGTCCCGCTTCAGGACTACAGGGCAGCACTGGAGGCCTCCATGAAGCCCTTCGTGTCCTCCAAACAGATCCTCCTCCTCTGACCTGCAGCTCCTGGAGCCCTGTCCTGTTCAAATGCTTGTCCACAGACTTGAGGGGGGGAAAGACCCTCCAGATCCATTGAATTTCTTTTTTTCCTTTGTTTTTCACATTTTGGATGCCCACTGAAAGCTTTAAAAGCCTCTGCAGCTTTGTGTGGAAGTGCTGCAGGAGGGAGGCTGCCTCTCACTGTGACTGGGGGCAGTTTGGGATCCCAAATGATGGCTCGCTCAGCTCAGGGTGTGAAAAGAGCAGCAGTTCCCCCTCAGATGTGCTTTTGGGGCTGGCAGGGCTGTAGTTATCCCAGGTGAAATGTAGGATGGGCAGGGAAGCCCTTGTTATCTCCCTGCAGCCCTGCTGCCTCCAGGCCAGCTCCGAGTAGGAGGAGGAAGGGGCATGGAGTGCCCCAAATGACGGGTGCTGTGCTTGGAGTGGCCCTGGGTGCTGCTGCGGCTCCTGGAGGAGCCCTGAGTCACCCCTGGCTGTTTTTGGCCACAAGCACTGCAAGGGCCGGAGCCTCTGGCCATCGAGGGCTGGAGCCAGGCCCTCAGTGTCCCTGAAGGCCCTCCAGTCCGGGTGTGGGACAGTGACTGTGACACTGCAGAGCAATGTGAAAAGATTTATTATTGAGAACAACCAACAACGTGTTCTTGCTTCCTCCTGTGCTGCTCTTCTACTCTATGACCCCACAAGCGCCTTGTGGCCCCTGCTGTCCCCAGCCCAGCCGTGCCGAGGCCCGGCAGCGCCGGCCGTGCAGGTGCAGGTGGGGCAGTGGCCGCGGGCCGGAGCGCGGCCGGCCGCGGGGCCCAGCACGGCCATCCCAAACCACGGACGGGACGGCGGCGGCGGCGGCTCAGCCGCGGGCCCCTGCGCAGCCCCGGGGTTTGGCCGCCCAGAGCGGAGTGTGGGCAGTGCGAACGTGCGGGGCCCGTGCGGGGCAGCAGGGGCGGCGTGGGGCCGAGCGGGAGCGGCCTGCGGGGCGCCGGCGGGGCCGTGTCTGCAGGGCCGCTTGTGTGGGGACGGCCCGGCCGTGCCTGCCCGGGGGACTGTGCCTGCCCGGGGGGCCGTGCCTGCCCGTGCCTCGGGCACCGTGCAGCCGCTGCTCGGACATGGCTGGGTGTCCTCATCCTCCTCCGCTCCTGCCGCCGGCTGAGCATCCCACCTGTGAAAAAGGCCGATCACTCGTTTTTAAATTTTTAAAAGTTTAATAGTAATAAAATGGTTAAAAAGAATAGTAACACAATTAAAGTAATAACAATTTGGACAAATTGAATTAGGACAATAGGAGACAATAAAAACAGAGTTACGGATGTCCGGTACCTTTTTCTGGGCATCACAAGCCCGAAAAAGGACACCCGTTTACAAAGGATTAACCCTTAAAAGCAATAGCCTGTTGCATATTCATACACTTCATCCATGATGCATAGATTCCATTGAAACACAGGATTCTGTCTGGTCAGTGTCAACTTCTTCCCTCTAATCCTAACAGTGCCTTCGAGGTTGGAAGAAGTGTGTTTCTTCCGATAAGAAGGCAATAAATTCCCTTTCTCTGAAAGATCTAGGTGTCCTGTGGCAGCTATCTTGCTGCAAGTCCTTTCTTTTAAACAAAGCATCTTACGTAGCATAGTATCTATTTTAACCATTTTTTATAACCTAAAACTATATTTAACACAGTCCTTGAGAAAATTAATACAGCATTGCTTTCTAACACAACACATATAATATTCATTTTAATATTTGCAAAAAGCCAATCCTAAAATACATGGATTTTTCACACCACCTTTTCCTTGGGAGGTTTGCCAGGATCCCAGTGCCCAGCAGGGGCACAGCCAGGGGGTTTGCGCTTTCCCCAGCACCCTGCAGAGCCCTCCGGACACAGGGCAGGTCATCCCTCGTGAAAAAGGGGTTGGAGTAGAACAACAGCTGCAAAAGGCAAAGGAAAGGAGTTGTTTGCTGCGAGGAGGAGGAAGAAATCTGAGAGAGAGCCAGGAGTTGGCTGGAAAGGACAAATAGGTTTTTAAAACGGTGTTTAAAGGACTCTGGCTTTGGCTGAGTAAAGTGTTAGGACAGAGCTTTGTGAAGTCACATCCACCCTCATGTTTTGAGCATTTGGGAGCAGAGAAGTGTAGGGTTTTCAAAAGCCAGAAAATTGCTGAAGAAACCCAAAGCCTGCTAGTTTCCAGGCCCCTCGGCGTGTCCAGAGGAACTGACCCCAAGACAAAACAAAGCTGTTTGCTCCCATCCAGTCTCCAGCCTTGTCAAGGCTCATTTTAGCTGAACTTGAACCTCCCTGTGAGTGTCCCAAGGAAGCTCTGAGTACCTTTCCCAGTGCAGACCCAGCTGCTGCTACTGCTCTGAGTTCCTCCATGGAGGTCAGCAGGGGAGAATCCCCTTCCATTCTGCGGAAGCCATGGAACATGAGCTGGAGAAGAAAGCTTCTCATGGACTCAGTTTCAAAGATCTTCTGGGGCCCCCTCCTGCTCAGCACTTCCTTCCTGAAGAGCTTTTCTCCAATCACAATGCAGTTCCCATCGTTGCCCCACCAGATCGACTCAAAACTCTGGCTGTTCAGGATCTCCCAGAGCTTCTTGAGGAAAGAGTCAGTCAAAGGTTTGGTGCTAGCAGAGATCTCTAAGGAGAAAAATTTCATGTTGTGGTCCCAGGATTCATCAGGCCAACCTTCAAGGGCGTTTTTGTCTGCAGGGGGTCCCACAGCAGCATCCCAAGATGGTCCCATATCATCTCTGGGATGGTCAGGAGAAGCTGAAGCCACCCACCAAGCTGGATCCTCCAGGACAGAAGCCCAGGATGTCTCCTGTGAAGATAGTTCCATTTAGACTTATTTTTCCACAGCTTGGCTGCCTCCAACCAGCTTCTTGGTCCTGACAGTCAGCAGGATGGAATCCTGTGGCTCCAGCTGCCTGGGAAGTTCTCCAGTCTGTGTTCCATCACAGTGACATCACAGTGTGACACCTGTCTCCTGGCAGCAGGAGGTGGAAGATGCAGAAATAACCCCAAAACCCTGATTTCCCAGTGATCTGTTTGAGCCCAGAGCTGAATCCAGCTGTATTTCCATGTGGAATGTCCTGCCAGGGCAGTGCTGTGTCCCAGTGCCCCTGGGAGCAGTACCCAGGGAGGGATGGGGAAGGGGACAGCATTGGACATCCAAATGCCCCAGACCTGAGGTTTTTCATTTGGGACCTTCTCCCCCATGCAGAAATGCCTCTATGGAATGCCTCTGGAATGACCCAGGTGTGTAGTGTCCACAGGGCTGCTTCTGCTGTGACTGTCCCTGTTCCTGGGTGATGTTCTTGGATCCCAGCAGGCTCTCCATGCTGCTCCATAGGATGAGCTATAGGGGAAATGTTCCTCAAACACATCTTGCAATGGAAATAACCTCCCTTGGGTTGGGTTCCTCAAACTTTCTTTGCCTCAGAACCTTCAGAACCTGGCCCAGGGATCTCACTGGGGTTCTCCCACCTTGTGCCCAGTTCCCGACATGCTCTGAGTGGGAGGACAGCCCAGGAAGGTGTTCCTTCATTTGGGGGATTTTCTGGTTCCTGAGAAGAGGAGGAGAAGAGCAGGGCAGGAATGTTGCTCAGGATTGGAGGGAGCAATGTACAACTGCATGTGCACTTGGAAGAGCAGAACTCTCTGAAATTAAATCCCACTGCCACGCTGGCCACTAAATGGATGTGTCAAAGCCATTTCATCCCCCCTAAAACCCCTCCCAGAGACCTCCCTTAGCAGAGAGCAGGTGTGCCCCAGGATAGACTGCACCAGCATCTCCCTTCTGCTCCTCCATCCCTAATAAATCCCTCAATATTTTGTATTTTCCTTCCCCATGCCAGCATTGGAAGCAGAGCCCCATCCTGTGCCTCGGTGCTTCCTGATCGATGGATAAAGTGGGGAAAAAAGCAAAAAAAGAACCAAGAGATCATTATGAGCACTATTAAGCATGGCATAAACCAGAAAAATTAATGCAGAGCTTTTATCCCCCATTGTTTATTGGGCTCAGCAATAAAACCCAACATGCTTTAGAGAGCTCTTTCACAAAATGTTCCAACCTCTCACTCCTATACCAGAGCACAAAGAATAAATAAATAAATTTAATTCTCCTTGTCAAATGAGCAAGATCATGGCTGGAAATCCAACTGCTGGTGTTGCACCTACACAATATTAATCGTTTTGGAGGTGATTGTGGGGCTTTTCAGGGGGGTGGCTACTAATGTTGGAATGTTCCAAGAGCCTCTGCTGGGATTTGGTGTGATTTAGGCATCTGACGTCTTAACCAAAAGGATAAAAATAATTCCCCAAAACTGACATTTAGAGTTCAGCAAGAGGGATGGTGCTGAACGGATGGGGAATGCCATGGGGGGACGCCTGGGCGCCCCGAGCGTGGGGATGGGGGACCCCCATCCCTGCCTGCCTTTGGGGTCCCATCAGGATCAGCATTTTAGGAGTGGGGCAATCCTCAGACCCCTGCCAAAGAGAGGGCCCCATAAGCACCTCGGCACCGTCACTAGCGCCCTGCACGTGGGAAAGGGGGATCGAGGCATCCTCTCCATGGGGAACGGGACCCCACGGGAAGGCAAACCCCAATATAGCCCGTGTATGGGGAGAGGGGACCCCACAAACCCCCTGAGCCGTGGGAAGGGGGATGGCACGCTGTCCTGCCCATCAGACACGGGGGAAAGGGGGATCGAGCCATCCGCTACATGGGGAACGGGACCCCCACGGGAAGGCAAACCCCAATATAGCCCGTGTATGGGGAGAGGGGACCCCACAAACCCCCTGAGCCGTGGGAAGGGGGATGGCACGCTGTCCTGCCCATCAGACACGGGGGAAAGGGGGATCGAGCCATCCTCTCCATGGGGAACGGGACCCCACCCCCGGGCCGGTGGGGCCCACCCGGCGGCATGACCCCCTTAAGAGCCAGCCCGCGCCAGGGGCGTAGCCCGCCGTGACGTTGCCCCGCGTCGCTGCCCGCGCGCCGCCGTGACGTCAGGCGGCCGCGCGGCCCCCGGGCCCCTGACGGGCCCACCCCGGCCCCGCGATGCCGCGGGTCTACATCGGCCGCCTCAGCTACCAGGCCCGGGAGCGCGACGTGGAGCGCTTCTTCAAGGGCTACGGCAAGATCCTCGAGGTGGATCTCAAGAACGGGTGAGCGCGGGCTCGACCCGGCTGCCGCGAGGGGAGGGCCCGGGCGCCTGAGGCTCTCGGAGGGGCCGCGGGGAACGAGGCCGCCCGGGCGCTCTGGGCAGCGCTGAGGGCAGGACGGCCGGGTCGCCTCCTTTGGGTGCGATGAGAGGGGCAGAAGCTTGAGCTCCCCCGTGGTGGGGGACGCGGAGCCTGGTGCTTTATTGGGGCGGCATGTTGGCTTGTCCCTTTTGGGAAATGGCAGGATGCTGGAACTTCCCCTGGAGGAGGGACCGGGGGCTGGGTCCGCCCTTTCTGCGGGGAGAGGATGGCTGGGATTTACTGGGAGAGGGCAGTCTGCTTGGTGCCTTTTTCGGGGGGACGGAACGTTTGGGTTTCTCATTTTTCTTATGGGGGAGGGGCAGGAGGTCTGGGCTCCTGCTGGAGGGGGGACAGGACGCGTTGGTTCCCCCTGTGTGGGGGAGGCAGGGCGGCCGGGTTCCCCGCTCTGGGCAGGGTGACAGGTTGGCCGGGTTCCCCGCTCTGGGCAGGGTGACAGGTTGCTGGGATCTCCTTGGGAGGGAATAGCGAGACACCTGGGCTCTGTCCTTGGGGATGCAGGATGCTCGGGTCCCCTTTAGGGATGGGGAGCGGGATGCCTGGGTTCCTCTTCTTGTCAAGGGGGCACATGACGTCTGGGCCTTTTTTGGGGCTGCAGGATGGCTGGGGCTCTGTCGGGGGGATGCGGATGCCTGGACTCTCCTTTGGGTGGAGGAGGGAGGCTGGACAGTTGGGTTCCCCGTTTTTTAGAGTGGATGCAGGGTACCTGGGCTCCCCCTCTGGGGAGGGCTCGGGTGGGTGGGCTTCTCCTTTTTGGAAGGCAGGACACCTGGGATTCTGTGACAGCTGAGTGTCACTTCAGTTCTCAGGGCAGCTCATGTGTGTTCTGCCCTGCCTGCTGCAGGGGGAGGGTGTCACCCTGTCACCCCCCAGCCCCTCTGCACCCCAGGGCAAGCACTGCAGGGTGAGCCAGGCTGCACCCCAGATAACCTCCCCAAAAAGAGCCCCATTGTGCTGGGTATGGGGGGCAGAGCTGCTCCCAGAGCCCTCAGGCTGTCTGGGGATGTGTTCTGCCCCCCCCACAAACACCCCAAACTCGCCATACCTCTGTGTTCTTTCCAGTAGCTGAGCCCACACTGCAGCTCCAAGGGTTGGATCCTCCTTCACCAGGGCTTGGCCAAGACATTCAAGTGTGGATTTTTGAAGAAAAAGCAAATTGCCATTTTTGGTGGGGTTTTCCCCAACACCCAAAGCCTCATGAGTGCCTTTGCTTTTTCCAAGAAACTCAGCTTGAAGCCTTCCTTAGAAAGGTTGAATGGAATATAAATTTATCATTATATAGCTAGGAGAGGCAGGTATTAATTACAGTGGAGAAGAGGAATTTCTTGTACAAGTTACTCCTTGAGCATTAAAGTGAAAGAGGCTCATTAAGTTTTAATGCTGCTTGTGCTGGCAGGTGGACATTTAACACGTTTATAAGATGAATAAAATCCGTTATTAAAGCAAAAAAGTGTTCATGTGTCAGTGTTTTAACCCACACAGCCTCAGGACTTGTTGAAGATTAGCTGAAATACCTGAGGCTGCTGTTTTCCATTCCTGCTGTGTATCCTTGGAAATGTTGGGGGTAGGAGGGAGGGCAGTTTTCCTATTGCTGAGTAAGGCCCAAATTCAATATTTCTGCTTCATGCCTGTTGGAGATGGGGGGGGAAGGGAAGCCAACTAAACTTTCTTACCAGATGTGAAACTGTTGTTATGTGGCTGACGTGGTAAAGGGACTTGTCTTTCTGCTTTTAAGTCAATTTAATCGGTTTTTTTTTCTAGTTTTATATTCTGAAGTCTTTTGACAGGTTTGAAGTGAAATTCTTTGTCAAAAATGGAACTTGAGCAATCAGGTTTTGTGTCTGTGCTTGGGAAGCCCTGGGCTGAGCTGTGCTCTCCTGAGCCTTCCTCCATGGCTTATTTCTGGTATTGCCTAGGAAACAATTCAAACTCCTGCATGGTGTTTGACTGCAGAGATTCTTGCAGTTGTTTCTGGAAATCTGGGGGTTCTCCTTGGTGGATCCTCCACTGGAAATTCCACTGAAATTCAATTTCAGCAGCTAAACTGGAATGCTGGAGGGAGACAATGCAATGCAAAGTGATACACAGAGCTCCAAAAGCTTAGCTGCTGCTCACTACTTGTAATTTGAGCTGGCAATTCAATGGTTTAAAGCAATTATTACCTGAGGGAAGTTCAGGAAATGAAAGTGTGGGTCATATAGGATTCTCCATTTCAAATTTTAGTTTTTAATTGTGTGCTCTTAGTTTTCACATTCTTTCCTGCTCAGAGCTGCACTGACAGTCACAGCTCTGTGACTGTGTGTGTAGTCAATGTATGAAGTGACCAGAAAATTGAACTTTTCAGCCTGCTTTTTATCTTCTATGAACACACTTCAAACTGCTTGTGATGCCTCTAAGAAAAAAACCAAACCGGTTCTACTCCTGGTGCTTACCTGCCTGCATTACTCTGGGCAGCTCTGAAGAATTCAGGGCTTCATCCTAATACACCTGCAGGACAGGGGGATGTAACTTGTGCAGTGGATTGAGGAACACAGGTCAAAGCTTCAAACTTCCACCCTTCCATCTACCTCAGTTCCAAATCAGTGTTTGCTTTCCAAAAGGAAGTGGTTTGGTGGGAGGGGACATAAAGCCCATCCTGCTCCCCCCCTGCCACGAGCACGGACCCTTCTGCTGTCCCAGGCTGCTCCAAGCCCCCTCCAGGCTGCCCTTGGGCACTGCCAGGGATAATGAAGGCCATGTCTAACGTCATGGTCAGACTCCCTGATCTTGGAGGGATTTTCCAATCTGAGCAGTTCTGTGATTCTGTGTTTATTTATTAATTTTGCTGTGTGGGGTAGTGCTTACTTTTAGTGGGGAGGGGTTTAACTTCTACCTTTAAAAAGATAGATGACACCCTTGATTTCATCAAAGAGTATGCCACAATAGTAATCTTTTGCTAACATAAATGAATTCAGCCATTACACTCTCACATGATTTATCATTTTATTGATGAAGAATGACTTTAGGTTTCAATTCAGAGAATCAGCAGATGTCTTTTCATGCCTTCCTATTTCTCTCCCTGGTTTTGGAAGGATTTTCATTTTTTAGGTTTTTTTCAAGGCTCAAAGCCTTGAACCCTCAGGTACGCTCAGGAGGCTCATCTGCAGGACAGCACGCACAGGGCTCTGCAGAAACCCACGAGATGCTTTTGAGCACAAATATCTCAGGTTCAGTTCCTGCCCAGTGATCCCTTTTCCTTCCCTGTCCCCAGGTATGGCTTTGTGGAGTTCGATGACCTGCGGGATGCCGACGATGCTGTTTATGAGCTGAATGGGAAGGATCTGTGTGGGGAGAGAGTGATCGTGGAGCACGCCCGGGGCCCACGCCGCGACAGCAGTTACGGTTCTGGACGCAGTAAGCGCTTGTGCATTTGTATCCATGGCTTCTTTGAAATAAACATTGGTTTACTCTTTTATAAAAGGAAAGCAATACAAAGTTGTGACTAGTGTTCTGTAACTGTAAATGTAATTGTTGATCTGAATATTTATTAATTTGTTTGTTGTATTAAACTCTTTTAATTGATACGTTAATAAACACAGTTTCTTCTACCATTTTTATTATTATCATTTTGTTTAACTATTTGAATGGTTATTTGCAATGTGATGTTTAACATAGATTTAACAAAGACCTCAATGTTTTAATTGAAAGAGTCCTTTGAGGCTAAGATGACTGCCCGTTCCATTTGCTGACCTTGGGGTACCTTTCCATGAGTGGCTCTTTGACCTTTGTGGCCCTTGGCTGTCCAAAAAAAACAGAAGCCATGTGACGACCTCAAGCTTTTCCCATTAGACCTGGGTGGTGAGGATCCCAAGGGCTAGAAACATATGAGATTAATCTGAAATAGGTGCCTGAGAAGCTTTATTAATGTCAGATATTCAGAAAGCTTTAAAGTAATGTAAATAACATTAATCAACTGGCTTTATTCAGTTTCTTCTTTCAAACTGTTTTAAAAATAATATTAAATATAATTGCATGTTAATTCTAGCGTAATTATAGTTCTGTGCCTTGTTTAATTATGAGCTTGTAGTAAAACTGTTTGAATGCTTTGGGTCTTTGCAAGGTGTTACATAAAGGGGGTGGATTTAGCCCTGAGGGGGGCTGTGGTGTCTTTGGGAGCAGCCAGGGTGGAGCGGTTCCGTCGGGGCGGAGAGCGAGGCTCCATTTCCCTGGCTGAAGCTCTGCTGTCTGCTTGTCACCTCCTAAAGGTGGATATGGTTATAGAAGAAGCGGAAGAGATAAGTACGGTCCCCCGACCCGTACAGAATACAGATTGATTGTGGAAAATTTGTCAAGCCGCTGCAGTTGGCAGGATCTGAAGGTACGGGGCCCCTTTCCTTACCCTCTCTCTGTTACATAGCACAAAGGGTGAAAGACGTCTTCAGCCAGGCAAAGTGATGTGCTGCTCTGCTTTGCTCCAGCTCAGCAACTCCATGGGCAGTAGATTTTGGAAGTAACACACACCTTAATACAGGACTATGTTTGCATATGTGAAGCCATTCATGAGAGGTTGGGAGTTGGACCTGCAGAACTGGCGGCACTGCACAGGGGGAGAATAATTTTATGCTTAGCACCAGCTAACATCACATACAGGTGTGTTTTCTCTTAAGCCTTGTCAAAACAGACTCAAATCATGCCAGGGGTAGGATTCACTAGAGATGAAGGAGTTTGCCCTTGTCAGTTTGGAGTTAACCCATCAACTTTTAAGGTGCTAGAGCTGTTTGAAACAACAGCATTGTTCCTGCATATTCTCTGTTAGGATTTTCCACATCATCTAAAGCTGTTTTAAGGAGAGTTTCAGGGTAAGGATGCTTTCAGAATGAGTAATCATGAAAAATCTCTACCAAAAACTTATTTTTGACATCCAAAGGAGTGGCAAGTAATTCTAACAGTGGAGGTGTTGAGTGACACTGTGGAGCCCACAGTGCCTCTGAGTACTCTGGAGGTGACATGTTGGCTTGTGATTATCCACATCATGGATTCAGGGAGCAGGATTTCAATAATGGATGCAAAAAGATTAGTGCTTCCTTATCTGAGCAGCAATGGTTAAACCCACTTGTTCTTACTGGAACACTTTCTCTTATGGTTCTCTTTCAAGGGTGTGTAAAATTTGTTCTAAACAAACTTTGACATAGTAGAAACTGGTCTGTAAGTGAATTTTACACTAGTTCAGGTACGTACAGAGGTGCTTCCAGTGTCTTTGTTGTTAATGCTTCACACTATCAATAGCTTGTCTTTGCTTCTCTATTAAAATCCTAAGTAGAGCATGGCATGATTAATCCTCCAGTGGATGCATTACTGCTTTTTTGGGAATAGCTTTCATTTCAGTGTACTTCAAATGGGAGTAGCTGGGTTGAAAACAAAGCAGAGCTCTGTGCCCTGTTTCTGCTGCAGCCAATTTCCACAGGGGCTGAAAGATGCCCTGGCCTGGCAAAGGCCCTGTTCTGCCTTGCTCAAAGCAGGGCAGAACAGACCCCTGATAAACCCTCTAAATAGAGGTTTAGGAATTGAAACAGAGAAGCCAGGAAGCATGAAATGGGAAAAAGAATTGAGCTTGGAGTTCTGTGGGGGTTTTTACAGCAGAACGAGCTATGTTGACAAGGCAGAGGATGAAGGGAGGTCTGCTGCTCTGTGGGCTTCTCGCCTCTTCATATTCAACCTTTATCACCTTTCCTAATTATTTCTGAAAACATGATTTGGAGAGCAAGCATTTTACTTCTTTAATCACTTCTATAATTTGAAACTTGAGAGGCCAGAGCATATTTGATCTAAGACTTGAAGTGGGAGACCTTAAATTATAATTTGTCTCAAAGCTATCAACCTGGTTCTAATCACACCAACTCTGTGAAGTCATAGTGTGTTATTTGGCACTTCAGATGCTGTTTGGGTCAAACACTTGCTGACATCCCTGTGAATAGAAGCTGCTCAGGGAGCATCACGTCAGAAGTGAGCAGGGGCAGCTGGAAGCCTGGCTCTGGATTCAAGGCAATGGTGATTCTGTCCTCTTCCTCTAGGATTATATGCGTCAGGCAGGGGAAGTGACATATGCAGATGCACACAAAGGAAGGAAAAATGAAGGTGTGATTGAGTTCAAATCCTATTCTGACATGAAAAGAGCCCTTGAAAAGCTGGATGGGACAGAAGTAAATGGCAGAAAGATTAGATTGATGGAAGACAGACCTGGATCGAGACGGCGCCGCTCTTACTCCAGAAGCCGAAGCCATTCACGGTATGTGTGTAACGTATCTCAGGCTGCAGTTAGGGAACATAGAGCGGCTTGAGACTTTTGGGTTCCAAAACACTGGAAATGTTTGGAGTTCTCAACAGGTCTAGTTTTTTGAGCATGTATTAATATCCAGGGCAAATGAGGGCTGTGTTCTGAGGTGTCTCTCTTGGTGGATGTGTGGACCTGCTCCCTGAACACCTGTCACTGTTCTTCCCTGATAACTCAGCCCTTGTTCCTTGTGGGAGCAGCTGCGTGGCCGGTGGAGCCATGCTCATGGAATGAAACAGAAGGTGCTTCTAACACTTCAGCTCTGAACACTGTGTTCTGCTCCAAGCACCAGGACTAACAGTTCTTTCTCAGCTTAGAAACCTCCACCTGTTCCCTGTTTCTAAGAGATTTGTTGCTTTCCTAGACTGACCAAGAGCTGCTTCAGCAGCACCAAGTATACTCGCCTTTCCATTCTGGGGTAGAACTTGTTGCAAGAAAACTCAAGCAAATCGTTACTGTTCCTAGAAGAACTTGCTTATGAAATCAAAATCTGAAGTCAAAGCTTTATGTCAGTGTCTTACCATATTCAAACTGTGATTTGATTGGGAAAGTGATTATCCCTTAAATAAACTAGCACCTTTTCTTTCAGATTACTACCTTACTCGCAGCCAGACATGGCAGCAGGGATGAAAGGGGGGGAGAGGGTGCTCTGAGTTTGTAACTGTGTTGTGTAGCTCTGAACATTTGGCTGCTGAAAGGTGCTTTAGCCCTGTGGGGTTCTGCCCACGGGGGTCACAAGCTCCCTATGGACACATGCTAACGTGAGGGTGGTTCCTTGTGTTGCAGGTCTCGCTCTCGAAGCAGACACTCCCACAAGAGCAGGAGCCGCAGTGCCAGTAGCAGCCGCTCCAAGAGCAGATCCAGATCCAGGTATGTCTTTGTCTTGGGACGACTGGGGGCTCCCACTTCAGTGAGAAGCATCGTGTTAAATTTGCAGCAGGAACATTTTGATTTTCTTTTCCGTCCCATTCTCTGCACGCTCTTGCCACACTAAAGCTGAGCTGTCTGTTGCTTTTGTACTTCCAGGTCTGTGTCCCGTTCCAGAAGCAAGAGCCGTAGTCGAAGCAAGAGCCGTAGCAGAGGCCAGAAAGAGAAAAGCAGGACTCCAAGTAAAGAGGATAAAAGTAGGAGCCGCAGCAGGAGTGCAGAGAAATCCCGAAACAAAAGCAAGGATAAATCTGAGGGCATTCTCCATAACAGCGATGAGAAAGCCAAGAGCAGGAGCCACAGCAAGGAAAAGAGCAGGAGCAGGAGTGGGAGTAAGGAGAGGGGAGAGGCGAAGGAGAGCATGAGGAGCAGAAGCAAGGAGAAGAGTAGAAGCAAAGACAGGGAGAAGAGCATTAGCAAGGGTAGAAGCAGGAGCAAAAGCAGGGATGAGAGTAGGAGCAGGAGCCACAGCAAGGATAAAAGGAAAAGTAGGAAAAGGAGCAGGGATGGTAGCAGAAGTAGAAGCCGGAGCCACAGCAAGAGTGAGAAAAGCAAGAGGCGCAGCAAGCGAGACAGCAAAGGCAGCAGCAAGAAGAGAAGAAAGGACAGCCACGAGCGGTCCAGGTCAGGCTCCAAAGAAAAGGAGCAGCTCAAATCCGAGTCAGACAAGAAGGAGGCGAAAAGCGAGGGGGAGGATGCAGTGTCCCGCTCCAGATCTAGATCCATTTCCAAGTTCAAACCAAATATCAAATCAGATTCTCGTTCCAGGTCTAAATCTGATTCAAAGCCAAGGTCCCGGTCCAAGTCCAGGTCTAGGTCTGCCTCTCGGTCACACTCCCGGTCGCGGTCAAGGTCCCGCTCCAGATCCTAACCTTGCTGCAACGCCACTTGGAATGGTTGGAAAAGTCTTTTGTACATGTTTAGTAGCTGTAACCAAGTGATTGAAGTAGAAACCCTGTTGATGCTGTGTATTTTTAACAACCTGATGGTCTGTCTGTCATTAACTGCAGTGCTCTCTCCCTGCAGTGCTCTCTGGTGTGAGGCTGCTCTGCTCATTTTCTATCCAATAGAAAGGTTCTCTTCTCTTTCTATCAATAGAAAGGTTCTCTTCACCTCTTCCTTGAGCCCCCAAATTGCCCTGTTTTCCAAGGAGAGCCTTGCAGGGAATGAGCCCAGGGAATGAGGCCAGGGAATGAGCACTGCACCCTGGTGGGTTTATGGAATTGCAGTGATGACTGATAGGTAGGTATGATGGATTCAACAGATTTTGCCCTCGATTGATGCCCTTTGATGTCTGCCATTTAGTGGAAGTGCTAAGTCTTAAGTTTCATACTACTTTTGTTCCATATTTTTTGGACTTAACGAAGTTGTGAATAGCACAGTCAAAAGGAAAAAAAAATAGAGGTACTTGCAGTAATCTATAGGGAAAAGAACTATAGTTCCATATTCTGGTATTGTGACAATATCCTTGTTTTATATTAAATTTTTTATTTTATTTTTCCCTGTCTTGCAAAGTACAGTGATCCCCGTTTCCATGAAATTTGAATAAAGACTATTTTTGCTTGATGACATTTGGTTACGTGGTGCTGTGTTGTGATTGTCAGCATTTTCTATTGATCAAGGTAAGCCTGAATTTGTAAAGTCACTCACAGAAAAAAGGTTCCTAATTCAGAAAGTCACTTCACATTCAGTGTAGGCACAACATTTGAATACAGTCCAGATAAAGAACTTATTTCTCCAGCATATTTTTCAGGAGTTTTTCCTCCTACTGAAACACCTGTGCTTGGGAAGAGCCTTCATAAAAGAAAAAGCTCAGGATGTGCTTCTGGGTTTGGAAGCACAGAGGGTGGTGGCTGTTCTGTGGTATGTCGCCAGCATCCCTGGAGACCTGGGGAGATGGGAGGGCAGCTTCTAGCAGGAGTTTTGTAGGTGTGTAGGTGTTCCTGAATAATATCCCAAATTTAGACTTGGGCCATTTGCAAATTGCTCAGACTGAACTTCCCACAAGCTCTTCTGCACAATCAGCTTTGAATGAAGAAGTGACATCCCCAGCACCTGTTCTGCCTGCAAGCAACATTCTGAAAAATAGAAGGCAAAATGTATTTTGTGAGTTCCTGGTCTGAAACAAAAATGTTAGTTACAGCTTCCCCTAAAACTGTCCTTTAGCCAATTCCAAACTGATCACAACTTGATGGCAATGGCTCTCCTACGAGAGTCACGTCATAGGTGCAGTAATTCCATATAATTTAATCATTTGAAACTTGTCCTGCCATATTAAAAAGATGAAGAGGTTGTAGATCATAAGAGTTGCTTGCAACACAAAATATCTCCCCACACTTTGAGAGGGGTCAGGGCTCAGCAAGTGGCTCAGACTTTATGAAATGTCCCATTACCACGGCAGCATGAGAAATCTCTGTGGAAGTGATATCTTCTGTTACAAATGATCAAATCGGTAGCCAAATTTATGAAAAAAAAAATTAGCAAAGATATATTAGGACAATAATAAAAATAGAAATTTCGAAAAAAAAGAATAAAAACCAACCACAGCCAAGACTGCATCAGTCCCAGGAGCAGCGCAGGGTGACCTCGGGTTCCGGCTGACAGAGTGACAGCGTTTCCCAGAGGCACACCCCAGTGCTTCCAGCAGCCAGCTCACATACTGTTCATTCTGCCTGGGGCAGGGATAACCACAGATTTCTTTGTGTTCCTTTGCATGTAAAGCTGAATCCATACAGATGTAGAAACAGACAAAGGCGAACTCAGGAATGCAGACAAATGTCTGAGTGTCCAGGCAGAAGCTGCATTCACATGTGCCAGTTTCTGAGTACCGTGATGAAGTCATGTTCCAGGTGCGTGTCTCGTGTGCTCCTCCAGACATTCCATTCCAGGAAGTCCAGATGGGATCTCCCGAATGGGGGAACTGGAGGAAATCCCCCATAATAGCTGGGGACTATTCCATTCATAGGGTAACAGACCTGATATCCTGCTGTCCTGGAACTGGTTACAGTGAGAATAAGACTCTGTTCCCAGCCAGAGTGGTCAGAGACATACCTTTGGAATCTTTGCAATATTTTATACACACATGTATCTATATCTATAGCATGAATTATCTCTACCATATACTACATCTTCAGAGGAAAAAGGCTTTTCCAGCTATATATATATTTAGGGCTTTAACATCTTACACTCTCAAAATGACAGTTTTAATCCTTTTTGCTGCTTAATACAGAAGGAAACCAGCCAAGGCAAGATGTTTGCTAGTAAGGGATGATTAACTGAAAAATAATTTTAAGAAAATCTGCAAATTATACAGTCTGGTAAAGACTAAAAAGTGACTCCAGTTTCTGCTGTCTGGCAACTCTGTTCCAAGTGACCAAGCTAGATTTTAGTGAGCCCTTTGGGAAAAGCATCTATTCCTTAAGTACCTGAGGACACACCTCCCACATACCTAAGGGAGGTATGTGGGAAACTTGTCTGAGATGGAGGTTGTGCAGTCAGAAGACGGAAAGCCAAAAATCCTTCATGTGTGAGCACCTGGAGCGCTGGCGGTTCCTGGGTGTTCAGTGCAGGGTTTGGACACACCGCACATTGCAGGAGCTCCTGTGCTTTACTGCCAGGAGCAGGGACAGGCCTTGGCATGGGCTCATCCTCCCCAGCCACTACATGTGTGGGTGGGAGTGTTGGAGCAGGAATTCCCAGGGAATGGACGTTCTGAGACATCTTAAGGGCTGATAATTGGTGCGAAGCACTGGGAGTGCCCCCAGAACGGTGATTCCATGGGCAAGGCCAGGCACACACCTTAGCTGGGCGCTGCTGCATAATTTAATGTTCATTTCTGTCTCATAAATGTCACTGAGTGAGTCTCGCCCATTAATTCTGCATTAAACTGTAGGGTTTGCATCAAAACCTCCAACTTGTGTGGCTCCTTGGTGTGGGCACTTGGCCTTTCTTAGCCTGGAGTCTTGATCTGAAACTGCAGAGATCTGCTTGGCAGCAGGTGTGAAACCAGGGCAATGGTAATAATATAAAGTATTAACAGTAATAATTATATTACATACCCAGAGAGGAAAATTAGTGGAATGTCTATTGCAATAATTCCAGAATAGTCCCAAGTAACATTTCTGTGTGAATAATTATATACAAAGTGAGGACTCAGCTTTAGGCTGGAAGTACCTACCCAAAATTCACTGAAAAACAGCCCCAAATCTGATTTAGGCTTGGGGTAATTGTCTTATGGGGCACCTTGGAGATGAGTTCTGAGGAGGGAAGGCAGGAATGCACGTGGTGGGCACCGTGTAGGTTCTGGCAAAACCATCAGTAGAGCAGGGAGATAAAAGGGCAAGAAGCTCCAAACTAGGAATCTCTCAACAAAACTTACAACAATTAAATTAAGAATCTAAATAAATATGGATGGTTCAATTACTTGCAATTTTTTTTGGCTCCAACAGCCCTGTAAACCTGGACCCACTGAATACTTCAACAATGGCTGCAAGCATCTGCAGGATTTGTGTTTTAGTTGGAACTTGCTGGCACAGATGAGGTAAGAAATGTATTTGCTTTCTGACTAGATTTAAAGATTCTAAAGGGTATTTTATGTACCTCAATTGGGGGATGAAGAATATTGTGATGTGTATTTCAAATGAGCCATTGCAAATCTCATGTATTATTTTCCCGAAATCCCATTCCATTTAAGCTGTCACAGCTTGGGGCCTGCTTCTGCTCTTGGAGAAAACCCCCCATGCGTCATTAAAAAATCCTACCCCCATCTCTTTTATTGTTCCGAAATTCAAATACAAAGGAAAATACCAGTCCCACATGAGAAGACAAACAAGTTTAAGAAATGCAAAGAGGACGAGGCAATAACCTCTGTTACTCCTGGCGGGGAGGCAGCGGGACACCGCGGTCACGATTTGCTGATTTACAGCTCCCATCCCACACCTCCGCTGCCCAAATCCCGTGCCAGCCAGGAACGTGCCCCAGGGCCCACGGCGGTGCCCAGGCTCCCCCCGGCCGGCTCGGGGAGCGGGGCTGTGCCCTCACACCCACATGCCCCGTGCCAGTGCCCCCGGTGCCCCACGCGTGTCCCGTCCCAGCGCCAGCCCTATCCCCGTTCATTCCCATCCTACGCTTCCATGTCCCAGTGCCAGCCCATCCCAGTGCCATCCCTACCCCAGGGCATTTCCATGCACTGCCAGCTCTGTCCCAGGTCCTCCCCATACCCCGTACCCAGTGCCGCCTACCCCAGTACCCCAGTACCCCCTATCCAGCACCGCCCCGCTCCCGGTCCCCGTCCCCAGCCAGCGCCGCCTCCCCCGGGCCGGGGCCGCGCATGCGTTCGGGGGCCCGCGGGGCTCGCAGCGCTGCCTGGGCTCCATCGCGAGGCCCCGGAGCGGTGGCGGCGGCGGGGCCGGGCCGGGCCGGGCCGGGCCGGCGGTGAGTGAGGGAGGGCGGGGGTCGGGGCCGGGCGGGGGCGCCGCCATCTTGGGGGGGTGGGGGGCCGGGAGCGCAAATGGCGCCGCCGGGCCGGGGCTGCCGGGGCCCCGCGGGACGCAAAGTGCGTTTAAACCCCCAAGAGGGGCAGAACTCACCGCAAACCCGCCGATGGACGCCGGCAGAACGCGGGCTTAAGTTCTTTGCACGGTCACAAAGTATTTACAGTTTCTGAGGTGGTGGTTGCCCAGTTTTGACCCAAGAAGTTGAGGAGAAAATAGGGGTTATCCCGCCTGGGCGCCGCTCCGGTGAAACTCCTCGGGACCGTGACAACTCAAGAATATTAACAAACATATAAATCCAGTGCAGTAGAAACAGTTCTTGGAGACCTCCCGAAAACCAGAAAGATTTAAGTTTGAAAACAGATTTTACATGACGGAAAAAACCAAAAAACCATCAAACTTTCTGGCAGCAAATTCAAAGTGCAGAACTAATGGAATGGGGATTTTGGGAGGGGAAGTCCGCGCTGAATAAATAGAGGAATAAATACAATAATTCAAAAGTATCGATCGGCTGCGGGTAGGGGTCGGTGTGGGACAGTCTAAATGATGTTTGGTGTCAGGAGAAAGAGATTAGGACAGTTTTATGGGCTCCTGGTGCTGCAAGAAATCGGATTAGATTTATACTATGAAAACATTTAATTTATTCAATTACTGCCCAGATAAGTTTTTAAGAATAGCCTGTAACTGGGATTAAGGGATAAAGAGCTCTGATATTTTGTGCCAAATTGTAACAGACCTTTTAGGTCTGTGTTTTATTATATAGTAAAACAGAAGTTAAAAGGAGGGAAAACAGACTTGGTGCTTCAAACTTTCCTTCCCTACACAGCAATTAAGAGCAGTCTGACGTGGTCTAATCAGCGTTTTTCTTCTTCAGTTTATGATCTATAATCTACTCAGATTATATGTTTTTGAGGATGGGAACAGTCTTTTCCTGAGCGAGTATTCCTGCTTGGCCGTGGGAGATAAGTAATAATGATTAATAGGAGTCCCCAGGGTAATCTGCTGGATTGCAGTTTTACAAAGTAATTACAGATGCAATTAAAACAGAGGATGTTTTTGGCCTCTGTGTGCTGGTTTTGCCCTAAAATTGATTGCACCTTATATTGCAAGTAATCCCATTAAAGCTGAACGTGTGTGAAATGAATTGTAATTCCCGGTGAGTGCTGGGGTGGACTCAGAGCCCAGTTTGAGCTGCTGGGGACAGCTGGGTACAACTGCTGGGCAGGTTGTGCAGGGCCAGCTCTGCTTGTCTTGGCCAGAGGTGATTTTCTCTGTCTTCAGGGTTTCATTGCCATAATGAGCAAGGTGCAGGAGGGCCAGTGGGTACACAGCCAGATGTGCTCTGCAGACCATTGCTGCCCCACTGACTCCTCAGGACCCAGGGTGTGTTTTCCTTCCATCAACCATGCTGTTTGTCAGCAATTTTATCACCAGTTCTTTATTTACTGAACTTTTAAGTCTTCACACTGATTTTTAGAAGTAGCATTGTGAATTTATTTGAAGCAGTGTCTGCAGTCTTACTTTAAATGTACTTAATTGTGTTGGTCTATCTGCAGGAGAAGGCCTGGCTAGCCCTTATCTCACTTCTGTCTTCATGAAAAGTGTTTAGTGCAGATACCTCTGGGTATGACAATATATTCCATTGGTGTTGAGGGTGAAGCTTCAGTGTAACCCCTTGTCCTTTGCCATTAGTGCTAGTGTTGCAGTGTGTTGTAGGGGCCTTATTCCAATAGCTAGTAGTTTTTGAGAGTTGACATGTGCTGCAAGCCTGACACTGGGACATGGAATCAGATCCTCTCAGGATGACAATGGAGATCATAAAATCATGGAATACCCTGAGTTGGAAGGGACCCACAGGGATCATTGAGTTCAAGTCCTGGCACAGCACACCCCAACAATCCCACTGTGAGTGTTGTCAGACAATAAGGTGTGAAGTGTCCATGTGCCAGTCCATGGCTCACCTCTGGGCAGGAAAGTGTTCTGGAGGCCTAAATCCCATTCTGAGAATTGCACAGCTTGAATATCAGGGAAATGTACATAGACTGGATCAAAACCAGATTGACCCACAGCAGTGATTACTCTGGGCATTTACAGTCTCTCTGTGAAGTAACAAGGTGATTCATGAGTTACAGTGTTGGTTCTTCTTCCCCCACACACTGTTCTCTCTGTCCCATATTTTCTGTAATTTTTAATCTATATCAGCCTTTCCTCAAGCCCTCCAATTGTGCTGCATGGGCGCAAGAGCAGGAAGGAGGAGACACAGTGGGATGAAAAATCAGATTGGAGACTGGGGGAAAAATGACCAAATGAGTCCTTATTAAGGAAGCCTGGCAGCTGCACACTCCTGCACGTGGAATCAGTTAGTAACCAACGCCAACAGAGATCTGACCAAACCCTCTTTCTCCTAATTAGCATCACTCTGTTCCACAGGTGAGGTGTGAGGGCAGATGTGCTTTGCTAAATTTGACAGATTATTTTCTAGAGAATGGTTCAATTTACTGCTAAAATACTTTACCCCCAAGGAATGGGTGTTTTATTGCTGGGTTTAGCATCTTTTGGCTCATCTCTTGTTTGTTTTGTTTTGGTTTTTAAATTTCTGATTGAATCCAGCAGAGTGTTGGGATAAATGCATGGTAGAGCTAAGCAAACAGGTAGAGGTTGTATGCATGAATCACACAGGATTTGTTTTGACAACCCTATTTGTGCTGCAGCTTTTAAACTTTTTGAAAGGCTGAGAGAATTGGGATTGTTCAGCCTGGAGAAGAGAAAGCTTCGGGGTGACCTAATTGCAGCTTTGCTGTGCCTAAAGGGAACAAACCTACAAGAAAGCTGGAGAGAGACTATTTACAAGGGCCTGGAGCAACAGGGAGAGCAGGAATGGCTTCATGCTGGCAGAGGCAGGTTTAGATCAGATCTTAGGAAGGAATTCTTCTCTCTAAGGGTGGGGAGGCCCTGGTACAAGTTACCCAGGATAGCCGTGGCTGCCCCTGGATCCCTGCAAGTGTCCAAGGTCAGGTTGGACAGGGCTTGGAGCCACCTGGGATAGTGGAAGGTGTCCCTGCCCATGGCAGGGGTTGAGACTGGATGGGCTTTGAGGTCCCTTCCAATCCCAAACCATTCTAGGATTCTGTGATTCTACTTTGGGTCACTCCTGCAGAGCATGAAGGTTTTTTAGGTGTGTAATTCCTGTGTGGCTTCAGGTGATGTTCAGAATTGTTTACAGTGATTACAGGTGATTCCCAGGGACTGGGATTGGCAGCTCTGTGGTTTCAGGCCTGCAGAGTCATTCCTGGGCTCCCAGCTGGGCCCCATGGAGGTTTGTGCAGGGCTGGGGCAGTGGCCAGGTGCCCTCCCCAGAGTCACTGCCCTTCCCAGGCAGGAGGAGGGGAGAGCTGGGGAAAGCAGCTCAGCACCAAAGGCTCTCAGTGAAACCCACAAAACTGGAAGTGCACTGTTTCTGCTGCTCTCTTTCCATGAAGGAACAGAAAGCATTAACTCTGTGGGTATGGAATAAGGTTTTGTGCCTTCTTTTTCATCCCTCCCAGTCTGTTTGGAATAGGTCAGAATGCTGTCCAGCACGGCACTGAGTGCCTGTAAGGACAGGAGAGAGGAGCTGCTGCCACACGGCTGTCACAGTGTCACCCAAACCTACAGAGAGGCAGCAAGGTGGGTGTGGTGGCAAAGAGGAACAGTCCCACTCGAGGGGGCATCACTGCCAGGTGTGTGATGCTCTGTGGGAACAAACAGCACTGCCAGGTGTGTGATGCTCTGTGGGAACAGGCAGTACTCTCAGGTGTGTGATGCTCTGTAGGAGCAGTGCTGCCAGGTGTGTGATGCTCTGTAGGAACAGCGCTGTCAGGTGTGTGATGCTCTGTGGGAACAAACAGTACTGCCAGGTGTGTGATGCTCTGTAGGAACAGGCAGCACTGCCAGGTGTGTGATGCTCTGTAGGAACAGGCAGCACTGCCAGGTGTGTGATGCTCTGTAGGAACAGGCAGTACTCTCAGGTGTGTGATGCTCTGTAGGAACAGGCAGCACTGCCAGGTGTGTGATGCTCTGTGGGAACAGCACTGCCAGGTGTGTGATGCTCTGTAGGAACAGCACTGCCAGGTGTGTGATGCTCTGGGAACAGGCAGCACTGCCAGGTGTGTGATGCTCTGTAGGAACAGGCAGTACTCTCAGGTGTGTGATGCTCTGTGGGAACAGCACTGTCAGGTGTGTGATGCTCTGGGAACAGGCAGCACTGCCAGGTGTGTGATGCTGTGTAGGAACAGCGCTGTCAGGTGTGTGATGCTCTGTGGGAACACTGGAATGCCGGCTGGCATTGGCAGGGGCGGGGCTGGGTGTGGAACAGGCACAATCAGCAGCCACAGCCTGTGCCAGTGCTTTTCCTCTGACTGCTGGAATAGATACATGAGTGTGTTTTTGACACAGCTGTGTCAGCAAACCAAGATGAGCAGCTCAGAGGCTCCAACAGTGCTTTGGGCTTTGTTCTAGGATGAGCTGCTGGTTTAGAGTAAACTCACAATTTTGCTGTCTGATCCTGTGAGCTGATTGAGGTCACATTGCTGTGGTGTTGTTTACTTGTCCCCCAGTGCAATAGCATACCGTAATCCATATGTTATCGTGTGCTTAGGGGAAACTTGGAAGGGCTCTGTTGTACAAATGAGCTGGACAAACTCCTGAAAACCCAAGGACTTCATCTTGTGATCCTGTGGCGGAACCTAGAGCAAAAGTCTTTGCTTCTCCTCCATACCAGCCAAAGCATCCCTCTCCCTTCCTAGACCCTTTTCCCACTCTAATCTTTCAGAGCAATATTTTCCTTGATTTGTAGTTAAAACATTTCCCTCTTTGTGGGAAACAAAAATTAGTAGGAAGTGCAATGGGGGAGCTTGGAATTCCTCAATTCTGAATTTTGTCTTTTTTTCCTTTCACTGACATAGTCTCTTCACGCCATTAAATCTCTGGTGGCTCCTGGCGCTTTCTCTTGAGGCATTGGTACAGTTCCATTGCAGCCTCTGAAGGTTCATTTCAGTCCCTCACTGATGAGGTTCCTGGAGATGAGGCTGGGGTTTTATTTGGTGATGGTATTAGTTCAGCCTTGCAAAACATTGTTTGCCTGAGGTGAGTAACAGGTTTTGAGGGTGAGTAAAGCATCATCTGTCACTGTCACAGCCAAGTACAGGCGAGGTGTCTGAGCTCCTAAGGGTTCTGAGCAGTTCTGGCTTTAGTTGTGCTGCAAGGAGTCATGATGGGGTTAGTGTGTCTGTGTTTGAAGTGCATCTCTGTTCCTCATTGATGGCACAGGAGAGGCTGGCAGATGTCACCTGTCAGGTGTCAGACACCGCTGCAGAGCTCCCAGGAGATGGGAGCTTCAGAGCTGGTTTGCATTGAGTGAGAGGAGCAGCTTTGCTCAGCTCCTGCCCTGTTTCAGGGCAGAAAGGTGATTTGCAAATCAGTTATTCCCAGAACAGCACAGTATCAGATGGTTGCCTTGATGCCAGGTGCTTCTTGAATGGGATTTTGCCTCCTGGTCCATGGAAGCTTTGCCAGAAGTGCTGCAAACTTCACATTAATACTGGATTTACAGTGTTGGGTTTATTGCACCATTGCATTCCTCACCAGAGAGAGACACTGAAATCCTCATGTCATTGGAAATTATCCTGGCAGCACCTGGAATGGGATTCCTTTTGAAATATTTCTCTTCCCATCAAGTCTGATGGTGTTTATAGAAGTAGAGTGAACCCCTATCTACCCATTTAGCCTTCACACTCACTTTGAGTGAACTTTTACTCTTTTTTCTTCGTGTTGTTTTTTTTTTTATGTATATAATTTTTCATCTCCTAACAAAGGTAAGATGGATATTAAAAGCCAAAGCTGGTTTTCTGTAGTAACAATGAGGTGGTTTCCCAAGCCTGCACTGGTTCAGGGGCAGAAATGAGATCAAAACCTGAGTATTTCTGGCCTTTTCCTGTGGATTCCCTGTCTAAAGATAAAGCATAGAGGTCTGGGTGGAAGCATATTAATTAGGCTTCGTTATCTCTGTCAGCCTGGCAATCATTTATCATTTCATAAATCTGAATCTGCAACGTGAAACTGAATAACTCATCTCAGTTTTGAAGTATCTTCTTTTGCCTTAATGTTTCTGAGACTTAAAATGCTAAAGATGAATAGAAATCACAAACTGGGACAAATGAGGAATATTTGGGCCTGACTATGGTTCTTCAAAATGTTTCATGTTCGTTTCTGCTCTCTTTTTAATTGCCCCCATTTGCTTCCTTTTATTGGATTCTCTTGATTTTAATGCAGATTTTACTAATAAGGGAGCATTGTAAGAAAAGCGATTATTTCATTTTTCTGTGGGTTCTACTGGATTTATAAAATGCAGAGATGAGAAAGACCAATTATTTTATCAGGCCTTCTCTGCTTAAGTTCCAAATAATTTTCTGTATTGTGATTTTTGACATTTTTCCTGGCCCAGTTTGAAGTAAATTCTCCAAGTTAATTACTTCTGTCCAAGTAACTTCCAAACTCCTTCTCCTAGAGGGAGCTTTGTAAATAATCTTGGTGCTTGAGCTTCTTTATTTTTAAAGCCTGAACACAAAGAATAAAATCTAAAAAAGGCTGGGCTTGCCCTTGTTGAAACTGGTGACCAAACATTTGCTATAAACAAATGTTTATAGATGTACAAGGCTCCATCAAATATTAATATATTCAATACCACCCAACACAAGGCTCAGTGAGTCCAGTTCCTGCCTCTCCCTGCAGCTGTGGGGATGGAGATGTTCTGTGACCCTGAACATGGACATGGCCACAGATGTTCCACACCTGCACTTCCCATAAACTGGGGGAAGCTGGGGAGCTCCTACAGAGGTGATCCCAGGTATATTTCCTATTGCCATTTGCAGACATCTCTCCTGCTTTTGGCCCAATTAAAATAATCCTAAAGAGCTGTGGTGGTGCTGGAATTGGAGCTGCAGGAATGCTGACGTGTCCTGTGCTGCCCAGCATCAGGTCTATGGGTCTGCCTTTGGTTGAATTATGCTCACACTGAACCTGAGGGTAGAAAGTTGAGCACCTGGAAGGCTTCAGGTCAAGAATGGAGTTCAGGGGCAAACAGGGCTCTCAGGAATCAGAACCAAGGTCTGATGGTCACAAACCTGGGGTTCTGTGTTAGAGGAGGGGGAGTGGCTGTTGACATTTGCAAATGAAAGTAGTCAGCTGTTCTGTTCCTTTGTGCTGAAAACAAATACACAGAATTGCCTTCAAGGTTGCAAGTTCTGAGTCTTGGGGAGGAAAAGATGAATTTCAACTGAAATAAATTTGAGCTGAAGAAACTTGAGAGCTCTGAAAAATCAGGTGGTTGTTTTTGTTACCACATCAGGCATTCAGAATCAGGCCCCTGACATTCGACCTGTGTTGATAATCTTCCTTTTCTTCCTCCTCCTCCCTTTGAGCAGTGGGGAAGGGCTGTGAAGGACCTTAAGCTATGAGGAGACAATTCTGCCAGCAGATGTGGATAAACCTTCATGCTTGGGGTGTTCTGAGATCAGTTGTCTACACTCCCATAAAACATGGAATTGGTCCGTTGACTCCTTTGGGTTATTTTGCAGGGGTATAACTTTTGCCCTGTGTTCAATCCAAGTCATTACACTTCAGCTCCTTACCCAGCAGTAACATTCCATTGCAGAAATAGCTTCACTTTTATTGATTCCTCCTAATGGCAGAGAATCAACAAAGCACCACATTATTTATTAGACTGAAAGACACCAAATGATAATGTGTTGTTTTATATTAGATGATCAAGTGGAAGAGCCCTCAGTACCTTGGTTAGTGGGTCTGGTTGGAATGTTCAGCTGGAACACAATAACTGGCTGTCCAGAGAGCTGCTTTGTCCTTAAGATGCCAAATATATATATTTTTTCCTGTTTAATCCTTTTTCCTTCTTTCTCTTCCTGCTATATTCCAGTTCTTGCATGCACAAAATGCATTTTTCCTTAATACCATTCAAGAGCATCTCTGGAAGGACAGATTATTTCTGGAGGGTTTGTGCGGATTTCATATTAGCAAACCTGCTCTGCTGAGCTTTGTTGTGTAAAGGAAGATTCAGTCCTCATAGTAAACTCTGCATTTCCAGAATTTAGGAATGAGGGATAGAGCTGTGGGATGAAACTGGAGGTTCCCCCCATGATCAGCCAGGCCTCACCCACAGATCACACTGTTAGTAAAGATGCTCATTGTTTTTCTGATGCAAATTTATGTGTTCTGGGATTGGGGTTAGGCTTCCCCAGCTCACCTGGCCACAGGTGCACTGTGAGATTTTGGCAGGAGGGAGCCCTGGCCTCTGTCTGCAGCGGTTTGAGCAGAACCAGAACTGTTCATTCAGTGCAGGGGCGTCACTGCCCTGGAGACCTCTGCTCCTGCAGTGCCTGGGCACCTTCCCAGCTCCTGGGCACAGGAACCCTGTCTGGAGCAGCATGTGGAGCTTGGAGATCTCCTTCCACTGTCCTTCTGCCATGGCACCGAGCTGTCCCACCAGCCTCAGCCTCTGGAATCTGCACCAGGATGCTGCTGCTCCTGAAGTGTTTGAGGGAGATGAACTGAATGGAGTCCTGCAGGAAGCTGAGTCCACTCAGAATTGTCATTTCTTCAGAATGGGACATTTCTCTTTGTGTTGAAATGGAATCATGCTCTGTCTTCTTGGGGCTGCAGAGAAGGATGTGAGCCTTTCAGAAGCAAATCCAGCATCTTTGAAGCTTTAAAAAATACAAGCTTTAGATAAAGAGAGGGAAGAACATTTGGGATGAAGCTTTGATAGGGTGCTGGAGGCAGGATCCTGAGGCCTGGAAGCGTATAGAAGACAGAGGGGGCTTCTCCACTCAGCAAAGGAGCCCTGTTTCAGAGTGAAGCAAATGCTTTCAGGCTGAAGTTTCAGTGAAGTGCAGATGGCTGAGAAAAGATCTCAGACTAATGAAGTGCTTGGAATAAAAGCTTTGGAGCAGAGCTTGCAAATGCAACCACCTTTGACTTGCCTCTTTTATTCTGGAGTTCAGTAGCTCCATAATGCACACAGTACAGAAGATCAAGGAGTGGGTAATCTTTGCAGCTTTTTGCTCATCAAAAAGGTGGTTTTTTAGTTTAATTTTTTTAATATTTGGTTGCATTTGCAGGTCAGGAGTAATAAAAGATGCATAGCGACACTATTTAACACACTTTAATAATTTTATCTGGACCAGTAAAGTGTTCCTGCATGGCCTGTGTTTTAAGCTCCAAGGATGAATCTCTGAAGCCTGCCATGTATCATGCTTTCTCCAAAGCTACCCTGTGTGTGTCTGGATGGGTTTTCTAGTTCTGCATCTGGATTTGCTGTGATGTCCTCAGCAGGACAAGCTGAGTGTGTGTGAGGCTGTAGTGGAGCAGGGATGAGTGTCAAACCCTCCTCCTTCCCAGCTCTCCCTCCTGCCCTGAGTGGCACAGGGAGATGGGAGTGGGGGTTGTGGTCAGTTCATCACAAGGTTGTTTCTGTTGCTGCTCGGGGAGAGGAGTCAGAGTCCTTCCCTGCAGGGAATCCTCTCGTGGGCGAGAGCTTTTCATGAACTTCTCAAAGTGAGTCCATCCCATGGGCACCAGTTCTGCACACACTGCTGCAAGGTGGGGCAGCCCTTCAGCCTGGGGTCAGCCCTTCAGGCTGCTCAGCATCACTTACTTTGTAATCACCAGTTTCCTTTGATTAAATTATTCACTGTTTCAGCAGAGAGCTCCCTCACAGATGGTATCAAGGAGTCATTAACGTTTGAAAAGACCTTTAAGATCATCAAGTCAACCAAGATGTGCCTGAGAGTACTATTGGAGACCAGTGCTCCAAAATTAAAACATTACAAATAAAAGGGGGTTTTCTCTGCTGAGGTGGTGTGGCAGCACACAGGTGATGGTTACTTCCCTCACAATGGGATACTGAGTGTCAGTTAATGAAAGTTTGTAAAGGACTTCAGCAGAAAGGTGTTTTAACATTTTAATTTAATAGTTGTCTTTTTCTTTACTTCTGCAGTGCCAAGACAAGCTGTGCCCTGCTCTGATTCCCAAACCTGTGAGCAAATGGATTGCTTTGAGAATGGAAAGATTTGTACTCAAACAGGCTCCCAGCAGCACAGGGAGAGGTACAGAAATCCCAGATTTTTCCCATTTTTTGTTTGAAAACAATTAAAGGGAGCATGGTGTTGCTGTGAGTTGAATGAACCTGTCAGACCAAGTGTTACAGTTCTATATCCAGGAAATCCTGCAGACACCTTTCATTTCTTCAGGTCCTCAGCCCAGGCCTCCTCATTCCAAGAGGTTCAGAGACACTGGAAACAGTGCAGGAATAATATTTTAATTTTATATTGTTTTTAATTTTGGATGTTTAATGATATCAAAGACATTCCAGATGATTGCAGAAACAGGAAATAATGGAAATGTTACTACCAGCAGTGGCTGTCAGGTGGCTGAGGCTGGCAGACCTGTCAGACGTCTCCGGAGGAAGAGAAGATTGCCTTTGGATTCGGAGGATGAGGAGGAAAATGCATATGAGGATGAGGTAAATGAGGCTGCATGTACTTCCTTTAAGGAGAGCTGTGAAAAGCAGGGGCAGTTATCTCAGAGTTCCTTGTGCAGTGCCAGCTGGGCTGAGGGAGCTTGTTCTGTACCTAGGGAATGGTCTGGGTCTGATCCTGACTTACATCAGTGATGGGAATGTCTGTTCTGAGGAGTCACAGGGGTGGATGAACAGCTCAGCTGAAGGGAAGGTCAGCAGTTCGCAGTAATAACACCACGTCCCCAGAATAACTACATTCAAATACTGTTGTGTGATATTGTCAAACCACAGGGTTTGTTTGGGTTTTATTGCATACTTGCAAGTACTCTCACTGCACTACCAGAAACCTGTATTAGTGTTGCATAACCAGCAGTACCTCAGTTCTGAGCTGATCTTTCCTGTAGCCCCTAACCCCCTCCTGGAGCCCTGTGCTCTACTTCTACTCATCAGTGCGTCTCTGAGCCATTTTATGTTTATTCACATAATGCAGGGTTCTGTATGGCAGAACAGGGGCAATAAAGCTGCAGCCTCAGCTGTCATGAGCAGTTTAATTCATGGTCTTGCTCAGCTTTTCTCTGGGATGTGGGTGAGATGTTTTAAGGGACGGGTGTTTCCAGAAGTCCTTGCAGTCTTTCTCTTCCCCCTTCTCCTCGTTCTCATTAGAAACTGTCCCCCTGTCCCTTCTGGGGAGTGTTTGGCAGGCAGCTTTGTATGGCACGTTTTGCCTGGTTTTGGTTTGCTCTGAGAAATGATGGCCTGGGAGGAATCAAGCCCGAGTTTGCAAACACACAGAAGAGATGGGAATGAAGGGTGGGCGTGGAGTGTGACACAGAGAGACCACATTGTCTGGGGTGCTCATCTATGACAGGAGTTCCTTGAAGCTTCTGCTTCCTTCAGGGCTTCATAAATTCCTTTTTTCCCCCCTGTATCCATTCCCTGGCATAGATGGATGTAAGAAAGGGAAAGGAAAAAGGACTGTTCCAGTAAGGCTGCTGATGTGAGCAGCAAATCCTGCATTGCAGAAAGCAAATCCTCTGTATTGTAATGGAGATTTTGGTCCTGTGCTGCTCTTTAACATTTAAATGAACTTCAGTAGCATATATTTAATAACTTATAAAGCACTTTGGGATACCAAGATCAGCGTTATCTGTGCAACAGTCCCTCCTGGTGTTCTTTCAGGGTTGTTAAAGAGACAGCGATGCTGGCTAGCAGTCCTTTTAGTTACCTGTTACATCCCTATTGTACCTGCATTGTGAGATGATCGGAGGGAAGGGAAAACAATCTTGCTAAACTTCTTTTTAACATATCTGTGTCTAGGAGAAGAATAAATCAAATAATATGAAAAGCCGCAGAAACACTAAACCAATAAAACAAGGTGAGCTAAGCTCATAGTCTCTTTTCTTTAATGTTTATAGATTTTTTTTAGTAGCTATTATAAAGTGAATAATAATAAACAGAAGAATAAAGGACAGGAGAGCTCATTTCACATTCAGAACAGCTTATTGCGTCCATAACCCTCTTACCACTGTCGGCTTCAGAGATGTATTAGCAGGAATATCCTGGATTTGCCTGCATAATGGACACAGGGTAAGGATCTGGAAGGAGTCAGCTTCATCCAGAGCTCACTGAAGATAATAAGAATCTTTTTTTCATTGACTTTGGAGAGCTTCAGTCACAGCCTAGAGTGCTAAGTAAAAAATAAATTGTAAACAACGTGATTGATTGTAGACTATGAGTTAAATGTATTATATACCTTAAATCAGTCAGTATGTAACTGGAGGGGAGAGTTTTAATGTACATTTAGAATGTAATTTTCTCTGTGTATGACTGTGGTTCTACCAGAATGAATCCAAGTTGTTTCCATCTGGGAGCTGCCTCTCTAGTAGATGCATTGTATTATGAGGAAGTTATAAATATATGTGTGTATATAAAAAAAAATATTGTCAACTTAGCAAAAAAATCACTTGGTTTTTAATTTATTTTATTTTAGGCTTATTTTAGCAGCAATTATGTGCCTCTCTGTGCTACCTGTTAGTTTATATTTAACCCCTTATTCCTCTGTGAAATGTCAGGAGGAGGAATTAATTCCCACAATTTTAAGTTATTCTGTCTTGTCCAGACTCTTCCTTGGCACCTTTCCATGGGCAGCTTGCCAGCGGTCCAGGTGCCACAGTTCATTTGACCTGTGCTACAATAAATTTTCATTTCCTGAGGAATGAGCACAGTTTTCCTATTGCTGGAGTTTCCAAAAGCAAGCAAAAGCAGAGAAGGAAAGCAAAACCTTTCCTCAGAAGTTGAGTAACACTCTCTCTTTTGGGGTGCCACAGCAAACATGGGAGGAGGAGGAGAAGAGAGGAGAAGCAGAGCAGGAGGCATCAGAGAGAAGCGTTCATTTTCTTGTTGTTTTGATTAATTAGTGCTTCCTGGAAAGAAGAAGGTATGGAACTGGTCTTCCTACTTGGAAGAGGAACAGATGCCAGCTGCTTCCCTAAAGCTGTTCAGAGAGGTTGGCAGCTTTTTTCACTCTCTTGCTGTTTTTCTCAGGCAACATTTCAGGGTTACTGGCAGTCACAGGATGAGGTGGGGCTGCAGACCACCCTTAAGCCTGCACTTGTATTTCTGAGTTGTTTTGGTACAAGTAGGGCAGGGAAACAGGCATTTTCCCTGGGCATCTCATCCCAAAGCAGGGTGTACAAAATGCTGGTTGAATCCCACAGATGAGCAGCAGCTGTTTGGATCTGCTCTCCTCTGGCCCAGTGGCTGTTAGGCTGGAGAGGGACAGCCTGCTGTCTGTCCCATGTCCTGTGGGGCTGAGCAGAGCCCTCCCAGCCTGTCCTGTGCTGCTCAGGCCATGGTGTGGGCACGCTGGGAGTGCCAGGAGGGAGGGTGGGCTTGTGTCAGCCACGTGGCAGTGCCAGAGGCCGAGTCCAGCCTCGGTGAAGCTGCCTCTGCACCCAGTTAAATGTGCAGCTCCCAGTGAGGTCTGCAGAGCCCAGGGCTGTTGGTCCCCCCAGAGGGAGCTTAAAAGGAAGGTCCAGTCCTGCACTGGGTCATTTGCAGCCCCAGTTCAGGGTGCTTTTAAACTTTTGCTGTATTTCAACTGTCTCACTTGCATTAAGACTGCAGTTAAATGAAAAGCACAAAAGTTGTCTGGAATAACTGTAAAACTGGGCTGCAGATCAAGCCTGCCTTGTCCCTTTCGCCATTTGAAGTTGACAAGTTACCTTTTGGTGGGGGTCTGGACTGACACAAAGTGGTTATGGCTTTCCCAGCTCTTTGATTCTGCACTGAGCTGGGAAGGGGATTCTTTTGTGTTTGAGAAGAGCTCATTTCTGCATCTGCTCAAAGATGCGTTCGTAACTAGTTGCAACAGTGCAGTGGTTTCGAGAGAATAATTAGAATAATGAGTAAATGTGAAATAAGGTGATGGTGCCATTACTGATCCCTGAGCCTGCACCTGTCTGTTGGAGCCACAGTCACTTGGGGTGGGATTTTCTTCTCTGAGTTGAGCTTTTGAAACCTGAAATATAAAAATTGAAGCCTTAAGTATGTTATGATTGCTCTGCAATAGATTTTGTCTTTAGGAATTAAAAACAAATGTTTCTTGCCCCCTCACAGTATCAGTCATTCCCACAAGGCCGAAATGGATTTAAAGTCGGAATGAAATTGGAAGGGGTGGATCCTGAACACCCCTCTCGATTCTGTGTTCTCACAGTTGCTGAGGTAGTTGCTTTTCTTGTCTTTGATTCCAAAAGTCCCATGTACATCTGGAATTATTTCTTTTTTCAATAAAAAGTAGAAACATAAGAGTAATAGCACTTTAGTTAGTTAATTAATGGTGACAATGAAGGAAAGGTGTTATGTAATTAAGGATCTTTGCCTGAAATCCTACTGGCAGATTTTTGCACTTGTAACTAAGAATAGCAAACCTATTAATTGCCTGTAGTGAATGAGTATGAAAAAGAACAATGCCACAAGGCCCCAAGATTTAGTAAATATAAACAAGTCAGAATGCTTTTATGCAGCTTCAGTTATGTGAAATCTGGGTTGATCTGGTGTAGACATTTAAGTTCTGGGGCTGCTTTTGTACCCCAGGAATGTGTTCATGGCATGGAGCAGGGGCTCAGGGAGGTTCCACTGACCAGTTCTGTTTCCAGCTGTTTGAAGTGGGGAAAGAGGAAGCTGGAAACTGGGAGAGCAAATAAGTTAAAGTACAACTAGAGTTTCTGAGAAAGAAATGAGATCCTAAGTTACTTTCTCTGTAAGTGCAAACATGAGGGAGTGTTTTATAAGTGATTCTTTTTCTCCTTTGTGACCTTTGGTGATAATCAGAGCTTCTCTCCCTGTAGGTCCAGGGGTACAGGATGCGACTGCACTTCGATGGTTACCCAGAGTGCTACGACTTCTGGGCTAATGCTGACTCCTCAGACATCCACCCTGTGGGCTGGTGTGAAAAAACAAGCCATAAGCTGCTCCCTCCTAAAGGTATGACAGAAAATAGAGCGGTGTACGAGAAACTATAAATTCTACGACAATGTCCTGGCTCTGCATATTTCATTTTTAGTGTGATTTCATTGTGGAACTTGATCTGAGGGGCTAAAGGGAAGAGGTTTAACTAACACAGTGACTCACAAAAGAGCAAAATATCTTCTCTGTGATATTCCTAAAGACTGACAGTGTTAGTTACAGCAGAAACTCTGGATTGAATGTCTCTCTGTGCTTCAGAACATACTTATTTTCTGCATTCAGTTCTTTCCTGCATTCAATTTCTAGAAACATTTGAAGGTTGAGATTAATGATTGGACATTATGGTGAATAAGAGAGAGCTGGTTTAGCTGAAATGCACAGCCCTTGGAGATCATAGCAGGGTAGTTTTCATGCAAAGTTCATATTCTTTCCAGGTAATTTCCATTTCTGAAAAACCCACCAGAATGTACCAGGGCCATGTAAAACAATCTTTTTTTCTCTCTTCCTAGGTTTCAAGGAGGGAGAATTTAATTGGACTTCCTATCTGAAGAACTGCAAAGCTCAAGCAGCTCCAAAAAGCCTTTTTAAGACCCTCAGCAGTGTAAGTGGTGATATGGAATAGAAGGGGTTTCAATAGGTCTGGTGCTATGTGAGTTTTGATCAGAATATTTATGTGGTTTTAATATGCTTATGTCAGAGGTACAGCCATGGTACAATCAGATGCAAACTACTTCGTGCTGTGTTTTATTTTTTAGAAGGAAAATTAGTACAATTTTTCTTCCTTTCCCCAGTCACTGACATTCCAGAGAAAGAATTTGTATTTTCCTTCCTCCTTAATGCTGGAGGAAAAGATTTACTGAACCTTTTATTAAATATATTACAACCGTCTGTTTTACTGTGCCCCTACAGTCAAGATATTTGTGTCACTTTCATGTAATTTAATAATTTCCAAAATAATTTCTGGATTCAAGCAGTATGCTCATGTGTGCCGTGTGATTCATTATGGGGCTGTGGATCTTGAGCTTTTGTCATCCTTCCCCAGTGGTGCTGTCTCAGTTCCTGTGATATCTCCATCCCATTCCGTGTTACTGGGATCCACCCACAGGCTGGTGGATTGGAGGCTGCACATGGACAGTCACTGATTCCAGCAGGATCAGGGCCCAGCTCTGCCCTACTTCCCACTCAGGCACTTTGTCTCCTTGAAGACTCCCCTAACTTTTCCACCAATAAAACAGGATGTGCAATGCCCATTATCCTCAACAAATCACTGCAGGGTGTCTCAGCCTGGGAGGCTGCAGTGGTCAATGAACCTGGAAATTCTGTTTTTTGAGCCACATTAGCTCTTTTTTAGTAATAGTCATTGCCAGAACTCATGGAAAATCCTGTCTGCAAACATCTTGATAGTCACTGTAGCGTGTTTTGTTCTGTGGGTTTTGGGATCAAAGGAGTTTATAATGGGGATTTCAATGGCTTGATCAAGAATGTGGCTGATTTCTCTTTCCTGGTGTCCTGTTCCTTAGCCTGTCACACCTTCTGGGTTTCGTCTGGGAATGAAACTGGAGGCAGTGGACAAGAAGAACCCATCCATGGTTTGTGTTGCCACCATCACAGACATGGTGGAAAACCGGCTGCTGATACATTTCGATAACTGGGATGAGAGCTATGACTACTGGTAAAAGACTCTATTTCTGATACATGGCTGAAGGTAGACTGGCTTTGTTTTACATGCAGGCCCTAAAGCTGGGATCTTATATCAGTTTTCAGGCATCTGAGTAATTCCTTGGGGTTTTCACAAAGAGCCAGTTGCCAGGTAGTTCCCTTCCCATTTGTGTGCTGGGCAGCTCAGTACAGAGCCAGTGGGGTTGCCTGAGCTGGCTGGGAAGCACTGGAGGTAAGAAAACTTGTGGTGCCTGAAGGGGCTCCAGGAGAGCTGGAGATGGTCTTTGGACAATGGATGGAGGGACAGGACACACAGAGTGGCTTCCCAGTGCCAGAGGGCAGGGATGGATGGGATATTGGGAATTAGGAATTGTTCCTTGGCAGGGTGGGCTGGCCCTGGCACAGGGTGCCCAGAGCAGGTGTTGCTGCCCCTGGATCCCTGGCAGTGCCCAAGGCCAGGCTGGACGGGGCTTGGAGCAGCCTGGGACAGTGCAAGGTGTCCCTGCCATGGCAGGGGTAGAACAGGATGGACTTCAAGGTCCCTTCCAACCAAACCCTTTCAAGATTTACTTTGTATTCCCCTTTCTTTTGGGACAGCTTGAATGCCTTGAAAACCCAGTGTTACACATTCTAACGAGGCAGTGCTTGTCTTCCACACCGTGATCACACCCACTGAAAGCATGTGCTCCCCCAGCAAAGGCCTATCAGACAGCATTCGAAATCCTGCCTTTCTTTTTGCTTTCCATCTGACTGGTGCCAACTTTCCTTCTTTGGTACAGGTGTGAAACGAGCAGCCCATATATCCGTCCTGTTGGCTACTGCCAAGAAACTGGAACCCCACTGACAACACCACCTGGTAGGTTGCAAAAAACCTGCAAACTATATCTTCCACATAATTATATATTTGCAAGTTCCAGGTTCACTTCAGAACTCTTTATTCTCTGAACAATATTGTTGTTCCTACTCTTTGCCACTGCAATTTATGTTGTTTCATAGTTCAGTGAAGAAATCTGTCTCGGTTTGAAAAGACAGATGTCTGCTAAGGAAGGCAGGAGTATCCCTTGAAATGAAAAATGTAAACCACCCCTCTCCTATTGTAATTTTGAAATTAAAGGACTCTCAGGCAAAGATATGGGAATAGGAGTAACAGTTCTTTATTAGGAAAAAATAAAAATTAAAAGAAAATATAAAAATAAAAATGCAGTAATACAAAACAATGCTCCCAGAGTGAGAGCCGGCCCTGGCACGCTGTGGCTCAGGCTGGTGGCACAGCCCCATGCCATGGGGGCTCAGCCCTCCTGCAGCCCCAGCTGTGGCTCTGCTGCAGCAGGGATCCTGCACAAGGGGGGAGTTTTCCTCTGCAGCTCCAGGGCTGCTGCAGATGGGCCTGGGCTCCCTCTGGCCATGCAGGGCAGCAGAAAGCTGCTCCTCTGGCAGTGCAGGGGGCAAAGGCTGCTGTGCTGTGCCAGGCTCAGATTGCATCCAGGCAGGAATGCTTGGCTCCTGCCCTGGGCGCAGCATCTGCCCATGGGATGCTGGAATTGGATCAGCCCTGCAGGGACACTCAGTGGCCATGGACAGCAGAGATCTCCTGGAGGGAGGATTGGCTGTGGGAGAGATGAAGAAAACTGCCCCAAGAACAGCAGAGAACTGCCCCAGCTCTGACAGGTGGGGACAGAGCACACACCCAGACACATCTTGCAAGCTAGGACAAAATGGAACAGGGTTTGGTAATTTATAATTGAATTTGATTTTAGAAGCGAGAAAGTGAGAAGGATTTCCAGCATTTCCTTCAGGGTGAGCTGGGAGAAAAAGGGATCTGTACCATGATTTCCTAGATGGAATTTCTGGAAATCACAGAATACTCTGGGTTGGGAGAACCCACAAGAATCATTGAGTCTAGTCCTTAAATGAATGGCCTATACAGGGATTGAACTATGGCCTTGGCATTGTTAGCACCATGCTCTAATGATTTCCTAGATGGATTTTTTGGAAATGAAGGAGTAATTAATCCACATCTTTTTCTGCCGTACTGGAATTTGGTAAATGAAGAGAATGTTGGCAAATAAGAGAGGACAGAACGTACAGGGAAACCAGTGTTGTTTTCAGGCCTTGGAAGTGCTCATTCAGCTCAAGAATAGCAAACATAAAAAAATTAAGCCTGACATTTGTCAGACTGACAGCCCTGGAGCAAGAATTCCTGTAGTTGTTGTGTTCCAGGTTCAGTGGAGCAGGAAGCACTGCCCGATCCTTCTGCATGGAGGGAATTGGCCTCAGTGTCTTCACTGTTGATGTAGAAGGGTTTGTGAACATTCCCTCATCTGTCCCTGCTCCTGGAAGGTTCAGCAGGGCTGGGTTCTGCAGTTCTCTGCTCATATCAGGATTTCCTGTGCCCCCACAAAAGCTGCAGCCAGTTCTGCTCTCTCTGCTGAAGGACTTAGTGCAGCAGTTTGCAGACTGTGCTCTGCATTTAGTCACTGCACCCTCCTGCCAAAAAGAGCCTGTCCTGGGGGTAAACATTACTGAAATAGGAAAAACATGGAGCAGTTTCTTAAATGTAATTGCCAGGGAGAGACATGGCACTGTTGTTGGAGCAGCACACCCGTGGAGCCTTTTCTCTCCAGGCTGCTGGGTTCACTGAGCCTGGGTGAGCAGGCAGCAGGAGAGGAGAAGGTTCTGCAGTCTTACAGGTGCTCACACATGGAGTAGTTCATAAAACAGGAAATTAACTTGGTAATGCCATTGCACGTCACAGAATCATCTGACTAGCTCACAATTGGAGTTTTCTTTAGAGGGTAAGAATTGATTAAGCTGTGCAGAAGTGAACTCGCCAGGGTTCAAGCTACCAGTTTTACACTGGGGAACTGCAGAGCTGCTCTGGGTGCTGAAGGTGGCACCATCCATTGTAAGTGATCATTACAGTGTCACAGAGCTGCCTTTTTGCTGTTTGTAACAGTAAATATGGGGGTTTTCTTACAGAAATGTTTATTCTCTGTTTTTTCAGGACACAGGGATTCCAAAGCCTTCTCATGGGAGAAGTACTTGGAAGAAACTAATTCCCAAGCAGCTCCTGCAAGAGCCTTTAAACTGGTGGGTGAATGTCTTTGATTGCTCTTGCTCAGGTGCTGTTATCCACCCTTTTTTGTTAGAGGCTTTATTTGAGCATAGTTCACCTTATCTGTGCGACGAAGGTGAAACTGTGGTTAACTTTGAGTTTAAGATCATCTCAATGCTGCTAAAACAAAAACACAGAGCAAAACACAAGATTTTTTTGTTTTTTAATACTATGGAAGGCTGACTTCAAAACGATTTTTGACTAAGTATCTTCAGTGGCTTCATTAGCAGATTTAAGGGCAGAGCCTTCAGTCCACAGTGGCTTCCAGAGGTATGTGGGAAGTGCCTGATAGAGGGCACAGAGATGAGAAAGAATGCAGTTATCTGGTGTCCCCTCCACATGAAGTTTTAAAAACCTTTCTAAAATTGACCTTGCAGTTGTGGAAATCTGTACTTCCCTGGCTAGTGAGGCTGGAATTAAGGTAGAGAAGTTCATATCAAGGATTTACATGTGCTGATACAGATCATGGTCCTTCTGGGGAGGAGCCAGCTGTGCCCTCCCCAGAAATAAATGTATTGACAGATGAAAGAGCATCTCTGCCAAACCCCTAAGACCATCTTACAGACTCAGTGTGAAGGTGCTTCTCTCAACCTTGAGACAGTGAGTTTTGTTTCTTTCATTGCAGTTCAGTGTGTTTATCTGGAGTCTCACTGTGAGCAGAAACAAACCAAAAGCCTCTAAAATGAGTGTACTTTTAATTTGATTTTTCCCCTTCCACGCTGCTGGCTCACCTTGCTAAACTTTGCAATATGTTTAAAAACTCTTCTTTGCCATCGTGACACTTGTCTTGGTTCCTTTTTCTGAAGTGGGAGTTGCAGGTTAATACCTGCTGCCCTCCTGTGTATTTTTGTGGAAAGATCTTTGGGACTGAGAACGAAAATCAATCAGGGAGGCCTCAGATAAGAGAGGCAAAAATTCAGCGAGACAGGTTTGATAATTGCCAGATTTCAGCCGGTGTCCACATGAGGTTGGTGCAGGCTGCAGAGTGGTGTCAGGGAGGTGAAAGAAGTTTTTGCCTCTTCAGAGAACAGTAGGGCTTTAACAGGAGTTATCTGCAGCACATCCAGAACATCCCTGGGATTGAGGTTTCCCATGGCTGGGAAGCACCTTGGAGCCGGGGGCAGGATGAGGAGTGGAGCTGTCAGTGGGACACAGTTGTTGCCCCCAAGGATGGACTGAGCTTTTTTGAAATCCCAATAGAGCTGGAAAATGTGAACTTAAAACTCCCAGCCCAGGTCCTCTGTAAGATCTGCCATTGTGGCTTCTTCCCTCAGATTTTCAGGGTCTGAAGCGTGGTGAGAGATACCTGAACATAAGAGGCTTTGCTCAGGACAGGGAGCCTGTTCAGTACCCAGAGCTCCCTTCTTTGGATTCTTCCAAAGTGAAGTGTCTTCCCAAGTGGGATGCAGCTGCCTTGTCTGCCTTCTTTTCTGTTTTCCAGACATTCTTGCAGCCACTCTTCTGCTCCGTCAGGTATCAGGCTTTGGGAGAAGAGTAGAAAGACCAGTTCTGGCCCTCATGAAATTCCAGAGTGCAAATTAGCATCTAAAACTGTGTTTCAAAAATGAGACAAAAAAGAAAAGGTATTTGATATATCAGCAGTTAGTAGGACTCTTTCAAGATCAAACCTTGTTATTTTTTTCTGGCTTGGTTGGACTGAAGTGCAAATAAATGGCAAAGCTATTGATTTTTTAAAAATAATTATTATTATTCCAGCTAGCAATTACAGGAAATCAGTACATAAAAATGCGGGTTGAGAGCCAGAACAGGCATTTCTCACTGAATTAGCTTTTAACAATTTTAAAGAGCTGTCTTATGTAGTCTGGAGACACAAGTCATCAGCACAAATAGCAGGTCTTGGGTCTGGATTTCTGCCCTCTCCACCCAAAAACTCAGGAGACAGTTCCAATGTAAGCATTGTTATTTCAGCCCATCCTCTTGGGCTGGCAATTTCAGAACATTCATAAGCTATTGCCAAAGGGGCAGCAACCCTTCAGCAAGGCTTAAGCAAAGAGCCTGGCTCCTCTTCGGGCAGGATTTGGACCTTGAGCACTCAGCCTCTTCTTCAGGGAGGACACACAAGGTTGGCTGGTTCAATAAGATGCTCTTGAAAATAAAAGCAGTTTAGATTGTCTGTTTTGTAGTGTGTCCAGTGTCTGATAGATGTCTGTGTCCAGGTGAAATGGCCAAAGAGGAGCTTCAGGTGTGGAGTTAAACCCCTTAGCTCAGGAGTGCATCTCCTTCCTGCCCCCAGCCACTGGTAATACCAAGGGTAAGGAAGACTGGGAGGGAAGAGTGATTTTAATTATTTCATTAACTTGGTCATGTTCAAATAGACAATTTATCATTTCTTGCTAAAACCCTCACCTCTGTGTGCAGAAGCGAAGAGAGACATGTTTTGAATGAGCATCCATAACCTTCTGCTGAGGAGGTCACAGGAGGAATTTGCAGTCAGATAAATAGAAAAATTGGTAAAAGCTGTCTATTGCTTAGAGGTTACATAGGGTGCACACATCAGGTCAAAGAACATTCTGGAGTTTTCCCAAAGTCTTCAGGGTTTGAGGAAAAGGGTGGGTGAACATTTACAGAGGAGGTGCTGTGGGCCCCAGCACAGCAGCTCCCAGCAGTTGTTCATGAGCAGCACAGGTGTTGTCATAAGGAGCAATCTGTGTAGTGAGGATAACTGATAGCCTGGAGCTGTAGCTGATGCCAGGGAGGATGTAGGGTAGTGAAGAGAGGCTTCAGCCAATGGTGTGTTCAGATGTGAGAAGTGGAGAACTGGCCACTGTCCTGACTGGTGTGACATCTCAGAATAGTCAGGGTGGAAGAGAGGCTGGAGATCATCCATTCCAACCCCCTGCCATGGCAGAGTCACCTGGAGCAGGTGACACGGGTGGCTTTGGAATTTTGCGTCCAGGTGGGTTTGGAATGTCACCAGAGAGGGAGACTCCAAACCCTCCCTGTTCCAGTGCTCTGCTAGCCTCCACGAAAAGTTCTTCCTCATGTTGAGGTTTTAGTGTTTTATTTCAGGACCATTGCTCCTTTTCCTGTCACTTGGCCCTGCTGGAGAGTTTGGCACCATCCTCTGACACTTGCCCTGGAGATATTCATATGGACTGCTGAGATCTCTCCCTTGTCAGTCTCCTCTTCTAGAGAAGACCATGTCCCTGCTGTGTGGGAGGTGTGCTGTCAGCCTGGGGAGGCTGTGCCAGTGGAGCCATTGTGCTGGTTCCTGGCCTTTTGTCTGTGAGGGAAGGGTCTCTTGTTGTGGCTGGGACAGCTCCTCTGTGCTGAGCCACCTCAGGCTGCCTCTCCAGCAGTTTGGGGCTGCTGACAAACACTCAGCTAAGTTCTCTTGGGAACTCTGATTTTAACCTCTTGGGAACTCTGATTTTAGCCTCTGAACAGTCTGCCATGTGAGATAACCCAAAGCTCCAAAGGCAGCCAGGGGTGGATGGAAACTGGAGCACATTTCATTCAGAGCAGGTGCCAGCTCTGAACTCCAAGGCTTTTTAGCATTCTGCTTACAATCCTCTCTTGCAGCGTCCTCCTCACGGATTCCAGGTTAATACCAAGTTAGAGGCTGTGGACAGACGAAATCCCATCTTGATAAGAGTGGCAACAATCACTGACAGAGACAACCATCGTGTTAAGGTATGACCTTGCTCCCAAGTGCAGAGCCTGTGCTGAGAACCCTGGGATGGGCAGTGCAGGGAAAACAACACCTGGGAACAAGGAGCAGCAAACAACAGCCTGGCAGCTGCTGTGGCCTCAGGGCCTGCCCAGCTGGAATTGGTTCCTGTTGCTTTGTTTTGCTGAAATCTGATGGAATTGGCCTGGTGTCAGTTACTGTTCTAACGTAACTGTTTTGAACTAACACTCGACAGTGTGATGTCCCATCTCTTGGCATATTCCCTGTGATCTCTGTGACTGATGGCAGCAGGAGTGTTCTGCTAGGGAAGCTGCCTAACTGTGTTCTTTTCCTACCAGGAAAGGGAAACCCAAAGCAATTTAAATCCTGATACACGTGGGAAGCAGCATCATTCTCCAGTACAAATTTGTCACATAAATGCATTTTAACCTAGTCTTTTCATGCAAATGTATTACCCAAATAATCTGTTGTACTTTGGTTTCTGAGCCAGCTAAAGTGGAGGCTGCACTGATGGAGACTCCATGGCCACAGATCTCCTTCCTAAAGGATGATTACGTGGGCAGGAGTGGAGTTCACTCCCCATTATCTGGCTGGTTTTGAGTCTCATTGCTGTGAACAAAAGCCAAGCTTTGCCAGTCCATAGTGGCAAGATACTCAATTCATACATTGAAACCTTCCTGCATGAACAACCCAGTAGCCTTTAAACTCCAGTGATCCTCAGTCTCTGTTAACCTGACTTGGATCTGAGCTACTGCAGTCTCTTCATCCAGCAGAAAATTGCAGCTTGTTCACTGCAGAACTCACCAAACTTGTTGGCTTTTATGGTATTTTGGGATCCACAGAAAACAAAACAAATAAGCATTTGTGTTTGCATAGCTTTGGACTTGGCGTGTTAGAGCGTCCCACGGGCTGTGGGATGACAGACTGGAGACACAGGTCATCAGCACAAATAGCAGGTCTTGGGTCTGGATTTTGGATTCTGTCACCAGAACCTGGTTATTCTGTGAAACACAGATGCAGGAAAACAAAGAGTTAGACTGAGCACAGAGATGATGGCACCTGACTGAAAAATTGATCTGAAAGATTGAATGAATCAGCCCCAAGCTGAGCAAGGTGAAACAAAGGGGGAAGTTAACGTAAGAGCTGAGTCATGCCCTGAACTGTGTCTTTCCCTGAGACTTCTGCTTCTTTCAGATACATTTTGATGGCTGGGACCATCACTACGATTTCTGGGTGGATGCAGACAGCCCTGACATCCATCCTGTGGGCTGGTGTGACAAAACTGGACACGCTCTGCAAGTTCCTCTAGGTAAATAGAGCACACAGCTTTTGTTATGCTGGATAATTTCCTAAGTGCAGTCTGCTCCTCGTGTGCAAATCTGTTTATCTTCCCTTTTTTTTGCTGCTCCCAGGTGCTGAAGATGCAGAGGGAGCAGTGGGACAGGCGTGTCCCACTCCAGGCTGCCAGGGCATCGGGCACGTGCGGGGCCCCCGCTACGGGACACATTACACGTATGTAATGACAGTGATAGCAGCTACAACCACAGCAACAACAGTAATAACTATAATGATGCAGCACCAAGCAACTGCACTGCACTGAAACGATCTCAGGCTAGTTATTCTGGAGATAGCTATAACTGCAGTCGCAGCTCCCTCTTGTGTCTAAGCAGGCTGTTTGATCATAAATTTTGTTTATACCACTATAATCATGATAGCTGCAATGCAAACAGATTCATTCACTCCAGATTCTACATTCCAGCAGTACTGAAGGAGTTATATTTGTGAAATAATATACCCAAGAACAACATGCAACGAGACAGTTAAAGAAGAGAGGGCATGGGAAGGATGTTAAAGTATAAGTGAGGAGAGGTTGCTTATGTTTTGTGCTCTGCCTTTTGATTTCTTATCTGCTCTTAGAAGAGGTAAATTGTTTTAGAAGCAAGTAAATTATTTTAGGAGCAAGAAAACAATCTCAAGTGGGAGGTCAGAAGACCTGGTAGTTTATAATACAGCAAAGGGCTTTGAATTTTTCAGACTAAAGGTTGCAGAACTCTGTTGATTCATGAAATGTTGTTCTGATAAGCAAGTTACAGAGGATGAATTCTTATCCTTTGTGGTGGCTCTTTAACAACATGACTTTGGGTTTTAATTCTGCCATATGGTCCCTGCTTTCTCACACCTAGAGCTGGATAACAGCATCTCCTGAGATGGCCTCCTTTTTTCTGGGTTTGTGATGGATTTCTCTTCCTTAGGTAGGGAAGGCTGTATGACTGTAAAGCTTTCATTGTCTGCTCTCTTTTTTGTTTCTCTATCACAGCTTAGTTGGCTGCCCATACTCTGATGTGAACCTGAGCAGAGAAAACCTCTTACAGGACCGGCTGAGTGGGGAGAGACCTTCCCCTGGGAGCATCCTGCAGAAAGCCAGGAGGCTGGAGACCCCTGGCCCACTGCAGGCAGCAAGGGAGGCTTCTCAGGGCGACTCTTCACAATCCAGGTGAGCTGCATTGTACTCTTGGCCAGGTACTGGGGAGCAAAACCATTTACAAGGATGAAAACCATTGGAATTGGCAGCAACACAGCGGAGCATTGAGTTTATCTGTCTGTAATATTGACGTGTGCCCCAGTAACTCCTAACACAGAGCAGTGCACTTCTATACCCTCATATGCCTTAATAAGTTTCTTGATTCTTTAATCCTGGTGCTCTGGTCACATTCCAACAAAGGAAATTGCATTCTGTCTCCATAACTTTTTCCTTGTTGTTTCAATTTAAAATATGTTCTTTTCCTTTGTTTCCTGTCCTAAAACTGTCAAGCCAAGATTATTTTGCACTATTAAACTGTAACTGTGATCCACTCTGGGTCGGCTGAGCACTCTGTGTGTATCACTTAGCAGCAGGCAAGCTGAGCACTCTCAGATACTTTGTTTTCTCACAAGAAAATCTTGCAACTGAGCAGCCTTGTGGAAAGGAAACTGTGCCTTGGTTCTTGGAGTGCAGGAGTCAGCTAAACCTGTCATGGGACAGACCAGAATATGAAGGATTTTTTAAGATCATTTTTAGTCTTCACAAATCCAGTCTCACTAGGGCAAACTCCAGCAATACTTTAATTTTTGTTGTATGTGAAGGCTTATCTATATTTTAAAGTTCATCTATTTGTTTAGATTTATAACATTTCCAAGATCTATTTGTCCAGAAAAAAGGAATGAATGCCTCTTTCTCCTCCCTAGCCTTCATGGCATCTTCATTCCCTAATTTCCACACCAAAATTGGTTTCATTTCAATAGCACTCTTACCATAAAGCTCTTGGGAGATTTTGAAGTCTCACAGAATAAATGGCATTTTAGAATTGTAATATATTTCTTTTCTTCTAAGTATTTAATTTCCTCATAGTGGAGTGTCTGAATTCTGCCTGTAAGTCTGGTATTATCCCGCTGCTTGCCCTCCCTTGGCCAACTCTGTAGCTCAGTTTATGCATCAAACTTAGTAATGGAAACTCTTAAATGTTATCCAGAGGTATCAAGACTCAGAATTGCTAAATCTCTTGCTTTCACCATAACACAGTGGTTTCCTGTAGCTGCTGGGATCAGAGCCTGAGTCCACATAGGCTGATTTATTTCCCTTAAACTCTCTCAATCCTTGCAGAAGAGGAATAAAACACTTTGTACTCATGGAGGGAAGAGGAAAGTTCTGCCACAAGGTGGTGGTTGTTGCTCTCACTTGCTAGGAGCAGCCAGCTTTGCTCTCCTGTGGGAAAAGGGAACAGAGAATGTCAGCTCAGCTATTGTCATTTATCTGTCTTTGCAGAAAATCTGCACCAGACAGTGAGAAGTGGTGTCAGAGCAGCATCCACACTCCATCAGAGCAATCAGAAGACAGTCGGGAGCGAGGCTGGGGAGAGGAGGATTCCTCTGCAGCCATCAAAGCCACACCAAAAACGTAAACACGACTTTTGTGATGAATTTTCATGCATTAACTGTAGTGTTTCTTGATGCTGCTGCTGTATCTGAAATAAAGATGTAAATAGCAAACAGCCCAATTTGATTGAAGTTTTGCAGCAGAGTGTTTTAGAATGACATGGTAAGTCTCCTCCCTTCCTCCTGTTGTTTTGGGCCCTCTCTTTCCTGCAGTAAACTCAGATCTGAGTTCTGGCCCTGAATTTATTAGAACAGCCCTTAGCTCAGAGAGATGTCAGGGATGAAGCTATTGCTTATTTTAAGAGGAAAAAGTTTTTAGTTTCTATAAATCTCATTTATCTTTGTATGGAGAAGAAATTACATTCATTTCTGTATCTTCTGAAATGTTTTGTAATTGTTGCTTTCAGGCTCGGGTGCTCACATGCCTATATCAAGTTTCAGCTGGTGAAACAGGAAAGCAATGGGAAAGGTTGGTTAAGTTTTATTCCTTCTTTCTGTGTGTGTGCCTATCTCTGCAATATCCCCACAGTCACAAGGAGCATTCAGAATTCACAGATTTTTTTGTCTTTGATTCCACAGTCAAGAGAAAGCACGTGCTGGAGATGATGGCAATTCCTTTAAAATGAGGAGAAAGGGTAAAATTACTTAGAAGTGAAAAATTCAATACTTTGTAGAGTGGAGCCTTGTATTTATTAACTGAGAAGACAAGTTTGCACTGGTCTTTGTGCCACTGCAAACTCCCCTGTAGTGACAAGGGCCTCCCAAACAGTCTGTGACCTTTGTCAGGCTGTGACAGAGCCAGCACAGGGCTCAAGGGAGACTTGCTCAGAACTTAGCAGATAGTTTAAGTTCCATCAACCCCTTTTTTTAGACCCTCATGGGTATTCAGAAACATATTCTGAATCATTGGAGGACTTTTTAAAGGTTCTCTTAAGGATTAAAAAGAAAATGAAAAGCTAAATGGAAAAACAGTGCTGTTTTTTTCCTGGTATGTGACAGGTTAAGTTATCAGAGCAGCTTTCTGCTATCACTTTAGCAAACCATATGCTTAACTTTCAGATTTACTATAAAAAGCCATTTCAGAGAACAGAGCTGACCAGGCTTTTAGGAGGATTTAAGATGGTAATAAGTCTCCAATCAAAAATAGCTAAGCAGGCACAAACTGGGACAGGTGCCTGGATGTTGGTTTTTTGTTGTTGTTTTTTTTTTTTTAATACTCATTTTTACCTAGTGCTGAGTTCTGCAGACAGAGCTGAGGGATCTGCTAGCTCCAAGCTGCAGTTGCAGCTGGCAGGGAAAGCTGCCCACTCTCCCTTCACATTCACCTTCCATGGAGTGATGGAAATCAACGGAGGGAAATGCAATCATCCTCTGACCTGCAATTTCACAATTACCCAGAGCTTTCCTCTCAGCTGTGTTTAAACTATGAGATCACTACTTCTTTGTCAGAGGGAAAGTCACTTGTCTAGGTCATGGTTTGGGTGCTTAGTCCAAGGATTTGTGCTTAGTGGAGAAAAGGAATTGGTTTGAGATGGAAGTAATGCCCACCCAGCAGGAATGTGGCAGTGGGGGAGACCTTGGGCACAAGTGGGACCTCCTGGAGCAGGAGGTGGAGACAAGGCCAGGTGCTGTCTGTCCCCACCTCTGCAGCAGTGCAGCAGGGAAGGAAGAGGTAACAGCTCTCTCATGGAGAGCAGGTCCTGTGCCCTCTTTCCACCAGGAGCTCCTCAACTGAGCAGTTCTTACTCAGGCTTTATTTATCCTCCCTTGGTTTCATTATTAGAAATTTGATGCTGTACCATGACCAATAGGGATGTGGAGATGAGATGAGCTGAGTGGGCTCTCAGGCCAGGGCGGTGACTGTTCCCTAGGACAGGCTTTACCTCCAGAGCTGCTTCCCCTTCAGCTAGGGGGCAGCTGGCAAGCCCTGAGAATCTGCTTTTTCTTTGTATTTCTGCCATTTTCCTCTGTGCTTTCCATGTAGTGACTGCTTACCCCCCACATCCTACACCCCAGCCCACTGAGAGCTGCTGAGCAGGGGCAGCAGAGGTAGAGAAGCTGGGGCAGCAGGAGCAGCAGAGAGGCAGAGGCAGCAGGAGCAGCAGAGGGGCAGGGGTAGCAGAGGGGCAGAGGCAGCAGGGGCAGCAGGGGCAGCAGAGGGGCAGGGGTAGCAGGGGCAGCAGGGGCAGCAGAGGCAGCAGGGGCAGCAGGGGCAGCAGGGGCAGCAGAGGGGCAGAGGCAGCAGGAGCAGCAGAGGCAGAGGCAGCAGGGGCAGAGGCAGCAGGAGCAGCAGGAGCAGCAGAGGCAGAGGCAGCAGGGGCAGAGGCAGCAGGGGCAGCAGGAGCAGCAGAGGGGCAGAGGTAGCAGGAGCAGCAGGGGCAGCAGAGGGGCAGAGGCAGCAGGGGCAGCAGAGGGGCAGGGGCAGCAGGGGCAGCAGAGGTAGCAGGGGCAGCAGGGGCAGCAGAGGCAGCAGGGGCAGCGGAGGGGCAGAGGCAGCAGGGGCAGCAGGGGCAGCAGGAGCAGCAGAGGCAGCAGGGGCAGCAGGAGCAGCAGGAGCAGCAGGGGCAGAGGCAGCAGGGGCAGCAGAGCAGCGGCTGCTCCAGGCACACGGAGCCTTCCCGAGGGCTGGGATGCAGTGGGAATGCTCGGGGATGCCACGGGATGGCGCTGGGCAGCCTGCAGGGGTGCAGGGGTGTGGGGGGGTTCGGGGCTAGCCCCCCCCGTGCCACTGTAAACCAGAGGAGTACTTGCCAGCCTGCTCCTATCCCTGCCTGGCTTCCTGTTGTATAAGCAGCACGTCCCTGTAGGACCGTGACTCTGCACTGCTCCAGTGATCTCATTAGGGAGGGGTGATTCCTTCCTCCCTTTTTTGCCTTGGTTTTCAGAGCTTCACTTGACACATGAGGAGGGAGCTGATGTCTGGAGGTACCTTGAGCACTCCTGGCCTGGGAGTCTCCTGGGGAGTCAGCCCAGGCCATGCTGGCAGCACAGAGCTCTGTCTACAGCAGGGGCTGGAACGGTGCCATCAGTTCCCAGCCGAGGATGCTGTTACCAGAATTCCTCCACCTTGTCAATAAAACGCTGCAAACATCTTCTCTGTTAGCAGCATGACATCATTTTCCAGGGAAGAAGCTAATGATAAAGCCTCCAGCCTGGCAATCTTACCTTTTTTTTCCCTTTCTCCTGCTCGGGAGGGGGAGAACATCCTGAGAGCTCCGTGTGCCACACAGTAGCTGTGCCTGGCTCTGCTCACCCTGTCTTGCTTTCCCCTCCAGGCTGTGACCCTTCTTCCTGCTTTGTTGTAGTTGCTCCTACTTGGAGCCTGTCTCTGACTTACCTTGTTTCCTTTTTCAGGCCCTGACAAGGATCTCCAGCAGGCCCTCCACCAGTCTATCTTCATGCCTTCCCTGGCCTCTAACCCGAGCCATCGCCTCCACCTCTTCTGGGAGCAGCACTGCAGGCTCTTGCCGGAGGTCTCGGGCCTGACAGCCAAACAAGTTGCCAAATGGACTGTGGAGGAGGTGAGTTACCTGTTCCTGCTCCACTCTCCCAGGATGCAGGAATGCCAGAGCACTCTTCCTCTGGAGTGCTTATTGGGAGACATCTTTATTTCCTTCCCTCTCCTAGGCAGTGCTCTTCTGTTTGCTGTGCGTGTGCCACAGCTGACTCAGCTGGAAGTCAGACCCAAGACCCTTTATCAGGGAGGGGAAGTACCCCTGTTAACCCTCTGGTATCCACAGCTTTTTGCCCTCAAAAGGATTTCCTCCCTCCCTCTTGTTTATTTACCCCTTGATTTCTCAGTCCTCGGGCCTGAAGCATCATTCTGACAGCAGATTCCCTTTCTCTGATCTCCCTCCCCCTCTCCTGTGACTTTGCTGCTGATTCACTTTTACAGTGCAGAGAATTCCAAACTGCACTGTGCATGCCCACTCCTGCTGCATCTCCCTGCCTGATTCCCTGGGAACAAAATGCCCACAGCCTGACCTGATTTCTGGCAGAGGTAGCTGTGCAGCTGGAGATGTGTCTCTGCAGCTCTTGAGATGTCTCCTGTAATTAGGTGGTGTGTGAAAAAGCCAGAGTGTTTTGTGTGCTGAGTAGTTGGTTTTTGCCTCGATGCCTTGGGCATAAATAATATTTCTCTCTGTGCTTGGGAAATGGTTATAATTTGGATCCTGGTGCTTAATTGCAGGGCATTTAATTCCAGAGAAGTGTGCTATAGAGTTGTGCTTGCAAGGATGCAGAGAATCTGCAAAGCAGGAAAAAGGTACTGCTGCTCATGATGCAGAGAGGATCTTCAGAGACTTTTAGAAAGTGCATTTTCCCTAAGTGCCTCTTAACATCGAATAAATCCTATCTTGACTTTTCTCTTCATGCTGGAGGAGTGGTAGGAGTCTGGTGGGATTTGCAGTGATGTGGGAGATGGGAACCACAGCAGCTGGAAAAGGGACAGAGCAATTAGTGCTGATGTTTTAAAACCTGGTCCTTTTTTGTGTTGAGTTGTTGTGGTTTGGTGGTAGTGTTGGGTTTTGGTTGTGTTTTTTTGCTCTTTTTAATAAAAATGTCTTAGAATTAAATTCATACTCTGGAGGAAAAAAATTTCTGAAAGATTTACTGTTCCTGTCCTTTAGAGAAAGCTTCCAATGATTTTCCAAAAGGTCTTTTATGAAATCAATAAAGTCAGAAGCAGATAATCCTCTGACATGATAATCAAAATATCTTTCTTTTGGATAAAACAGGAGGCTGCTTCGTGGGAGTACAGTGTCAGGATCCAAGCCAAATAAAATCTGTCCTTTGCAGTTGACCTTTAAAGCAACTGCTGGGTAAATTTAACTGGGATATTAGTTTGATAACAGATGAGTGTGAGCAGGGACCACAGACATGGATGCAGGGCACTGGATATAGTGATTCAAACCCAGAATAAACTGAACTCTGCTGCAGCCTGAAACAACTGGGGAACTTTTGGCTGCCAGTAGCAGTGTGAATGGCGCATTAAAAAGCTCAGTTGCAGCACCACAATGTACTGGCTGAAATCATTACAGGTTTTATCTTGAATTTCAGTAAAGTGCTTCTGGTTTGAATTATGTTCATCACAAATTCCCAGAGGAGTCAATTTGGGTTCTCTCTGAGCACTTGCAGGATCAGCATGTGCAGTGCAATGTAGCCACAGATCTGGGAGTTGAAAGCAGCAGGACTTGCTGTGTTTTAGGGTGTCCAAAGTACATTTGGTCTGTCAGCATTTGGGCTCCCAACATCTTCCTGCAGGGCAAGCATTTGCTGTTGGGTTGTGCTTTGAACTCTGCTGCACAAAGGAGTCCTGAAGGAGTCCAAAGGAGTCCTGTGCTGATCTGAAACAGGAGTGATGAGGGTGTAAAATTCTCCTTTGTTTTTAGGCTCAAGAACTGTTTTTATAATTTTATAAAACCGACATTAAGAAAAAAAAAAAGTTCCTTTAATTCTCTGCTGGTTGGGAACAGCTGAAATGGCAGAGCAGCAGCAGTAGCAGCATTTAGGGGCCCTCAAGCTAAGAAAGTCGTGGTAACACTGAGCAGTCACTAAGAGTAGTTACTTTAATGCAGCTTTGGTATTTATTGAAAGCTTCCTGTCATGTTTTCAGAGCACAGATTATTGACTCATAGAAGAACATCAAGAGTTGTATTGTTCATTAGTTAATCCTGCTTCAAATGCCAGTACCCTGGGTGGGGGGACTGTCCTTGTGCCAAGTGTAAGTGGATTTCTGAATTCCAGTTAAGCCAGTTCCCCTCTGTGGCCTCAGAGGGGCCGGTCCTGCAGGAGCTGTTGGAGGAGTGCGGTGTGGGGCTGCCTTGTCACCATCAATCCTGTGCTGATCCCAGTGTGTCTGCCACACATCAGCACCTTCCACAAGGGTGGTGTCCAGTTTCCAGGGTGTTCTCAGGATTGCACAAAGCTCTTTTTAATGCCCTTTCTCTTCACCAATGTGCTTGGGGAGTGTAAGAGTTTCCAGCAGGCAGTTCTGAGCCATGGGATGGTTACAGCACGAAGGGCCAGCAGACTTTTACCTTCTTACAGAAAAGCTCTGATCCCTCTGAGATGTTCCTGTCCAACACCTGTCCCACCCTCACTTTGAGCCCTCCCTGTCTCAGCCTTTTTCAGGGTTCAAGGCTTCCCTGCCAGTACTGTGGAGTTGTGTTGGATTCCTGTGGTGTTTTGTTCTTGTGCTCCCAGTCCTCCCTCAACTGCCCTGTCTTGCTTTGGGAGCCCTCCTCCCCAGCAGCGACAGCCAGGCAGGTCCCTGTGCCTCACTGGGGTCTGTCTCATGTCCAGGCAACCTTCTCTCCCATTTTCTCCTCTTGCACCTTTCTTCCCTCTCTGTTCTCCATTCCTGGTGACCCCCAGGGCTGCTGTTTGCTCAAGAGGCCTCTCCAGTGGTTGCAGTGTCCCTCCAAAGGACTTGGGGCAGATCAAAGGTTTGTCACTGCGTGTCAGTGACAGTAGCCAGCAGCAGTTGTGCAGGGAAGGATGCAGGAACAAGGCAAGCCCAGGTTATTCATTCCCTGGAGATGTCTGCCAGCCTCTCAGTGCCACAGACACTGAGGAGCACTCAGCTCTTGCCCCAAGGGTCCAACTGTCTTGTAAATTCTCAGAGGAGCCAGACCTGGCAGAAAGACTTTCATTTGTGTTTTAATTGTTAGCAGACAGGGGCACTCAAAAGGAAAGTAGTGTTTTGGTATTGATTATTAATAGGAGTTTACACTTCTGCAGAAGAAAATTTGGAGTCACTGTCCAACAGAGATGTGGATTTTAGGGTTTGCCTTTAAGATGGAGCGGCAGAAGAGGACAAAGGAGAGGGATGCTCTGCTTTCAGGTTACATAACAGAAACCACAGGAGCCAGAGCTGCTCCTACCAGGGCAGAGCAAACCTGGAGGGCACTGTGAGAGCCCCGTTCCTGCCTGGCTGGAACTGCAGGGGAGGGATTGACTCCAAATCTAGGAGTAGGATGATCTGGAGGTACAGGGATGTGATTTAGGAGAGACTTTGACAATTTTGAGTTGAAAGGAGCCTGAATCTGACAGTGACCCCTCCCAACTGCTTGTTTGTGTACAGGGAAGAAACATCACATCTGCAGCAACTCACATGGTTACGTCTCATGAAGCAGAGCTGCTCCTGCAAGGGAGCATCCAATTAGCAGGAGATGTTTGATCTGATTACGCCTCAATATACAAATCTCCTGTGAACCAGTGAAGCTGCAGCTGGAGAAGACAATGCACATTAAGTCATCCTCGACTGCACACAGGGCCACTCCTCACACTCCTTGGTGTTATGTAATGTAACCCCAGGGCTGCTTGCTTGAGTCCAGGGAGAGTATTCCAAATGTTAACAAATTCTTTGCCTAGAAAGGTTTTCCCTAATGTGAAATGTAAAATTAACTTTTATTTGTTTAATCCTCTTGGTTCCGTGGATCCTGTGCACCCAGCACAGATTAAATTAAACCAAAACTCCTTTCCTTCTCTTCTGCCTTCCATCTTCCTTTGCAGCTCTTCTGCCTTTGCATGTTGGTAAACCAGCAGTGCTCATTCAGTTGGTTTATCTTGTCTCTTAGAGGCATGTCATCTTGGGAAACTGTCTAAATCCTTTTTTCATGTTTGTTTTACTTTCCAACAGTACTGTAGAGAAAGTAGAGTTGTGAGTGAATTTAAAGTAGTCTAAGCCATATATAGCTTTTTATCTGGAAAAATAATGTTGATTCTGTGAGAACCTTCTAGAAGAGTGGAAAAGCTGGATTCTTACAGGGAGAGAAATGGTCAAATGGCAATAGGGGTAGTTACTGGTGGTAACCAAAATATGCAGAGGAGTTGCAGCAGCAATCCAGCAATGTTTTCCATCTATATCCTTCATTAATGTGAGAGCTTTGAGTATTAAAGTTTTAAACATTCTTGCATAGGGAATTCTCATACACAAATTAGAGGTTTTTTCTTGATGATGTCTCATTTTAATTGCCTGTGTTTCTTTTCTCTTACATGCAATTGCAGGTGGTGGGTTTTATCCAGCGTTTACCTGGCTGCAAAGAGCAAGCATCTGTGTTCAGGGAAGAGGTAAGTGGGGTGTGCCCAGACCCTGTGCTGCAGATCCCTGCAATTACAGCAGAGAGCTCAGACCTGCTCAGCCCTTTCATTGCAGAGCAGTGGCAGCCTCAGCATGGAGCTGAGTTCCACCATGGCTAATTGCATCTTGCTGCTTAAAATTTCCAATCATGGAGCTTCTGCTTAACATCCTGTCTTGGACCCTTGTGCCATGGGCTTGGCACTGCTCTGGAGATGCCCTGTTGGGATGGTTAGTGAGGATCTCATCTGCTGCCTCTGACAAGGACATGTTCCTGTTTCTCTGGAGAGCCTGGCAGGCCCAGGGTATCCCAGGAATCGTTGGCTTCCCCCCTGGGCTGGGGTGAGAGCAGGAGGGGAACCTTTAGTTCGACAAGCAGAGGTTGGAAGGTCAAAGCATGTCCTGTGTGACGAGTGTCCTGTCAGTACTGCCATGGGCTGGGCTCTGGTCCCGTTGCTGGTGTGTTCACCATGGCCTCTGGGAGACCTCCAAGGGCAAAGGGTGTGGCTTGCTGGTTTTTGGCACAGCTCTGTAGGTGCATCACAAACAGGGATCCCTTGGGTGCTTCAGTTTCCACTTATATGCAGGTATCACTCGGAGGTTCTTTAGGAGCCCCTGATGAATTTGCACAGATGCCTTGTCCTGGACTCATCTCATGGTGTGGGCAGCTCGTGGGGGTGGAATTCTTCCCTTCTGTCCTGCTCAGGTCATTCCTCACCTGCAGAGCTCCCTTCAGCTGTGGGCACCAGTGTCAGAAGCACGTGGAACTCCTGGAGTGAATCCAGAGGAGACCACAGGAATGGTCCAGGGGCTGGAGCCCCTCTGCTCTGGAGCCAGGCTGGGAGAGCTGGAGGTGCTCACCTGGAGAGGAGAAGGCTCCAGGGAGAGCTCAGAGCCCTTGCAGGGCCTGAAGGGCTCCAGGAGAGCTGGAGAGGGTCTTTAGATGAGGAGTGACAGAACAAGGGGCAATGGCCCTAACCTGAAGGAGGGTGGGCATTAGAAGGAAGGTCCTCCCTGTGAGGGTGAGGAGGCCCTGGCGCAGGGTGCCCAGAGAAGCTGTGGCTGCCCCATCCTAGAAGGTTGGACAGGCTTGGAGCCACCTGGCATAGTGGAAAGTGTCCTTGCCCATGTCTGGGGGTGGAACAAGATGAGCTTTAAGGTTCCTTCCAACCAAAACCACCCCATGGTTCTGTGATTCTGTCCTCAGAGCTCTCCTGTGTGACTGTAGGAGCTCCAGGGAAGGGCTGGAGCCATTCCTCCTGCATGGCAGTGACTGGAAAGGGCAGGTCTGTAATCACTGTCTGCTCCAGAGCTGGCTCCCTTTCAGGGGGAATCAGGCTGCAGTGCATTTTGTGGATTTATCTATCTGGGGTTTGTTTTCCCTTGTTTTAAAAACTGTGCAGACTCACACAAAATAGGAAGCAAAAGAAATAAAGGCTTGCAAAAAGCACTGTCCACAATGTGACAATACAGTAGAATACTTAGGAACTGAATATAGTGGGAATAGTGAAATTTGTTCAAATGAACCCATCTTTCACTGTAGCTGTGTTAAAGGGATTTCTAGGGAAGGTGTATACAGAGGTGAGATGTACCAGCAAATCTAACAAATCCAACCATTCTCCATGTATTTTATTTCTTCTGGTCCTGAGCACAGTGAATGCTTTCTGGTTCTGAGAGTGCTATGGCCACAGTCTGTTCTAATCCTTATTTTCTGCAAAGTGAGGTTCCCTACACCCAATTTAGAGGAGCTTGTGTTGTTTTTCCAGTTTATGCTCAAAGCATATTGTCAGTTTGAAGTTAAAACCCTTTTAGCAGTTTGTCTTTGGCCAGAATACAGGTGTGAGTGACAGGAGAGCTGAACTCCCCCACACTGTCCAGGATCAACCTCCAAGTGCTTCATACTCAGGATAAATAGATCCCTTGCAGACTTCCCTTGCTGGGGGGCTGGAGGGGGATAAGTTGCTGCTTACATTAGGAGTGAAGAGAACAAATTGTGCACAGAATTCTAAAACCTATTCAATAAGATGGAGCAAAGGAATGAATAATAAAGCACAGACTTGCTTCTAGGTCCAGTTCAGGGCAGGACTGTTTAAAATAAGTGAGTGTAAGGAAGTGCAGTGAGAATGAAGCATAGGAATAAATAATATTGGACACAAAGCCATTTTGAAATGTAGGACTGTTTTCCAGCAGTTTTCTGCTCCTCTTGACTCTATTATTTAATTTAAGCAGCACAGTCCTATTTGTTTCAGGCTATTTTTAACACATTCATTGCAGCAGTGTAGACTTGAAAATAAGATTCAAGGACATGGTGTGGCCATCTGTGGTCTGGGAGCACTGCTGTCATTCCCAGTGCAGGATTTAACTTCCCAGTTACTCTCAGTAGCAGGTTAAGTAACCTGCTGAGGGTCTCTTTTGTGGTGAGAGGTGGGAAAACCAAATCTCCTGGCTCCTGGCTCTTTGCTGTAATTATGTGTTCTCTGAGTTTACTCACTGTTTCCTCTTGCACCAGGCATTGACATCTAAAAATATTCTATTTGGGAAGACTACAAAAATAGCAGAATTGTTATTCTGGCTGGGCTGACTGTCTAGTGCTGTGTGCTGCACGCTGCACTGGTGAGCATCAAGCGAGAGGAGGAGCCACTGTCAGTCTCTGTAAATGGATTTTAATGGAATAACTTAGGGAGACACTTATTGTTTGTCTGTGTCCATTAATCTTTGGCTTCCTCGCTGCAGCATTTGGGGTTTGTATTAATTATATCTGTGTTGTCTCTGTGGATGTTCTTGCTTGAGTAAATTTTTAACCTTTTCCAGAAACGGTGTGTCATGATTTTACACGCTGCTACCTACAGTATCCTGTATTTTCACATGGTAGTATGTTCATCAGTTGCTTAATTTGCATCTAATCAAATATGTGTCCTTGTTGATGGATTAGGAGGCTCTGTTTTTCCAGCCATATTGCATCTTCACTCTGCCTTAGTCTGTATAGCATATGGAATCATGGAATGGTTTGAGTTAGAAAGGCCCTTAAAAGCTCATCTCATTCTACCTCTGCCATGGGCAGGACACATGAGGCTTCTCCATTTCTAGGGAGAGCTCTGAGATGAGGTCTGTGTCCTTTGGAAAGAGGGCGTCATGGGGTGTAGGGACCAGAACTAGGCAAGAATCCCAGAATGACCAGAAGTGGAAATCGTGCCTGTCCCTTGGTGGTTAATCCCTCCCCTGTTTCTATTCCAACCTCCAGCAGATTGATGGCGAGGCCTTCCTGCTCCTCAAGCAGAATGACATCGTTAAAATACTCAGCATCAAACTGGGCCCTGCCCTGAAGATCTACAATGCCATCCTCATGTTCAAGTCTGCAGAAGACAACTGAGAAAAGGCCTTTGGCAGATCCAGGAGGAATTGACAGGGAATGGATCTTCAGCTGTGAGCATTACAACACACCAGACAGGTGGATTGGGACTCTGATGCATTTTAAGTAGAATTTAGGAAAAATAGTTTGAGGTTATAAAAATCCTGCCACAGTCTGGAATATGGGGCAGCTTCACTTCCAAGAAGAGGATATTATTATATTTTGTAATTGAATTGGTTTTGATATATCAATCTCTTTTTGAGATCAAGAAGAAACCTCCAGTTCTAAGGGGAATCCAGGGTAGCACTGGTGGAGCTGCAGGAGCAAGAAGAAAGTTTTGAGTAAAACTGGCTTTGTGTCCAGTGATAGTGCCTGAAAAACTGAGTGATCACCAGCGAGATTAATGTGTTTTGTGTAATAAAAGAGAGAGGAAAAAGATGCACTTCAAAGCAATTCCCCCGTATCCTTCACTGCTGTGACTCAGGAGCTGACCTTTTCAGGACTGATTGTTAAATTCCAGTTTTTCCTACTGCTCCTGGTTGTTGTGATGCCCTTGGCTGCTGGGCAGCTTACACCCCAGCAGGAAGGGAGCATGGGCAGCAGTTTTCCATCAGGGATGGCTTGCTCTGGTTCTGCCAGCAAGCAAAATGTCCTCATTCCTGTCATTCCCTGTCAGGAGGCAAGGGCAGTGCAGGTGGCCTTTGGGTAGGCAAAGATCCCATAAGGGCATCTGCTGCTGGAGACAGAGGGATTTGTTTTAGCTGTAATTCTCCCATCAGTGCTTTTGTGCAGCTCCTTCTGCACCAGGAGCATCTGGCAAAATGGCACCATCAAGAGCACTTGGGGATTGGTGTGTGTTTGTTCTTGCCCTCTCCACTGTCAGCCAAATGCTAAGAATGGGAGTTGGAAAGCCAGCAGTGGCCAGAGTGTGTGTGCAAACAGATTCCCTAGAAACAAATGGCTTTTCTTTTGAACAGTCCCAACTGATGAATGTGAAGTGCTTTGGCCTTTGCCCCTTGAGGTGGACTTGGATGTGTTGTGCCAGAGAGCTGGAGGGCAGGGGAGCAGCTCCTCTGCCTCTGGGAGCAGGCAGAGCACACAGGGACGTGAGACTGGAAAGGAGTCAGGACTTAAACAGCAAAATGAGGGAACTTCCCAAAGGAAAGAGAGCTGCTGTGTGGGGGAAAAAGGAGCAGAGTCTGGGGCTGTGTTCCTGCACATGCAGCCTGTGCTCTCCTGGCTGGGAGCACGGGGGGTTCCTGCTGCAGCAGAGGCAGTTTCAGGAGCATCCCATATGGACATTGGGCTGGAGGGTTCCCCACGGGCACTTCCCGAGTTCTCCTCTCCCCGTGGCAGGGTGTGGGTCCTGCTGGGCTCTGAGCCCTGTTCAGAGTGTGGGTCCTGCTGGGCTCTGAGCCCTGTTCAGGGTGTGGGTCCTGCTGGGCTCTGAGCCCTGTTCAGGGTGTGGGTCCTGCTGGGCTCTGAGCCCTGTTCACAGTGTGGGTCCTGCTGGGCTCTGAGCCCTGTTCACAGTGTGGGTCCTGCTGGGCTCTGAGCCCTGTTCAGGGTGTGGGTCCTGCTGGGCTCTGAGCCCTGTTCATGGTGTGGGTCCTGCTGGGCTCTGAGCCCTGTTCATGGTGTGGGTCCTGCTGGGCTCTGAGCCCTGTTCAGGGTGTGGGTCCTGCTGGGCTCTGAGCCCTGTTCAGGGTGTGGGTCCTGCTGGGCTCTGAGCCCTGTTCATGGTGTGGGTCCTGCTGGGCTCTGAGCCCTGTTCAGGGTGTGGGTCCTGCTGGGCTCTGAGCCCTGTTCCATTGCTGCTGGCAGCACCACTCGTGGCTCTCCCTCTGGCCACTCTCCCTGATGGCTGTTTGGCTGTTCTGGAACCAGCCCAGCTCAGGCAGCCCTTGCAGCCCTGTGTCCATAGCTGGAGGCTGAATGCTGTGTGTGGGTTTGTCTGTTTTTGTGTGACCAGGTTCTGCCCTCAGCCTCTGCCAGGCTCTGGGGTGTCTCAGGGCACTGCCTGGTGATGTAACCCATCCACAGGCACCCCAAACTCCCTTGGCATCTCTGCCACCAGCGTGGCTCCCAGGAGCTGTCGGGAACAGAGCGAACACGCTGTCCATGACTGTGTGGTGACACAAGGAACACACTTGTTCCCCCTTCCTGTGTCACCCACATGCTTTGTCCAACCCTCCTGCTGCTGAGACGGTTCTTGTGACTTGTCTGAAGCAGAAGGTTCCTTAAAATTGTAAATAGAATCCGCATCACTGAAGCAATTCAGTCCTGGAATAATATTTAGAACAATTTGTTTCCATATTTTTTTTAATAAGAATTTTAGGAGTTTAAGCCTTCACAGAGAAGACACCGTTTTGGTGGGATATTTAATAGCTGAACCATTAAATATCAGCCAGGCAGCTGCAGGGGAGAAATTTATTGCAGTGTTAAGGACTAGGCAAGGGGTGAATTTAGTTTATTAAAATACATTTTTAGTATGATAACCAGGATGTTCACCAAAGAGTCACATTTCTTTATCCTGCTCTGCACATCCAGTGTCAGCATTAAGACTTGAATTGTAAGTGGCATGTCCTGTCCTTTGACAGAACACACCTTCTGGGCAAAGCAAAATTGTCTCTTGACAACTGGAACAGAAGATCCAGAGCTGGGCTGTTTTATTCCTGGCTCTCCACTGACTTGCTAAATAACCCTGAGCCCTTCCTTGCCCCAGTTTCCCCCTCTGTGACACCCAGCCAGGTGGGGCAAGTGCAATTTTGCCTTTTTCTTATTTCAAGCAAGCAGGTCCTTCCATTTTCTGTTTCACCTCCTTCCTTTGGGAGCCTGATTTGGGGGACAGCAGATTGCCTCTAGCAATAAACCAAAATATAATATTAATTCAATTTTTTTTTACTATATATAGATGGAGGATGAAGAGAATCAGTTAAACAAGCCATGAGATTCTAGTCAGTGACATTATTCAAACAGAAGAGAAATCTTTAATCCTTGGGGCTTCTGAGCCAGCTGGATCAAAGAGGAAAATGTGTACTTGGAGGTTGTTCAGTGACAGCCAGCACAGTGCTTTCAGCAGGGGAGAAGGAGGAACCTTTTAGGGATGAAAGAAGGAGGAATGTGCTTCTTGTGCCTTTTTTTGTAATCTGATAATTGTCTTTGCAGAGCAAGCAAGAATGTGCACACATGTATTACCCAATCCTTCCCCAAATATAAGCTGTATTCCAATTAAATCCAGCAACTTCACAGGACAAAAAGACTTCCAGTGTCTTCACTGGACACATTTAAAACTCCCTGATATTTACAATATAGAACAAAACGAAACCACCTCATCTTTTAGCCCCATAACTCAGGAATCCATCGGCTGCTGGTGCCATTCCACTTGTGTCAGGGAGTGCTGCTTTCCCCTGTGTCTCGGTGAGTTGTTCCTGCTGCCTGTCCAAACTCTGCTCTGCCTGTTCCCAGTCCTGCTCCAGGCCTGTGCCATAACCAGGGCTCTGCAGAGGCCTTTGGTTATCTGACGCCTTGTGTAATTTGAAATGCACACTTTGAAGCAAAAATCCAAAAGTTGTGGCTCTGTGGGGGAGCAAATGTGAAGCTGGTTAATGCCACCTGGGGTTGGGCAGATTTTGAGTCTGCTGGATGTCAGCAAGAACCAGTTGTTGGCCCAGCTGAACCCAGGAGTCTCTTAGCAATACAGATACATTCCTTAGAAGCAACTCGGAGCTGTGTCAAGTTCCCATGGGCCAGCCGTGCAATTAGGAATTTCCAGTTCTCAAAATCTTATTCCTGGCTGTGTTTTTGTTCCCTTTTGGTTGTTTTTGAAATTCAAAGCAATCAAATTTTTTCTCTTTTTCTCTTCTTCTCCTCGGCTGGGAGTCCTGTTAAATTTTTTCTGTGCCATCACCAACAATCATCCCCATAATCCAGTAGCAGCAAATTTCAGCTCTGGGTAATGAATCACATTAAAGTTGGACAGGAGCATTTGGCATCGTTGACAGCAAAACTCTGCTGCTGAAGGAAAAGCCCAACACTTGGCCCAGGGGTAAGCCAGTTCAGCTGTACAAGATTGCCTGCCTGCCACTTTTATGCCCTACTTAGGGATTTATACCACAGAGAGCTTTAAAGTTTTTGACATCCCCCCCATGATGTGATGAGCCAGCTTATTTTGGAGATTCCTGTTACTTGAACTGGAAGCACATGTAGGGAAGAGAGCAGGGGCTCGGCTCAGCCTCAGAAATATCTGCCTGTTTTAAACCAAATACTTGAGCTTTTCTACACTAGCCATGACCTTGCACTCCACCGATGCTTTCCTCTGGAAATGTGAATAAAATTAATATAAGTTCACACCTGGTTTGTTTCTTCTGTGTGTGGGGCTGGCTGCCCTGGAGGGCTGGCACTGGGGGCTTGGTCGTCACATTGTTGTCCTTCCCTTAAACAGCAGTCACAACACAAGGCAGCATCTTCATTTTATCTCTTTTGCCTGCTCTTATCTCTGTACTTGAGCTCTCCTTGATGTGTTGACAGGACAGCACTGGCTGCTGCAGCTGTGCCTGATTCTCCAATTCCTCACTCTCCTCTGCTACTGCCAGGTTTTAATAATTGAATTCTGGAATGATTTGGGATGGAAGGGACCCTAAAGACCATCCAGAGAGGGAGTAGCTACAGCTGCTCTGGGCAGTCTGTGCCAGGGCCTCCCCACCCTCCCAGGGAGCAATTCCTTCCCAATATCCCATCTATCCCTGCCCTCTGGCAGTGGGAAGCCATTCCTTGTGTCCTGTCCCTCCAGACCCTTGTCCAAAGTCCCTTTCTGGATCCCCCAGAGACCCTATAGGCACTGGAAGGCTTGTGGTTTCCTCTTGAATTCCTTAATCCCTCATGGTTTCCTATCACAAACAATCCCAGAACTTCATCTTCTTAAACAGCTCTCAAAGTTGGGTTTTTAACTAAAGCTAGCAAGAACTTGTTCTTAGTATGAATCCATATTAAAACTGCATTTTAGGGTCTGTCTGTTTTTCCTTTCCTTATTGCCTTCACTGTGTGTCCATAACCATGGTAATTACTTTACCTGTTTCTGCTCTAATCATAATTAGCTGATAAGTTGCAAGCCATTCTCTGACGTGTCCCAGATGAGGCATTGAGCCTGTCCTGCTCCTCCCCAGGTGTGTCGGGAGCTGCACCTGCAGCAGGTCCCTGCTCCAAGGGCAGAGGGGGCAGGGCCACATTGGCAGCTGAGGCTTGCAGACCTTCTGAAACTAAAAATATTGGAGAGTTGGCTCCCAGCCATAATTTCTAAACTATCCCATCTTTGGGGTAAACATTTGCTCTCATTGGTTTTTCCCTTCCAACGTTTTTGCTTCTATTTAAACCGTGGTTTGTTTGCTTTTGTTACCGTGATCGGATTCCCGGTCTGGGGAGCTGGGCTGCTTGGAGCAGCCTCGGGAACATCAAATGCTGCTCTGTGCTCTTGTTAGTTCCCTCGGGGCTGTGCTGGGTCCTGTGGCTGTGTCCTTTGCAATTCAGAGATCTGAGCTTCTCCTCAGCAGCGATTTTTTTCCCCCACAGTTTTGACGGAGAAGTTTGAGCACAGCAAGAAACATCAATTACCCAAATGGCTGATTGCATTTGCAGATTATTCTGCTCAGGCAAACATGGAATTTTTTTGTCCCAAGTCATATTTCTCCATTGGCAGGGAAAACCTGTGGTTGATCTTTTTGCCTGCTCAAATTACTCTTTCAGCCCTGACCGTGCTCTGTGGACTGGTTTGTCCCTTGTGCCAAGCCCCATCACACGATGCTCAGTGGGGTTTGCAAACCCCCTGGAGGGACTGGAGGGGTCTCTCATTTTATTGGGTACCCTGCTGTTGGCTGTGGGTGTACAAGGAGGGGGGTACAGACCCCAACTCTCACCTCACACTGTCTGGATCCTGCACCACCCTGGTTTCCACAACAAACCTCACCTGACAACCTACAATTCTCAAATCCTAGAACTTTCTCAGGAGGAGGAACTGTAAAGACAAACCACAGCACTCCCCTGACAGGCCAGCCCAGAGGGAAGAAGGATGTGGGAACGGATGGAGAGTGAACCTGCTGTCTCCATCCTGCACTCTGCAGCTGAGGGCAAATTCCAGCTTCAGGAGAAAAAGAGTGGTGGCATTAGAGAAAAGCAGAGTGTTGGCATGTTCAGGAGGGCTGCTATGCTCTGCCCAGCCCGCTGCAGAAGTGCCAGACCTTTCCCAAATACCACTCCACTATTTATTGACTTTGCCTGTCACTTCCCCTAATATATTCTTCTCCTTGCCACCATGTACAGCCTCAGCTTATTAATTGCCCCATGACACTTTCTCCTCTCTACATTATTCACCATCCAGACACTTCTAATGTAAGCAAGATATTTTTTGGAGTCAGATACATTTGCTGCTGGAACACTTCCAGCTGTTTCTTCAAGAAATGTGCTGAAGGCCTTTGCAGAAGGGGATCAGTGCCAGAGCCCCCAGAGATGCTGGTTTTGCCCCAGGAAACCCCTTCCCACCCACTCCCATCCTGGACCAGGGCACCGGTGACTTCAATTGTTTGCTTTGTTCTCAAAAAAAGGGTTGTGGCTCCACCATCATTCAACCTAGTGCCCTCACATGTCATCAGCACTGGGTCTTTTTGGGCCAAAGAGTGGCTTTTTGCTGCAATGCTGGTTGAAGGAGCTTTTCACACCAGAGTGTTGTCCATGTCCCTCACAGCACTTGACTCAAATTCCGGGTGTTCAGAAATGCTTCCAAAATGTTGTTCCAAACTTAGGTGGTTTCCATGGCTGGGGTCATGGCTGTGCTGGAATCCAGCAGCTCTGTGGGTCATGGTTGCTGGAACACTTCCACTTTGTGCACCCTCCTAAAACTGAGAGGGGTTTTCTGCTGCAGACCGAGGAGCCCGCGGCTGCAGGGTTTGCTATCCCTGGCAGGACCGGAGCAGGGGAGGCTGTGCTGTGTCTCTGCTGCTCAAAGTGGGACCACACAACTATTCAATGAGGCTCCAGATGGTTTTCACAACGTCTTGAACTCATCTCTCTCATGGGTGGAATTGAAAAAGGCCAGAGAAGAGGCTCAGATATAAATTTGCCCATGATATAAATTTCCCAGCATGTCTGTGCTGCTAGTTAGTGGCTGGGGAAGGTCTTGCTCTTCATTTCAGAAGAAACACAACAGTTGGAATGTTGATTTTTGTTTTTTTCCCCACAAGCAAGTATTTTCCTCTCGCTTGTGCTCCCATGTGCACACCACATGCTGAAAGAATTAGCCAGATTAAGTCTTCAGAGCTCAGTAGCCCCATCTCCCTTTTTCTCCTTGTTTTTGTTTTTTTTCCTCTCTCTGGATGTGCCTTGCGGGATTTCCCTGCCCCGTGATGCTTTTTCCTCACTGATCAATTCTTCATGCAATCAGTTAATTCTGCCACTATCCCACCATCAATCCCCTTCCTTTTCATGAATGCTGCACACATGTGTGAGCCCACAGGCATCCCCTTCTCTTTACTACCATCCCTCCTTCCCAACACCATCCACTCCCCAAATGCCCCTAGCCCTGTGTTCTTCCTGGGGCTGCTGGGATGAGCGCCAGAGGATGGGGTGTCCCTTGGGCCTGGCGGGGTAAAGGCAGATCCATGGATTTCCCTCCAGCTCCTCCAAATCCTGCTACAAAACAGCAGGAAGATGCTCTTGGGCAGCAGCAGTGCAGCTCCAGCACATCTCAGCCTCCCCTGCTCCCACCGAGCCAGGCTGCAGACCCTTGCCGTGCTGGAAAGCCCAGGGCAAAGCAGAGCAGCAGCTCTGGATCCACCCAGCCCAGATGGAGGCAGGAGCCCTCACCCAGCACCAGGAATGCCATGGAGCCCAGAGGGGAGAGGCTCCAGCAATGCCACAGGATCCCGGTGGGGTCCCTGTGCCCCCATGGTGCTCCCCAGCTGCAGATGAGGCTGGGCTGGAACAGAGAGGAGCCTCAGAGCTGTGCTTGGTGTGTCTGTACAGCACCAGCCGTGTGAGCTGCACTGTTCATCCTGCTGCAGCAACAAGTCTCCAGCAAAGGCAGCTCTCAGAAGGCTTTCACCAGGGATGGATGGGAGGCCCCATCCCACTCTCCATAAATCAGCCAGCAGGGTTTCTGTGTCTTCCTTGCTGCTTTCCCTGTTTCCCAGGATTTTGCAAAACTCTGGGCTGAGCAACCTATTTGGAAGGAAACTGCCCTAAACAACCCCTGAAAAAGGCAGTTGATAAAGAAACCGTTTACATTTCAAATAAATAAAACATTTTTTTGGCTTTGGATCAAAACCAAGTTGTGTTCAGTGTTACCAGTTTCAGTGAGTCATTTCTTTTTATACCCAGGCAGTTTCTCTTATAAAATGTGCATGAGGACTCACTGTAAGCAGGGCAGGAAGCAGACAGTGGGGTTTTTTTACTATTGCACAAGGTTTTCCCAGGACAGAGCCACCAAAGCTTTTCTCTTGCCTTGAAGCTGGTGCTTGTTTATATCTGTTTACAAGCAATTTCTATTAAGAACCAAGAGTGATGCTGTGGATGGCTCTATTGTATGTTAGCGCTGCATTTCCAGATGGATGTTGAAAGTAGCTCTGTATCCACTACAAATGGAAAACTTGAATTGGAGCTTCTGATTGTTGAGCCAAGGAACTTTCTTGCAGGCAGGATAAAAATACAGAGTTTGTCCCTGTAAACTGCAAAGGGAAGGACTGCACATGAGCACAGACAAAATAGTCCCTGTCCACTTGGAAGCACTAAGAGCTTGTGGTGATAACCAGGAGGAGAATAATATGTTAAAGTCCTCCAAAAATCAATACTCAGCCCAACTGGAGACTTGCTACGGCTCAGCCATGAGCTTTGGCTCTCACCCACACTCAAGAGGTGCTTAATAGCATCAAAGACATCAGGGGTTCAGTCTTGGTGGTGAGGTGATGAAGGTCAGTGCTGCAGCCCAGGTCCTCCTCAGGAGCATTCTGTCAACCACGTGAGATGAATGTGATCTTCCTGCGTGAACTTTCCCAGTGGGACGAGCTGGTAATACATGTTTAAGTCCTTCAGATTGGTAGAAAGCAGGTAACTCATCTTTGAAGAGGAATATGAGGTATTAAAGTGAATTCTCCAAGGACTTCTTGATCTTATATCTTAGAAAGTATCCAAAAGAGCCTACAAGGGTGCTGAAGGATCAGGAGGGACCACCAGAGTGGTGGCTGAGGTCACTTGATGTGTTCAGCTGGAACAGAGGAGATTGAGCCCAGACCTCCCTGGGGTCTGCAGCTCCTCCCAAGGGGCAGCTCTGATCTCTGCTTCCTGTGACAGGAGCCAGGGAGCTGGGCCAGGGCAGCTCAGGCTGGAGCTCAGGGCAAGGCTCTTCCTCCAGAGGGTGCTGGCACTGCCCAGGCTGCCCAGGCAATGGGCACGGCCCCGAGGCTGCCAGAGCTCCAGGGCAGTTTGGACAGGGCTCCAGCAGTGCCCAGGGTGGGGTTATTGGGGTTCTGGGCAGGGCCAGGGTTGGATTGGATAATCCCTGTGGGTCCCTTCCAGCTCAGGACATTCTGGGATTCCATGACCTTCCAGGGTGCTCAGCCAGAGCAGTAGCATCTGCATCCCTATAAGAAGATATGTCTGGTCAAGATCATCCACAACATCTCCTGAAACAAGATTTGAAATAGGAGACCTCCCCTTCAAAGAGTCATCTTTGTTTAGCGGTAAAATTGATTAATTGGAAGGGATAAAGAAAACAAAGGCTGCTGTTGATCCCATGGGGTAGGCTCACCCTGCCAGCGACGCCCTGCGAGCACCGGGTGCTCTCACCTTCCCTTGCCCTGCTCTGCTGCTCTGTGCTTTGGGCCCTCAGGGTCCATCCCGTGGCTGTTTGAGAGAGAGGAGCATCCCCCAGATGGGTGCAGGGACTGCAGGAGCTGCCACGAGGAGAGTCAGCTGCTCAGCACAGGGCAAACGAGGACAGGAGCTGCAGCCGGAGCCTGCTCCCGCTGCCGGCTCTCATCCCTTCCCCTGGCACGCCAAGGAGAGCTGGGAATGAGATAGGACAGCTCTGATGGGGTCTGGTGTGGTCCAGAGACATGCTGGGCACTGTCAAAGGTCTGATTTGTTTCAAGTGGCATCGGCCCTCACAAAGCTGAACATCTTGTCTGAGGTACCTCAGCTCTGGCACTGGATTCAGGAGGAATCATCATCTGATGAAATGAAGGAATCCCCTTCTCCTTACACAGCTCTTTTGGGATTAGATGTGTGGAAATGCTGACTTTCTCCCTTAACCCTCAGAAGAGCCCAGGGGACGGCTGATTTTCAGCTGGCTGAGGTCAGGCATGGTGAATTTCCTCAGACAGGATGTATGGAATGCTTTCCTTAGTATTTATTGCGTTTTATTATAATAACACAGCAAGATTTTTCTCCTCTCACTTTCCTCATGCCTGCCTGCCCAGGCTCTGAGCATGATTAACCTGGAAAAGCTCCTTGCAATGTTCAGCAAATGCTGGATAACTTTAGGAAAGCATCAACTGAAAGGATCCCCAGCTGAAGGGGTGCAGAGTTGAGGTGTGGTGGGGCTCTGTCCTCACAGGACAACAGGGTCCCTTAATTCACTGCTGATCAGGGAGCTCAGTTAAATCCATAGATTTAAATCCATTTAGAAAAATTCAGTAGTTGTATGTGAGAGCCTGAAATAGTCCCAAAAGAGTGAAAAACCCCACCTTGATATTCCTATGGGAGCTCAAATTCATCAGGACTCATAAAATCACTACTTGAGCTGTGGCAGAGTGTTAACTATTTTCTTGCCTATTACAGCCATGTGTGTAATTGCTCTTCTCCCCATTAATAGGGTTAGCAAAGTGTTCTCCCAAAAGCCACCTCCTTTTTTTCCCTGGATTTCATCCAGACAGAGTCACTTGGAGACTGGGTCCTAGTCCTTTACTTAACATAGTGTCAAAAATCATTGCTCGTCAGATGATTCCTTTCCCCTGGGCCACTGATGCCAAAAGAGTTTGCACTGTTGTCTGAGAACTCCAGGATTTGTGAGCTGATTTGTTTCCCTTTTCTCCAGAAAATCACCCCAAATTTCATATCATCTCTAAGAAGATTAAGCAGCATTTTGACAGCTGAGCTCCCTCTTGGTTCAGGATTCCCAGGAATTGTTTCCCTCTGGGTGAGATCCAAGGCCAGGGCTGTTCTTCAGTTGCTGTTTAATTAGTTTCTAAGTTCTTCTAGTGCCAGAGTAGATCTACATAAATTAAGAACAATAATCTCTATAAGCACTTCTGTAAGGAACAGAGCTTTGGAAGGCCCCACAGCACAGATTCGCCCCTTCCCCCCCCAACCCTTTAGAAGGTGTCTCCTCCCCTCCCTGTCTCTTCCCCGTTCTTAGCTCCATCTCCTTTTTTCTTGCTCTGTCTGGGTCAGGATCTCCAGCCAAACACCCCAGGGCAGAAGGGCTTGGAATGGATGGGGTGGGTGGCCTGGGCCCTTGTGGGCAGCTCAGACCCCTCAGAGTTGCTCCGCCACCACCCATCTGTGCTGAGTTCAACCACGAGCCTCTGTGGAAAGGAAAAAATGCTGCTTTTGTTTCCTCTGCAGCCCCCATAGAGGCTCTAACGCCTGAGCTTGACTCCTTGACAGCCCTCAGCTGCTAATCACACCTAAAAGTGCCTGCAAACATAACCAGTGGTAAATGCACAGATCTAATCACGCCAGGGAACAGGAGAGGTGCCATTTAGCAGCTCTAGAAAGGAATCAGTTCTCTTCAGACTAACAGTCCTTGGGGAAGGATAGCACATGCAATATTCAGTGGGATATGGAGAGCAACACAGAAAGAGCCAGAAATACCTCCAGGAAAATCTCACTGGTGGAGATGATGAAGCTGAAGAGGATCAGAGGGCTGGAAAGCCTCGGCCAAGCCACGGTGTCCTGAGACCTTCACTAGCTCGCTCCATCTTGGGAGAAACCTGCAGCCTTTCCTTACCTCATGATGGTGTTTTGCGCATCAGGAGGGTTCCCAAATCCTGGAATCTCTGCTGGGAGCAGGAGAGGATGGAGGGGAGTGGGCACATGGAGCAGGTTGTGCATGTTGCTCCTCTGCTCTCTGGAGGAGCCTAGCACAGCCCCAATCTCATTACAGCATTTTCCATAATACTACACCATGAACATAATTATTACAGGATTTTCCCAGTCTGTAGTTGAAAACTTACTTGGAGAAACAGTGTCAGGTTCCCTAAATGAAAGTTATCCCTTTTGCTCCCAAAAAACCCCCAGTTTCTTGTTACTTCCACTCATTCCCTCATGGATCCCTTTGCTGGTGTCTGCTCTCTTGCTCAGTCCTTAGGTGGCCATAAAATGTCTTCATTTCTGCATTCAGCATGGCTTGATCCTCTCCAGAGGGATTATGAGGAGCACTTTCCATGGTTGTTGCTGCCTCTGCAGCGGGGCCCGCTCGGCTGTGCTGTCCTGGGGCTGCCACCGGGCCCCGGCCGCAGCCACTCACTGCCATTGTGGATGCAGAGCACGGATTGGGATGGGCTGGAGGAGGCTTGGTGTTTCTGAGGTAAAACTTCTGAGTGGTAACTGGGGTAATTTCCCGTCCTGAATTCCCTCCAGCATCCAGCCTCCTCAGCTCTGCTCATACCGTCAGCGAGTCCTTTCCAGAGACCTCTTAGACAGGAGGGGTGAAAACTCACCCTGTGCCAAGGAACTCTGGCCAAAGGCTTTGAAGGTTGCTGTAGTTCAGGGGTGAGAAGCAGTCTTGCTCTGGAAAGGGCTGAGCTGTTTAATTGCAAACAGCATTACTGGCTTCGCTCATTAATGCCTGTGTGCTCAGCCACCCTCTCCAAACGTGTCCCGAGCCAGCAGGAGCTCACAGCGCTCACATCCAGGGTCTGGAGTGGCAGCTTCTGGATGTTCCTCCCCAAGAGGCAAAGCCCAGGATGGGGCAGGGAAAGGCTGAGCCCTCCTGAGGCCGTGCCGGGCTCCTTTGAGCAAGCTGGGCCCAAAGCCCACACAGGCAGCCCGGGGCGCTGGCTGCGCTCCCTCCTGAGAATGTGGAGATGATTAAAGCACCGGGAGGAGCTGGGGGCTTGGGACGGGGCAGGGAGACGACAACAACACACTGTGTGTTGTATATGTGTGTGTGTATGTGTCTGTGTGTGTGTGTCTGTGTGTGTGTGTCTGTGTGTCTGTGTGTGTGTCTGTGTCTGTGTGTCTGTGTGTGTCTGTGTGTGTGTGTCTGTGTCTGTGTGTCTGTGTCTGTGTGTGTGTCTGTCTGTGTGTGTGTGTGTCTGTGTGTCTGTGTGTGTCTGTGTGTGTGTGTGTGTGTGTCTGTGTGTCTGTGTGTGTGTCTGTGTGTGTGTGTGTGTCTGTGTGTGTGTGTGTGTGTGTGTCTGTGTCTGTGTGTGTGTGTGTCTGTGTGTCTGTGTGGGTGTCTGTGTGTCTGTGTGTGTGTGTGTGTCTGTGTCTGTGTGGGTGTCTGTGTCTGTGTGTCCGTGTGTCTGTGTGTGTCTGTCAGTGTGTCCGTGTGTCCGTGTGTCTGTGTGCCCGTGTGTCTGTGTGTCTGTGTCTGTCCGTGTGTCTGTGTGTGTGTGTCTCTGTGTGTGTGTGTCCCATGTGTCTGTGTGTCTGTCCGTCTGTGTGTCTGTCTGTCAGTGTGTCTGTGTGTCTGTGTGTCTGTGTGTCTCTGTGTCTGTGTGTCTGTGTGTGTCTGTCCGTGTGTCTCTGTGTGTGTGTGTGTGTGTGTCTGTGTGTGTGTGTGTGTGTCCCATGTGTCTGTGTGTCTGTCCGTGTGTCTGTCTGTCAGTGTGTCTGTGTGTCCGTGTGTCCATATGTCCGTGTGTCCGTGTGTCTGTGTGCCCGTGTGTGTGTGTGTCTGTGTCTGTCCGTGTGTCTGTGTGTGTGTGTCTCTGTGTGTGTGTGTCCCATGTGTCTGTGTGTCCGTGTGTCTGTGTGTGTGTGTCTGTCTGTCTGTCCGTGTGTCCGTGTGTCTGCATTCACAGCGCACACCTCTCCCCTTGCCAGCAGCAATAGCTGCCATATGGAGCCCGTTGCGGAGGATGCTGGGCCGGCACAGGCACAGCCTGGTTCTCAGGATCAGTTTGAGCTGCAGGATGTTCTCTGTGAGCCCATTTCCCTGCAGAGCAGCCTTCTGGGGGATGCTCACACACTGGGGGTGTTGCCAGTTCGGGAAGTTAAACCTCCCGACGCTGCTGGTTTTGTGCCCCATGCCCAGTGCCCAGGGGGCTGCTGGGGACACCAGGACGTCTCTTGTTCATCTTGTGGGGTATTTGCAGCACAGATCTGATGAAGAATGGCTGAGGACCTGGGAAAGGGGCTCAGCCTGGAGACTCAGGGGGGATATTCTGGCTCTGCACAACTCCCTGACAGCTGGGGGGGTCGGGCTGTGCCCCAGGGAACAGGGACAAGAGGAGAGGGAACGGCCTCAGACTGGGCCAGGGCAGGCTCAGGGTGGATATTACAAAATATTTCTTCACTGAAAGGGTGATCCAACCCTAGCACAGGCTGCCCAGGGCAGGGAAGGATTTAAGAGATGTCCAGATGTATCACTTGGGGACATGGTCAATGGTAGCCTTGGCAGTGCTGGGGAATGGTTGGACTTGATGATCCCTGAACAATTCTGTGATTCCCTTGATTTAAGCCATCTCCCCAGATTACAGGATGCCAGAATGATTTGTCTTTGAAGAGACCATAAAACCCATCTCATTCCACCCACCCCTGTGCTATGGGCAGAGAGTTCCACTAGACCAAGCCTCATTCAACCAGGCCTTGAACCCTTCCAGGGATGAGGCAGTCACAACTGTTCTGGGCACCCTGTGCCAGGGTCTCACTACCCTCAGAGGAAATGTTCCATCCATCCCTGCCCCCTGGCAGTGGAAAGTCATTCTCCCCTCTTATGCCTCCACGCCCTTGTCCAAAGTCTCTCTTCAGCTCTCCTGGAAAGCTTTAGTCCCTGGAAGGGACTCTCAAGTTTCCCTGGACCCTTCCTGCCCACCCTCAGCTATCCCAGCCTGGCTGGGGATCCTGCCCAGCACCACAGGGAGATCCCACCTCCCCATCTTGCCCTATTTCCAAAGCTTCTGCACGCCCACACAAGGAAAGACCTCACAGTGGCAGCTCCAGAACTGCCCTGCCTTATCCCCAAGCTCATCCCTGTCCCCAGAGCCTCTGCCTCAGGCAGTTTCTCCTGGCTGAGCTCCAGCTGGCAGTTCCATTTATCTGGCTGCATTAAGTGCCTGGCAGGTTGCATTATTCTTTAAGTACGTGAGGCTTTTCCAAACCTCATCTTCTCCCAGTTGCTCCTGCAGGCTGGCATTGGGGAAATCCTGCAGCATCCCAGCCCATGGTTCCCAGTTACCTTCCCCATCCAAGAGCCACAGATGTGGGGTGCTGGAACTCCTACATGCTGCTTTTTTCTGATAAATAAGGAAAAATGGGGCTACAGCTTAACCATGTGGGCTTTTAAAAAATTTCCAATCAGCTGTGGATCTATTTTCATCTAGAAAATAATGTATTGATATATATAAAATGTATCCATATACATATAACACATACCTGTAATTTTTTCAACTGAGATCAAAGTACAGTCCCTCATTTCATCTGGGGGATGGAGAGTGCAATTAAAAATTACCTATTCTGCCAATAATAAAAAATTAAGTGCTTTTATTAACCAGGGCAACACCCTTTTTGATTTGCATCAGCAGGACCCAGGGATGACAAGCAAGATGTTGCAGTATTCTGCATGAATGGTTCAGTATCCTGCTCTGAGACTTCTGGGAAAAAAATCTGAGATGTCCCAAGGATGTATTACAGGCTGGGGGGAGGGAATGGAAACTGGCATTTTTATATGCCAGAACCCATAGGGCATTAGCAAAAGGAGGTGTGACTTGCACCATGCACCCCCTGGGAGCCACAGCCAAATTCAGTCTGCTGTGCTTGGAAATGGGGATCCCTGGCCCCCAGCTCATTGTTCTCCATCCCCTCTGGCTCTGTCCCAGTCTATTCCACTGGCTGCAGTGTTCAGCATCCAGCCCCACTCACAGCCCCCGTGGGACCCTCCCCAGCAGCAGCCGGGGGCAGGGGAGATGCCTCCAACTTTTCTACGTGGCAGGAGAGAACATCAAAGGCACCAACCCGCTGCCTCATCCACGCCCTGCCTTGGCCTCTCTCCCTCTGTCCCCGTTTGCATCATGGAAAATGATGTCCACGGGGTGCAGCCAAGGCTGCTGGCTCAGCTCCACATGCCCGGGGCCAGCTGAGACACAAACACGAGCTCCTGTTCTGTCCTAGGAGGGGGCATTTGGCCTCTCCCTCCCCGATCCTGCATCTCTTTCCCTCTTCTGGAATAGTTACAGCTGCTCAGGAAACACCAGGGAAAGCCAGCAGAAGAAACTGCTGCGTTTCCCTCCTTCCTTCTTATCTGTCAGCCAGAACCAATTAAACTCACAGGAGCTCAGCTCTTTCCTCCTTCCCTTTTAATTTCAGACCCTCTGGTAAGAGGAGACATGATAAAATGCAAGATTAAATGTCTAATGCCTGGGATTTGGGATTACTGGGGCCAGGCTGGATGGATGGAGGAAGAGGGATGTGTCTGGTTACAGGGAGGAATTGGGCTAGCGCTGCTTCTCCTCATCTTGTCTCTCATCTGTGACATTGAAAGGGCAGGGAAGTGTGAAACCCCTGCACAGATCCAGCCCAGAGCTGTTCCAAAGGGAAAGGTTTCATTCTGTGATGCTCAGTTGTGGCTTTGGGAGGGGATTTCTGTTCAGGGCTGGGGGGGTGAGGTCCAAAATCCCCCCATGGCAGCTGGAGCTGGGTGGGGATCTGTGGGGCCAAGTCTCTGAGGCTGGTAGGTAACAGCATCTGATAACCCCTGTCATAAACCAGACATGCATCACCCTTCCTGCCATCTGCTCTTCGCTCTACATGGGAGAGTTTCAGGCTTTGATGGCTGGAAAGATGCTGCTGATTTATTCATGGCCACTTCCCACCCATTAGCGTTAATAGCTCTTCTTACTCTGTCTATGGAGCCTCTCAGTGACCTGGGAAGGTCAAGCACAGTGAGATGCTGTAGCCCAAATAATTTCCTGGAAATCACAGGTGTGGTGCGTTCCCATCCTCAACATCTGAGCTTTCCAGCAGGGAAGGAAAAGGATGCCTGCAAATGTCCCCTCTCTCTTCTTCCTCTTGATCTTCTCACTTTAGAGAAGAAATTGCAAAGATGCAATTGTGGAAGCTCTCCACAGCCTTCCTCCCAGCTACTCCTGGCTGCACCATATGGCAAACAGGCTCTGCTCCAGCTTGCTTTGGGTAGCAAAGTGCCCTTTGGGTGGAAATGTGTCTTTTGGATGAATCCCAGCCCTATATAAGCCCCATGGCTTTTGATGAAGTCGCCATATCTCAACCGCTGAGCAGCCAAGGGGTTTCCAGGACCTTCCCAGGGGAGAGAAAATAATTTCTCCAAGACAAACCCCCTGTCTGAGCAGACCAGAGAGAAATGAGTTCCTCGACAGTTGCTGTTCAATGCCTGGGTGTTCCTGCCTTTTGGGCCCCACAGCTCCAAACCTATCACGTTAATTTTGCCAACACCCTAAAGGCAATCAGGGTGCAGCTCCAGCCCTGCTTCTAGGCTGGTGTCCCCAGGGAGCAGGGGAGGAAGGATCTGTGAGGGTTGTGCTGGGGTTCTGGTGTTCTAGGGCTGAGATCCCCTAAAGCCTTGGGGGCTGCCCTGCTGTGAGGGGTGGGGGAGCATTTTGAATCCTCCCATGCTCCAGAAAGTGGGAGAAGCTCTTTTGTGCAGCAGCTCCATGTCTGTGAGGTGATGTGGGTGGGGGGATCCAAATCTGTCAAGGAAAGGGCTGCAGAGGATGAGTTTGTATCCTGGGACGAAATAGAATATTCCAAACAAGAAAGCTTTGTGGCTGAGTTGGGCTCATCTCCCTTTCCAGGGGATCTCACCAAGTTCTCTCCCCTCCTGAGGTCTCGGCTCCCTGGATGTTATTTGAAACAGGGACATGGATAAATGCAATAATCTTCCAGAGATGCTGAGATGCAGCTGATGGGCCAAGGAGCAGATAAATGTGTTAGTGCTGAGGCACTGCACAGGCTCCTCCTGCTCCTGCCTGACCTCAGTTGCCAACTTTAAAGCACAAGAAAAGGCTGTGGATATTGCACTGGGTGATTTTTTTATTCTGGTTTGGGTTTTTGTTTTTTTACTTTACTAAACCTTTAGCAGCTTGGTAGCAGAACCAGGGCCTTCTCTAGGGCTGCTGGAAGACCTGGTGCTCAGGCACAGCAAGAGACATCATTTCAGTGAGGATATTTGCTGTATTCTGGAAACACTGGGCTCAGGCATCTGAATTGCCAATAATGGCCATTTAATGTTCTGAGCCAAGATGTGTCCTAAGCCTGTGAATTGAGACAGACAAAGGGACATTTCTGTCTCATGGGTACCCAGACATCCGAGTTGTGCAGTTTTCCTTGTGTGATGGACTGGGGATGCTCAGCTCCTGCATCACCCAAGCAGATATTAAAGTGTTTTGGGAAGGGGCTTTTGGTACAGGATGGCTCCATGTCCCACTGTGGGAACAAGGAGCAGAGACACTGCCAGACCCTGTGGTTTCACATCTCCTTCAGGGCACAACACTTTCCCCCTGCAAGCTGCTAATGAAGGCTGGGTGCTAATGAGGGTGTGATTTAATGGAGGAGGGAAAAAGGAATGGGAGGGTTTTCAGATGTGGATCTCGGCATGGGTCAGGGATGGATGGAAGACAATGCTCCCCTGGTGTGCTCCATCCCTTCAGAGAAACAATGCCTCGAGGGCTTCTGCAGCACAGATGTCATCCTGTCATCCCATGGACCACGTCTGGTAGCTGATGATGAAGCTCTTCCCCCTCAATTGCAGTGTGCCCCTTCTGAACTTGTTCTTGAGCTCCTGCAGTGACAAGTTCAGCAGTTTAATTAAACAGGGTCTAAAATGCTTTTCTCTCAGTGACTGTTCAAATTTGGCCCTGATGGGTTCATTGGATTCTCATGGCATTTCTCCTGTAGGATCAGACATCAGGAGGATCCCTCAGCCCCTGCCCCAAGCAACCAAGGTTTCACACAACCTGTCTCAAATCTTTTCCTGCCTGCTCCAGCAAAGCAAGAAAGGGTTGAAAAATCCAGATTTCCTTCCCACCAAGAAGCATGTGGAGCTGGAAATATTATGGCTCATTTTGAAATGAAAAGGCAATCTCAGAATATTGCATTTCTGTAAAATATCTCATCCCAGCTTTAGTTGAAATACTTCAGCTTTTATTTCTGTTACTTCAACATTAGCAAGCACTAATGCTTAGTAATTTAGGATATAACTGAAATGACACACCAAAACACTTTGATGCAAGAAACTCTCTGAAAGCTGGTGAAGAGATAGAAGGATGAGCCTTTTGGCGCATTTTGGAATAATCCTTAGAGAAAGTCTGCCCTTCCCATCAGGATGTGTATCTTGATCCTTTGTGTGACCAAGAAAAGCAAGTGATGACCAGATGCAGCTACTCCAGAGCAAAAGCTCCTCTCCTGAATGTTTCTGGCTGCTTAAAATTCATTCTGGCTGCGCTGACCCCAGCCTGAGCCACCCACGGAGCGCTGGGTGTGCGTGCACAAGATCGAGCACCTTCCTGCAGCTCTCTGCTCTCAGAGTGTGTTAGAGACACAGGGTGACATTAAACCCCCTTCGGTGCAGATGTCCTACCCAGCCCGTGCTGACACTGCGCTGCCCAAGCTGGAAATGCAATGGCCCGGCAGTTCCTGGCAAGGGCTGCCCCAGCTCTGCAGCCTCTCATTTCCTGCTCCTCCTTTTCCTCCTCCTCCTCTTGCTCTTCCTCTCCCCAAGTGGCTGCTGGAGCATCGGGAATGCAAATGCAGCAGGCAATGTCATCTTCCCAGATATTTTTGGTCAAGCATGGGTGTGTTTCTGTGGACTTTCAGTTGCATAAAACTCCACGGAGCTGTGCTTTGGCTTGAAGTCGTCGACTTGAAGTTCCCTTCAACTGGAAAACATTTGGGTTTTGTTGTTTGGAAAGAGGAATTCGTTACACAGAGCTCTGCACCCGTGAGCCTGGTCAGGCAAGGAAGGATTGCTTTACATGGCAGAGGAGGACAGATCTGTAAATCAGATCCCATCTTATGTCCACTGGCTAGAAAATTAAACACAGCAGCACAGAATGCGTCCAATACTGGAAAAGTTTGCGAAACACTTTCATAAGTCCCTGGGAAGAGAAGAGGCATTTAACTTACAGCTTTGGAGATGCATTAAATATCACTTATTTTGTACATTCGATTAACTTGCATTAATATGTGAAAATATGCAGCTTTTCTTCTACATGGAGATGGATGACATTTCCAGAACTCAACTCTTCAGGCTTTTCCAAGTTCTTATTGAAAAGCTGGAGATAATTACTTTTCCAGGGACATACAGATAATGACTTCACATTTACAGAGCATGATTAATTACAAGTCTGTTTGTATTTACAGTTGTTTCACTTACCCCAGTAATGGGGCCACCTCTGAAGCAGCCTATGGAGCTATTAGCCCACAGCACCAGGAATCTGGTGCTCTGGTTATTTCCAGGCATCATACAAAAACCATCTCTCTGAAAGTGACTTTGGGAAGGTGTTGGGTCACCCTTCTGCTCCTAATGCCTTGCCCAAATCTCCTTGTCTGCCTGCCCTGGCTCCAGTGGATGTGGGGGACTGTTTTTCCCCCTTAGCTCTGTGGCAGCCTTGTGAATTCTGGGGAAGCTGCTGCAGCATCTTCTGCTGGATGGGAGTTGGATGGAAGCTCTGGTGCCCTACAATCACCAGCTGCCAGCAGCCCAGGAGGGATGGCAGTCTGACTCCTCGGACAGAAATCACTTCCAGGCCCCACATCCACCTGTCCCAGCATGAGGAGACTGTGACCATGGGCCAAGGAGCCCACAGGGAGCATGTCTCTGCTCCATGCCTTGGTTCCCCTGTCACTAGGCAAGCTGGTATGTCTGCTTCATGCTTTGTCCTTCACAGCTGACCTGTCCAGCCCCATCCCAGCCCCACTGCTCTGAATCTCCTTCCCCAAGGCAGCATCATGGAGAGCAGAGGAGCCCCAGCACTCAGGATACACATCCCTCAGCCAGAGGAGATCTCACCACTGCGCACTCTCTCCTGCCCAAAATGCTGTCCAGGCCATGACCCTGCTTTAGCAGGCAGCATTCTCTGCCCATCACCTCCAGCACAGGTCGACAGCTGCCTCTGCCAGGTCAGAGCCATCAGGGAGGCTCCTCTTTCCCCTCTTTGGTAATGGGGGAGGCTCCTCAGCCCCGCGAGCCTGTGCCAAATCCCGCTCCAACAGCTGTATGTTCTCCAGCATGAGTCATCCCCACCCCGAGCTTTCAGCCTCACCATAACAACATTCCTTCTCTCTGCTCTCAGATCCTGGCTGTGATCACTCCCTGCCTGGTCCTCCTTCCTCCATCCACATGGTCCCTCCTGCCCAGATTCAGTCCCCACCTGAAGCAGCAGAGAGCAGAGAAGGCTTTGCCAGGATCACCAGAGATTCAAGCAAGGATTCCATTTCCCTTCACCCCTAAAATCAAGTGGAGGTGCCCAGTTATCATGAGATTAATTTTTCTCTCTTTAAAGAGAGACAATGATGTTGGTTCTTTTTCATATTGTTTTTTGTTGTTCTTCCCATCCCAGATGTGTTCATAGCAGCCAGCACTGCCACCCTCTCCCAGGGCATAGGGAAAAAGCTCTGAGCTGTTGGTCCTGCACATCTCCTGCCCTGCCATGGGCTCTTCCCCAAAACCTCCTCCCTGAGCCCCCTCTTCTCTCCCTGCTGTCACTTTTGTCCCCAGTGGCTTCTTCTCTTCTCTTTACCCCGCTGTTTCTCTGGAGAGAGACGGTCCCACGGGAGGAACCCACATCCCCATCCCAGCAACTTCCATCTTGGGAAGGGTGGAAAATCCAAGCTGAGCTCTTCCTGCCCTGCATAGTCCAACTTTAACCCCAGGGAACCACAGGCAGCTTCCCTCTCCCCCAGCCCTGCCTCCAGCGTCTCTTCCCACATTAACAGCTGACCCCTGGGGGAGACCAGCTCACTCAGGGCATCACTGGTGACCTGTGACTGGAAAACTGCTGTGGAGACAGAATCTGTGCAGGGAGGGATGCTACTGGAGCGTGGTGGCTCCTGCCAGCCCCATGCTACCAGCCCCCTGCCCTGCCCCTGCTGCCAAGCCCTGCTCCAAAAGCTGCCAGCACAGAGCTCCCACCACTTCCCTCTGGCTCTTTGGCCAGCACTGCCTGGCACAGGTACAGCCTCTGAATAGAAATCAAATGTTGCTTAAAAGCACTAATTTCTTCTGGATCATGGGGTACCCAGATGGGTTCCAGTGGTGGCAAAGGGAGACCTTGAATGTGTTTACTTGAGCAGTATGACAAGCCAAAGTCAATTCCCATTCTTCCCTGGGCAGTGGTGTTCCTTGCCTGGAAGGCTTGGATGAGTGAGGCATTGCTCCACTCCAGCAATGCAGCTGGCACCTTGGACTCACAGCCATAATCCGTTCCCTCAAGAAACTCCAAACATTCACAGAAGTTGCTTTAATTGAGCCCAGCAAGGAGGCAAAGAACCGACCCTGTGCAGCATTCCCCCAGAACTGGGGATTAAATTCCCTCATCATCAACCTTCTGGATGATACTCCCTGCCAGAGACAGGTGAGGAACCTGGTGTCCTGCACCTCATTTTTAAGCTTTATCCCTAAAAATCTTTCCCAGGAAGTGCTCCCTGCCATAGAGACGTTCAGCTGGATCCTGGGTCTGCTTCTGGACTGTGAGGTGTCAGTGGCAAAGTTACACAGGGAGTTGAGTTGTTTTGTGGCTTCCTAGGGAGAGCAGGGATCTGAGGAATGTGACCTTGGCACACTTTTAATTAAAGGCTGAGAAAGAGCCTCTGCCTTGCAGAACATCTGAGGCTCTGGGTGATATGGGGTCCCCACAGCACTTCTGGGGTGCTGGGGTGGAAATGTGCTGGTGAAGGCTTGGATTGGCAGTTTTGGTGTGTCAGGATGTGCCTGTGGTTACAGCTGTGCGATTCTGTTCTGTGCCCTGTGGGGATGTGGGCACAGGGAGGAGGAAACGAGGGTGAGGGATGGGGATGGGGGATGCAGAGGCAGGAATGAGGGTGCTGTGCCATAATCCCTGGGGCTGACAGAGAGATCTGCTGTGTCCTTGGCATGTTCAGAGGAGGGGAAACAAAGCCCTGCACTCTGAGCAGCTCCCTGCCGAGGGTCCTTGCACTATGCCTGTCTGGAGGAGAAAGTGCCTCTGGAACCCGCGTTAGCACCGTCTGGGGGGACTGCAGCAAACACCTCCAGCTGCCAGGATGGACGCGGGATAATGCTTCATCCCAGCTGCTGAAATCCCTGGGAGGAAAGGGGGGAACCACTGCAGCCGCCCCAGTCCCAGTGCAGGCTGGCCTGGCTTGAAGAACTGGGATCTTCTGGTGCACTGCGGGCTGGCGGGCAGGGGGGCTTTGCTGGTGGGGTGAAGGGTCTCTGAGCCCTGAGTATTTCATAGGACCAAAGAATCACGGAATAGTCAGGATGGGAAGGGTCCTTAAAGACCATCCAGTTTCAGCCCTCCCCCCTGGAGCATCCCCGGCGAGCAGGGCCCATCCTGCGGGAGGGCCTGGGGTCCGCCGCGGGGCGAGGGGACCCGGGCGCGGGGCGGAGGAAGGATCGCAGCCCGGCCCCTTCCATCCCCCGCCGCCGCCGGGGGCCAAACCCCATCGATGCCGCACCGCGATCACAACTTTGGCACGGCCGGGAAGCGGCGGCCGCCCCGCGGAGCCCGGCCCGGGAGGGGCACGGGGGGTCCCGTCCCGTCCCGTCCCGTCCCGTCCCGTCCCGTCCCGTCCCCCCCGCCCGCGCCCGCCGCGCTCCGCCCCCCGCGGGGCCGGGGCGGGACCCGGGGCCGGGCGGAACCCGCCGCCCCCCCTGCCCGCGCCCAGACGTCCCGGCGGCGGCGAGCGGGGAGCCGGGGCTGGGATCGCGGCACCGCGCTGCCTCCCGCCGCTCCATGGCCCCGGCCGCGGCGGCGGAGCCCAGCGCCCGCCGCCCCCGGGGCACCGGCACCGGCCCCGGCCCCGGCCCCGGCGGGAGGCGCACGGCTCGGCGGCCGCCGGTGAGTGCGGGGACGGGGGGACCGCGGGGGGGACACGGGGCACCGGCCGTGCACAGCCACATCCACAGACCACGGGGGAACACGGACCACGGCGGGATGCGCGCCGGGCACTGAGCTTCCACAGGCACCCATGGACAGACAGCGGGCACCCACAGGCAGGCACTGAGCACCCCCGGGCACCCATGGACAGACAGCGGGCACCCACAGGCACTGCGTACTGAGCACCCCTGCACACCCATGGACAGACAGCGGGCACCCACAGGCAGGCACTGAGCACCCCTGCACACCCATGGACAGACAGCAGGCACCCACAGGCACCCACAGGCACCCACAGGCACCCATGGACAGCACCAGGCACCCACAGGCACTGCACACTGAGGGGCACCAGGCACCCACAGGCACGGTGTACCCACAGATACAAATCTGCTCCCGCAGACTCCGAGCTCACGCAGACACGCACACAGACACACACCACACATACACACTGGCATGCACAACCAGCTGTGCACAGAATGTGCACGCACACTCCTGTGCAAGCCCACACAGAGGCACACGCATCTTCACACAGCCAAAACCCGGGAGCTGAGCAGAACTGCCCAATGCCAGCAGTTTTTGCAATTCCCGAGGCTCCTGGCAGAGGAGTGGGGTGAGGAGTAGCCCCGCAGATCATCCCCACATAGGGTTTGATGTGGACACTCGAGAGAGAAGTGGGTGGAAATTATCCCAGTAGATCCTGGAGTTTGGGGTCAGGAGGGCCTGTGAGCGCAAGGGGCTGAGCTTCATGGCACAGAGGGGTCAGCGACCGTGCCAGACCCACGTCTCTGTCTCACCTCTTGGTGGGTTTGGATCCTTGCTCAGGAAATCAGCAAGATATGTTTTTTGCAGGGTAAAGAGTAGGAGAGATGGGAGTTAAAAAGCTGGGAGTTAAGAGTGATACCAGCTGGGAATACAGTTGGGAACTTCATTGCTTGCAGGCTGGGTGTGATGTGGGCCTGTGGAGCGGGAGATGGGATCTGTGTGTCTGTACCCCCCTGGATAACTTGGGACATGCCTGGGAGCAGGGGGGCAGCCTCTGGACTGCATCCTTCCATCCCGTCCCCTCCCTCCTTGCTGGCAGGGATTTTTCAAAGAAGCAGCAGGGAAGGTGCCAGATTCAGAGTTTGGTCCTAATTCCTTGGAAATCTCAGCCTATGGATTTTTCTTTTACTCTCCTTCCTTTTCTCTTGCCTGCGAGGATTTGCAAGGTGCTTGCTCACAGCCTGCATCTTCCGATACCCTGCCACCCCACACCACTTCCAGAGGCAGGAATTCTCCCAGGAAGTCCCTCTGAGCCCCTCACTCCTCCCTCTCCTCCAAGTGAGCAAAGAGCTCTCTCCATTTAAATTTAGATGTCTGCATTATCTTGAATTTGGATTTATTAATTATTTGCATCTGGTTCCTATCAAAAAAGTTGGGCAATGCAGATGTCCTGATTTCAGCACTGGCTTGAGGGAGAAACACCAAATGTGTGGATTTTCATTGTCTCTTTAAACAATGGCCTGTCAGACGCAGCTGGGAGTCACAATCCCGCTCCCATTGCAGGGGTCTGACATGTCAGAGTTAAGCAACGTCCAAGTTGCGTGAGCTCCTCACCATGGGTGACTGCGGCTCATTTCCCAGCCATGGAGATTAGTCTAATTAGCAGAGCAAATCTGGGTAAGGCAAGCTCTGATAATTAGTAATCAGTGGGATGTTTCCACACACATTCTTTTGCCTGAGGGTTAGAGAGGCGTTCAGAGCATGGCCCCATTTTTTAGGAGCACGGAGGAGTTTGGGGAACTCAAGGTGAATGGAGCTGGAGCTGGTGGTGGTACTGATGGCTCTGAGTCCTCACATCCCATTTGCCCATCAGGACCCTCTTGCCTGGGGTCAAGCACAGGTGGAAAGCAAAAGGAGAGACCCGTGTGTCCCCGTATCACCCCTGTACCATCTTTCCCTGAATCATATTCCAAGGAACAGTGGTGGCCTTGGTGGCTCCTGACCACTGTCTGGGACGTGTGACCTGATGATGGGGAGCTGGCACGATGCTTCTCCACACCCTGGGCCAGGTGTGGGGGTGATGCCCCTGTTGATAGGTGCTTGGTGGAGGTGGTTTTGTGTTCATCTCTCCTCCATCCCATCCTTCACCTGGGAAAACCGAGGTCTTTGTGCTGCAGAGAGGGGAATACGGGGCACTTCTGACCTTTGGGTTGTCAATCCCGGCATCTTCTGCGCTGCAGCAAAGGTGAAAATCTGTCACAACCCCAGCAAGACTCCCAGTGTAGGACCAGAAGGTGATTCCTGCTGGGAAGGGGATAATCCTTGCCATGCTGTGGTAATTAGTGTTACTGAGTTTATGTGAAAGTTTATGTGAGGGAACTTAATTAATTATGGTTGATTAGTGGGTGTCCCCAGCTAAAGCTGGAGCTGGAGCCACGGATTTTGTCACCGCATTGGGAACACTTGTGTCAGGTTCACACAGGGAGGTTTTATTCCTTGGGAATGAGCCCAGGGGAGGCTCAGGACTGGGAGCTGCCAGTGGATGCTGGGATGGTGACAGGGTTTGCTCCAGCTGGGAAACCCCCAGAAATGTCTGGCAGATTTTTCTCCTGTTCCCTCTCTCTGGAGACCTTTATGTGTAGCCAAGGAGGGGAACTTGAAGTGAACTCAGAGAACCAGGGAAGGAGGAGGCACTTCACAGGTGGGGATATGGGGGCTCAGAGTATCCAGCCTGAGGGATGCCCCGTGCTCTCCCCTGCTGGCCTTGGCCTCGGTCTCCTGCAGGATGGGAGGTGGGCTGGGGAAGGAGCTGGTGCCTGGCTTCTGCTCCTGTGGTCGCCTCCTGCCCCGTGCCGGGGGCGGCGGTGGAGGTTGGGCTGAAAAGAAGTTATTTTTAAGCAACACATCTCAGTGCAGACTGTCATTCCCATTCTCCATACCTTCCCTGTGGGTGGGAGAGCCGGGGGGGCTCCAGCAGCGCGACTCAGCCTCATTCCCAGAAGGTCTTGTCTGCCTGGGTCCCCTTTCCTTGTGGGGAGGGATTTGGGGAGCTCAGCCACCACGGGCTTGGAGGTCATAGGCTCCCCAGGACTTGGATGAGGCAGAGGGGTCTGGGCTGTGCTTGCTGGTTTGGGGTCTCACCCGTTACTGTAGCCTTTAGACACACTGCAGGTTTTGCTGGCTGATATAGCAGTGAATTGCAAAACCAGTTTATTCCCAAAATCAGGAGAGCATCCTTAAAGTCACAGTACTTTAGGAAAAGAAAAAGAAAGCGGAGGTATTTTCTGTTTGTTGGGCATTTCTTGGGTTTTCATTACAGCAAGGGCTGCTCCTGTGCCAGCTGCCAGGGTGATGCCCTGCACAGGACCCACAGGATCCTGCATCCAGGGTGGGATCCTGGGTGCTGAATGGGATTGTGCCCTGCAGCCTGGCATGGGGCATGGCAGCCATGGGAACACTCTCCCCAGGGAGATGCTGGATTCCCTTCTGTGTGGTGGATGCTGTCTTGCAGTGAAGCCCTTTCCAGGTGTGGGCCAAGGAAAAGAAAAAGCTCCTGGAAGGATAACTGGCAAGAGGGATAAACCTGCGAGGAGAAGGACCTCAGAGCTGCCTGCACTTGGCCCTTTTCCATATGGCATTTTTGCATCTCCAGCCCATCACTGAGCTGGGTGGCACCTCCTGTGGCACAGGACTGGAGAGGCACTTCCAGACGCTGTTACAGCCTCTCTTCCCTCATCCAGAGGGAGATTTGGTGGCCATTTATGCTTTTTGATAGCCTTTGATGCTGGAAATTCAAGCTGGCAGTGTGGTCATGGTAGGGGCAGAGCATCCCAGGGACACCCAGGGGAATTGAGGATCTGCCTGCAGGAGGGACCTCTCCCAAATTCGGCTTTACCACCACCCAGCTCTGCTGCTGTCAGATGCGTTGGGATTTAGTGTCAAATTTTAGGAGAATCAATCTGCGAAGGCGGCCAGAGAGGATTGAGGTGGGAGGGTGGAGCCAGCAATGTGCCTTCGTGATGGGAGGGATTAGAGAAATATTTGGGTTTATTTTAATGTCAAGCTTATTGTGGGGATTGGGAGCTTAACCTGGCAGCAGAGCAGTGCTCATCCCGCTCCAGAACGACATTTCCAGTTCCACACTGTCATTCCTTCCCACCGGGAATGGAAACCTCAGAGCTCATCCTGGTGAGCCACAAATGCCTCGGGGCTGGCCAGGCATGCCGAGGAGCAGTGAGCCCCTGCCTGTGCCCAGCCTGGTGGGGCTGTCCCAGCCCCGTGCTGCGCTCCGGCCGTGTCTGGCGCCGCTGCTCCAGCGTGGGATCCATCCATCCGCGGCACTGCCGGGCGCAGGAGGGAATGGCAGCGCTGGCTTTTGTATTTTTTTAATTTATTTTTTCTAAAAGGGTTATATAACCTTGGGGATTCTATTAATAAAAATAATGGTTTTGAACTCTGGGAGCAGCCAGCCCCAGCAATGAGCAGGGAATTGCTCCCAAGTTCAGAACACGGCAGTGGGCACATAAGGGACAGGCACTCTGGGCAGGAGTGGTGGCCGGGGCTGCAGAGGGGATTCCCCACCTGCAACCAGATCGGTGGCATCTGCCTGTCCCCCCTGCCAGCACCTCTGTCCCTGTGCCCAGGGAAGAGGAGAGGAGGTGGGAAGGGGATTGTTTCAGCCTCAGGGAAGAGGAGAGGAGGTGGGAGGGGGATTGTTTCAGCCTCGGTGTGGTCTGGACCCTGTGAATGTGGGGTGGGTGGGCGCCCCTCATCTTCCTGTACCCCTTCCCAAGCAGCCTGAGATGAATTCCAGACTGTATCCAGAGCTAAAGTGTGGCAAGAGCAGCCTGGTGCAGCCCCGGTGAACATCACCTAGACCCGAAGCATTGTCCTGAATAGGATCCAGGGGATGCGTGGTCCTCACAGGCAGGATTTGGGAGGTGCTCTTGGTCCTCACAGGCAGGACCCCAGCAAAGCTTGTTGTCCCCATGGGAGGCTCTCTGTACCCACAGGTGGGACATCGGGGATGCTCCTGGTCCCTGTGGAACTGGTCTGGATTCCACATGGAGAGGGGGCGGTGCTAGAGAGGTTAGAGGAATTGGAGTTAAAGAGGAATGGCTGAGGCTCCAGAATAAAACAGGAGTGTTTTATAAAGCAGGAGTGTGTTCAGTGTGAGTTTGGGGTCATGAGCTGTGGGGGTCATGTTCCCCCCAGTCAGAGTCCAAGAGCTTTCTCTTGCAATGTAGAGGGTTATTCTCTTCTTAATCTCTAAGTAGCCAGCAAGGCATTTAAACGGTTTGCTATAAAAATTAAGAGAGTTTGAAGCTAAGATGGCAATTAGAGAAAATTGAGACATAACCTTAGTCAGGGCATTTGGAGGCAAAAAGCCCACAGTCTTTGGGATGTGTTTAAGTGTCCAGTAGATTCCCTTTAATACCAAAATATTTAAAGCCTCATTTTTTAGGATGAACATTACCTTGGGTTTATTATGTTTCTCCTTTTGCCATGTGGGATTATCAACTTATTTTTCAGAAAGCTTTAACACCCCACTCAGCAGTGGCCTGGGGTTTGGTCTGGTTTGTTTGGAACTTTATTTTTTTTCCCTTTAAATCTACCTTACTCGAGTTGTCAGTTTGACAGCCTTGTGCCAGGAACAAGCTGTCATCCTGGATCTCATATTTTTAATTCCTTCCCTCTGATGCTAATAACACCTTAAGATGATTAACTGGGAAAAAAGTAGTATTTTTCTGATGTTTGGGTGCTGGTCACTGGCTCTCAGTACTTCATTCATCTTGAGGAGTGAAATTGGAGTGGTCATCCCTCTTCTCTTCTCCTGCAGGCTCTCCTTGGGTTTGGTTTCTGGATTTGATTTGCTCAATATCCATGATTGTGTTGTCCAAATGCTTTTCTTGACAGTTTAAGATGCAGTGGGGTGACAAGTCCCCTCCCACAGCATCCCTTGGCTGGGGGCCACCCTGTAGCTCTCCCTACTCACATCCCCTTTGGGGTATTCCTTTGGGAATGGCCTGGGCAGCATTTCCATGCTGGCAGTGCCAGGAGACGCAGGCGGGTGCGCGGACACCCCGTCCCGCCCCAGCCCCACTGCCAGCCACGGCTGGGCACACGGCACCACGCTGTGAGGACACGGATTCCTGTCAGCGTCAGCTTATTTATAGTTTTTTAAAGATGTTTTTGGTCTGGGACTTGTTCAAGGCCTGTTTTAGCTTCCCAGGGTTCCACTTATCCCAAGCACAATCGTGCCAGCCCAGCTGATGCTTCCTGCCAGGCTGGTCACCTGCTGTGTTGGGCTGCAGCTTCCACACCTTTTTGCTCATATAGGAAATAAAGTTCTGGATGAAATGATGTACCATGCACTGTAAATCCCTAGATGTGGAGTTTTATGTTAGTGTGTGTGAGGGTAGGACCCTGGGGATGCACTGAGCAGGTCAGAGGAAGTAGGAGACAGCAGAAAATTGGGAAAAACAGCTCTTTTAGCTTAAATTCTCCATGAATTTTTGGGTCCTGCTGTCTGATGAGTCGCTTGATGTTGGTTTAGGTTTTTAGGTCCTGCTTGGATCCTCACTCACAGTGCTCTGGGTGATGTGGCTGTGTCAGACCTTTCATTTGAGTTTCCAGGTGCCTCAGTTTCCCCAGCAGATGAATAAATAGCCCCTTCCCTCACTGCTGTTGTGGCAGACTGGGAGTGGCACCTTCTGCAGGTGTCGCAGGGCTGGGGTGACCTAGGACAGGTCCCTTCGACTGCGATGGCAGCGATGGCTCCGTGCGGGGTGTGGCACAGCAGGGTCCCAGCTGTCCTGCGCAGCTCAGGGGTTCAGAGGGATGAGTTTGGGGGCTTTGGGAGCGTGGTTGGAAGGGGTGCCTCAGCCCTTCACTCCTCAATGGGGAGAGAGAAGTGACTTGAGGAAAGAGGGGAGCTGGGCAGAGCGAAGCTGCTTATCCATGCCTAGTGTGACCTATGGGCTTGGTGTCCTTGTGCTCCTGGCATCCCAATGCTCCCAGTGTCCCTGTGGTGCCCGTGCTCCAGCATCCCGGGCACAGGGACCCCCAATGATGCCTGCTCACCTTTTTCTCCTCCCATCGTGCAGGAATTGTGGCTGCGCCGGAGACGATGACTGCAGGGAGCGCCGAATCCAACGGGCCCATGCGGGACGCGGAGCACAGAGGGCCCAAGGTGCCGGTGCCCCCCGTGCCCCCGCGGCGCCGGGGCCGCCTGCGGCGCCAGCCCCCGACGGAGCCCCCGCTGAAGGGGCAGCTCCGCATGCGCTCACCCGCGGGCGCCTTCGTCATGGTGGGCATCTCGGTGGTCCTGGTGGGCATGACCATTGCCGTGGTGGGCTACTGGCCTCACCGGGTACACGGGGGCACCGAGGCCAGCGTGGGGAACACCAGCGTGGTGGGGGACATGAGGAGGGAGGTGGTGGCTGGGCGCCACGTGCCCCACAGTGAGAAGCTGAAGCTGATCGGCCCTGTCATCATGGGCATCGGGCTCTTCATCTTCATCTGCGCCAACACGATGCTGTACGAGAACAGGGACATGGAGACCCGGCAGCTGATGCAGAAGGGGCTCTACAGCCTGGCAGTGGGGCTGCCCGGGGGGACCAGCCCCGAGGATGGGCACTGCCAGCACAGGGACAGCCAGCCCTTCCCCAAGGCCAACGCTGAGTGCGTGGAGGGCTGTTACCAGGTGGACCTGTCCTGTCAGCCCTGCCCCAGCCCTGGCAGCAAGTGGTCTGACTGCTACGGCCCCAACCGGCTCCAGGCCATGGCCGAGTTCCTGCAGCACCCGGCAGCTTCACCCGCGGCCTCTCTCCGCAGCCTCCGCTCCACCGAGGCCAACCTGAGCCTCCCGCGCGGCGCCGGAGCCGAGTCCCTCCTGTCTTCGGCCGTGGGGGCCCTGACACTGCCCATCATCAAACTCAACAACTGCCTCCTGGACGGGGCAGCACGGGGGGCTGGCGGGAGGGCACAGAGGGGCCCTGCTGAGCATCCTCCCAAAACATCGCAGCTCTCCATCGGTGGCAGCACCGCGCCCTGCGGCCGCGACGCTGACGGTGGTGGTGGCCACGTTGTCGTCAGCATGGGTGACGGCTGTCCTGGCATGGAGCCGCTGGTGGAGCTGAGCCCTGACGTGCACCTCCACACCCCGGGACACTCCAAATCCCTGGACCTTGGCCGGCCGGGGGTGCTGCTGGTGGCCCCCATCAAGGACCGTAAGAACCGGAGCTGGCCCCGGCTGGACCACGTCAGCCTCGTGGGCTACGCCAAACTGGAGAGCAGTGGCGAGTCCTCGGACCAGCTGCTGGAGCCCAGCGAGTGCCCAGGCCAGGGCCAGCCCCTGCCCAGCTCCTGGGTGGTGGGCATGGAGCAGGGCACACGGGTCTGATGTCCCCAGCACCTTTGGGCACTGTAACATCCCAGTCCCTCATCCTGGCCTGCAGCACCCACCAGTGACCCCAAAACCCCACATGCAAGAGGGGTTTTGGGGGTGGCATTTTTAAGCCAATGCCAAGAGGAAGGTCCTGACCGTCTGCTCCTGGATGAGGACTCGCCTAGGTGGGATGTCCTTCCGGGTGGATGCCCTTGGCCTTACAAGACCTTCTCCTGGTGGCTTTTCCAGAGGAGTCCTCACTTTGAGACCCCACACAAATTGTGGGATAGGGACATGGGGGCAGGTGAAGCCCCACCAGCCCCCACAGCACTTTATCTCAGTAGGTTTGGGGTGGGGAGATGCTTTGGGGGGTGATGTCCCCTTGTCCAGCCTCAACCCACCAGAACATTTGCTTGGCCGGAGCACGTAGGCCCAACAGGGCTATTAAATATTACCTGGATGCCATGTGGTCCTGCCTTGCCTCCTCCTCTTGCCTGTGGGAAGCTTGGGAGGGGCAGCGCCTGTGGCCGTCTGTCCAGAGGGTCTGTGAGACCTTGTGCCCCCACCCAGACTCCACCAGAGAAGGGATGCTCCATAACCAGCTGCTCAACATTCAGAGGATGAGGTGATAAGTGCAGGGTTTGGGATTTTTATGGAGACAAGGGATGTAAAAGGTGCCCAAGGAACTGCAGGCAGTGAGCAAGGTGCTGCTGCCCACCTGGGGTGCAGCAATTCTGAGAGCCTCTCAGTGGATCTGGGTTTGTTTGTGCTGGGTTTTGGTGGGATGGAGGATGCAGGTGGTGGGAGGAAGGACATGAAGGGGCAGAGAGCTGGGGGAGTGTCAGTGCTGGTTTTGCCAGAGTGTGTTCTGTTATTTGGTGCCTGTTGGGTGCAGAGCAGGAGCTCTATGGGATGAGGCCAGAGAGGCAGCCTCAGCACGGGGGTGGATTCCTGGAGAAAAGGGAGCTGGGGCTTCATCCCATCCCTTCTTACTCCCTCCAGCTCTCTTGGGCAGGAGGAGCCCCGGGATGCCAGGGCATGTGGAAGGATGGATTGGAGTGATGTGGAAGGACTGGGACAGCTCTAACTCTCCAGCAACTCGGGAGGCTTCAAAATGGCTGTGGCAGCCTAGATGGGATCTTTGCCTTTTGCCTTCCCAAAACCAGGGCCTCTTGGGATGACTGAAATCTCTTTTATCTGTATGAAATGTTTGGGGGGGGGGTTATTCCTGTCCCTGCTTCTCCCTCTCGGGTCTGAAGTGAACACAGAGTGTCAGACCTTGCAAACTTTGGGAGCAACATCCCTCTCCAGATCAAAACATCCCAGTAAAATCATTTGGAAATTGCTTTTTCTACCCCAGCTCCCTCATCTCCCAAAAAGCAGCCCCCCACAATGCTTTGATGGGGGTGGTTCTGCTTTACATGGAAAAGCTGTCTCTGTTTGCAGTGCCAGCCCTCCCAGAGAGCTTGGGTACAACTTCCCCTGTGCAGGGACCAGAGATGGGACCCACAGCTGCAGTCTGGGCCCAGCTGCATCCCAGAGGATTCTCTGGGAGTGATACCAGCCCAAGCTCAGCTATTTATTTGGCTGCTTAATCTCAACATTATTTAGGCTCTGATTCAAGGCAATAAACAGCAACGAGAAAAAGTCACCATTGGGGTCTGCCTTGGAGGAGCATCACAGAGGAAGTGCCAGAGGGTTGTTTTTGTCCGAAAATAACTTTTTACTTGGGCTTAGCCATCTGCAGCCAGAGCTAATGCTGGGCCCTGGGCCATGCTTTGGGAACTGGCAGCAAGAAATTGGAGCCCAAAATGCCACAAGGAGCCGCGTGAGAAGCTACTGGGGGTGTTTGTTTTAATTTTTCCCCTTCATTTTCTGGCTGAGGCTCAGTCTAACTGTTGGAAATGGCTGGACCACAGGGCAGCCTGCATGGACCATGTCCCTGCACCAGCATCATCCTCCTGCCCCATCCTCCTCCTGCCCCATCCTCCTTCCCAGCTCAGCAGCATCCTCCAGGGGAGGCATTTCTGAGTAACACAGGGATCGTTTCAAAATGCAAAGCAGTTTGGTCAATCAGTCTGGCAGGGTGAGAAACCTTGTGCCTTCTCCAGGGAAGGGCAACATCTGTGCATCCCTCACCTTCAGCTCCGTCCATGGACACAGTTCCCAGAGTATTTGTGGGATATTAGCAGTGCTGGTTTCAGTGGATGGATGCCATGTGTGCTGTCCTCACAGTGTTCTGGGAGTGACCTGGGCAGGGTGAGGTTAGAAACCGAAAGTAAAAGTAAAAATGTACACCCTGGATGGATCCCTCCATTGACTGTTTGGCTGCAGGGTTGTGAAGTGGAACAACCCTGGAAGCCCCAGAGATGCCACACTGCACAGCCTGTGAAGGGCAGTGCTTGGAGGCACCTTCTGTCCTGCTCAGGAACAGGCTGGACACGCTATGGACTAAATATCCAGCTGTTGTCAGCCCCCAGGGTATCCCACCCCAGGAGGTGCCACTGCAGGAGGAGATTCCTACCAACAGGAGGGGAATTTCATTGTAAACACCAGCAAAGAAAACTGGGGGATTGTTCCCAACACCAGCATGTCCAGGCTGATGAGGACTGACCCTGGGGGTCTCTTGGACCAGAGGATGGAGGCTGGAGAGACCAAGGGAAATTGCAGTTATCCCCCAGCACCAAGAGACCTCTCTGCTGGTGCGTGGCTACAGGACAGCTTAGTTTGGGCCAAAATTTGATAAAATGGGGAAAACAGATTGAGGGAACCACTACCACAGTGCCAGTGAGTCTCCAGATTTGCTGGTGGGGATACTTGTGTCCCCAGGGAGCACAACAGCCACAGCTGGGGACAGTCACTCCCTGATACTGCTCAGCTGTTGGCTGGTTCAGTTCTTTCTCTTCCTCCTCCTCCTCCTCCTCTTCCCGCAGTGGGGGCGGTCACAGCCATGAATCTGCTTGGCCCGAGTGCCCTTGTTAAGATTTAAGGTCTGTGGGAAGGCGAGGGCTGGGCTCGCAGCACACACTTGCAGTGCAGCCAGCAGTGAGTGATGCTGCCATCAATCTCCTGCCGGGGTGTGGGGCGGTGACGCGCAGGGGACGGTGTGACCTGTGCTGGGTGAGCGTGGCTTCTGCCCTGTGATGGGTGCAGCTGTGCTCCCCTTTTGGCAGGGGACTGATTTCTATTTTAAAAAAGGGCAAGAGGGTGATACAAAATGCCTCTCTGCATTAGTGAGCCAGCACTGAGCCAAAGGCACCCATCCTATTGCTTCCCAGTACCCAGGGGAGCTGGAATGGGGCTGGAGCTGGGCTGGGGTTGAGAGCAGTGGCTTAATTATTTTAAAATTTTTTTTCCTGTGGGTTTGGGGGTGTCCTGTACAGATTCTCTGGCACCCAAGGCTCTGCACATTAATCCTACTGTAGAAATGGGCTGAGCAATGTGGGATGGATTGCCCTGGGGCTGGTCCTGGGTCAAAAGCCAAAGTTCCCTCAGTGTTGTCAACATCTGTGTGATGTGCCCGAACAGTTGAGCGCTGGCATGGGGCTGGAGCCCAAACCTCTGAGGCTTTGGCTTGGAGCCCATCAGGGATCACTGCCCGTGCTGGTGGCAAAAAGCAAAAGATGCCCATGAATCTGCAGGAGTCTGTGCTGGTGCTTCTTTGGGTGGTTGGGACGGAGCAGGGATGAATCCAAGGCCATTGACCCACCTGCTGCAGGACCTGAGGTGATTCCCCACCTGGTTTTGGCTATTCTTCTATGCCTCAGTTTCCCCAGCGATGGAGCGCAGAGCTGAGCTCAGCATGTCCAACCTGGCCCATTGCCAACATAATCCCTCCCTTTCAATCCTGTTTATCTCAGGCCCTGGTGGAAGGGATGGAGTCACCTGCTGCTGCCTGGCTCCCACAGCAATTCCCCCTGGAGCCCTGAGAGCAGCCCTGATCCTCCAGGAACACGACTGGAGGAGCAGCCTGAAAAGTGCCTGGGCTGGAACAAGCTGGTGACTTAATGGGAACTCTCTCCTCCTGATGTGACACTGCTTCTCCAGGTTGAGTTCTGGGGTGGAGACATGAGGAAGGACCAGGGATGGGTGATGAAGGAAAGCCGCTTTTGTGGCTCCTTCCCAAAGGATGGGATCTCCAAGGCAGTCATTGCCTTTGGTGTGGGATCTGGGGCTGGGGTGGGTCTGCCAGGAGCTGCTGCCTCCTGCACGGCTGGGACGAGGGGTGGAGGTTTCATTTATTTGCATCTGGATTGCCATGGTATTTTTTTTCCCTAGCTTGTAGCCAGGCAAAATGCCACAGGCAACATGAGCACACCCCCTCCTGCTCTGGCTGAGGTGGGTAAAGGCACCCTGGGTTTGGGACACTCACCCAGAGCAGCTTTGGGGAGCTGTAAGGAAAAGCCTTTCCGGTCTCCTGGGATGGCCCCAGACTGCTGAGCATCGAGGTGGGTGTTTGCTGTCCCTGCACTTGTACCCTGGGGAAATAAGCTGAGGACACTTTTCCCCTGGGCATTTTGGATGGGGTTCCAGTGTCACCTGTGCTGGAGTGTCCCTTCACTAGTGATGGCAACGCTCCTGCCCAGCAAAGCACAATGGTTGGGGTGGATGGGCAATACGGGACCATATCCCTGGTGCCACTGACGTCCCTGCAGTGTCCAGGACAGGGATGTGCCAGAAGCCCCGTTGGAACCATCAGGCCCAGGTCCCTCCCTGTGGGAGTCCCAAGGCTGATGATGGTGTTTCTGCCAGGACACACTGGTGTAGTCCAGCACAATCCCATATTGTTGTTGGAGCTGGTAGCTGTGGGACAGACTGGGCCCCACAGGAGCTTGACAGAGCTTGGAGCTGGTCCCCAGGTGATGCTTAACAGGGCCAAAAGTGGGAGCAGGTGATGATGTCTTGGCCATTGAGCAGGGGCTGACATCCCAAAGTGCAGCTAAGCAAAGCCATTTCTTGGTGGGTTGTCTGCAGATGTGATGCTTTTGGGGCTGTGGTCCATCCCCAGCCATGGCCCCTCAGACCAGTGCATTGTCTGGAGGTGCTGGGATGTCCCCAGCTCCCTGGAACAGGGCTGTGTGCAGCCTGACCCTGCTGGGCTGGGCAGGGCAGGAGCTGGGGGAGAGCGGGGCCTGGCTCTGCACAGAGCTGTGAGTGGGCCATGCTGACTCTTACAGGAAAGCAGCTCCAGGGCTGGCAGGTTCCAGCTCTCCAGGGTCAGCTCCTTGGTAATTCTGGCGTCATAGGACACTGAGATTTAGTACTTGGAAGCAAACTGTCCAGGATCAGGGTGGAAACTATGCTGGCTGTGTCTGAGGCAATGGGAATTCACAGCTTTTAGCAGGACATGCCACGTGCCACCCTTCTCTTTCTGCCTGTTAGGGAAACCGAGGCACCACAGCCAGGCCTGGGCTGCCCCTGCACCCAGGGAAGCTCTTCCCAGCCAACTTCCAGTCTCCAACTGCCCTAACTGGGCCATCTGGCTCTTGTTCTCTGTCAGGCCTGCAGCCAAGATGCCCTGTCAGCTTTTTGTGCCTTATTTCTGTCCCTCCTAAAGCTGCTGCAGCCAGAAAAAAAAAATCAGATAGAACCAAAATATCGATGGATTTGACATTTCCCCCCACTCTAGCTGAGTCACACTTACTTAGGGTTGGGCAGTAGCTGCTGAGCACAGACCTCACCTGGTCTCACCACAAATTTCACAGCTCAAACAAAGGTTTTACATCAAGTGATGCTTCTTTGGGGCAAATTTGAACTCTGGGAATTGCTTCTGGCCTTTCTGGGGGCTTTGGTCCCATATGTGACTACAATGGGAACTGTTTGAGGGGTCTGAAGGCACCAAGAGCCCAGGGAAATGCTGGCCCAGGGCTGGGAGAGCTTTGGCACCATTGTAGCCACATTTGGGGGCTTTGGTTTGGGCTGGTAAAACCAAGTCACCACAAAGCCAGGCTAAGGGGAGACACCTGGAGGAAGATGAGAAGGAGGAAGAGAATTCAACACTAGGGAGAGAATTTTGTTTGAAGATTTATTGAAAAATGCAGTACAAGAAGCAATACTGAATACTTAGGTCTGCCTAAACACTATGGCAACTTTCCCTTTGATTCACTATGAAAATCCAAAATAACAACTCCCATCACTAGTTGATCTAGAAAGTTTTGCCAACTTTAAAAGTTCCTATTTTTATAAAGAGTTGTAAATGCCTAACCTAGACAATTCACAATTGCCTTAAAAAATTTTTACAAAGCTCCTTCATCTTCTCAACTAAATAATTTTTTTTGTTTTGTTTTTTACAAGTTTCATCTCTAAGGCTGGGACACTACCACCTCTTAAGGTAATTGTACAATTAGGAAAATCAGCAAACCACAGTTTATTAAAATCAAATCAGTCAGTCCTTTGCTAACACATCTCTGTTGGTCAGGGACTCCTATTGGGCAACCGGAGCTGCCATTCCAATTTAATGGAGAAGAACAAGAGCTCCTTGCCTTCCTTTCTATAAAAACATTCATTCATATATAAATAGCTTCCATATAATGCATATTATACAATCAAGACAGTCTCTGGGTGAATTTGTGGAGTGGGAAGAGCTGGGAACATTCATATAAATAGACCTTACTTAGCTGGTTTGTCCCTAGAGCTGACACAGCATGCTCAGAGCCAAGGATTTTACATCCCACCAGAGGTAGAAGGGAAGTGGGCAGCCCCACCATGGCCTTGGCTGAGGGTGAGAGAAGCTTCTTCTGCTTTTAACTTGCATCTTCTTCCCAGGCTCCTGGGCTCGGGCACTGTGTTGGCAGGAGTGGGGCTGGAGACCCCTGAGGTTACACAGCAGGAGATGGCAAAGGGCACATGAGGCCAGGACTTGTCTGAATTACTCCAGGAGAAGCAAGAACTCAGCAGGGGGAAGTGTGAAAATGGAAAACAGCCACCCAAAATCCAAGGAAAAAAAAATGGGGTTGTTCTAGTCTACAGGCCCTTTAACAAGGGACATGTGCAGCAACAGTGAGCACATCCTTTTGAAAAGGAACCAGCTCTCCTGCCAGCAGGCTTCTCACCCAGAAATCCCTGCTTGGGCTGTTTTGTCCCACTCACCGTGCTCAGGGCACGGGACACCCCAAGGGAACACCATGGACCACATTCCCCTAAACTCTCCTGACAGCCAAGTGCCTCTAAGTGCTACGGACAAACTTAATTTATCATGTTGGCTGTGCCTGGTAAAGCCCAGAAATCCTCTCAGCCACTGCTCCATGTGCCCCTTCACTCTTCAGGTGTCTGTTGCAAATGAGATGGAAGGATTGAGCGGCAAAGAACTCAATTTCCAGAAAAAGGGCAGTGGCAGAGGGTGCTCAGCATGATGGGTGTTTAAGGCAAGCATTACCCAACTCAGCTGAGGACAGCAGAGCCTCTGCCAGGGCCTGCGTGGCAGAATAAGGAAGGGTTTTTCAGACATGGATAGGAAGACTTAATCTCTGCACCAGAGCCCAGGACGCCCTCAATCCCCAGAGCAGGATGCCCGAGGGAGGCAGAGCGTCCCAGGAGGGAAACCTGCACCAGAGCAGCCCAGAGGCAGCTGTGGCACAGGAGGGCTGGAGGCTGAGCAGGACCAGGCCCAGCAAGGCTCAAAGACAGCCAAAATCCAGCAGCTCCAGCAGAGTCTCTAATCAATACTGATAGCTTAATTAAAATTGCACCTGAAGCTGAGAAGCTGCACCAGCCTCAGTGTAGTTCCAGGGCTGGCTGCAGCTAAGCAGTGCAGTCATTGCAGCCTGAGCTAAATCCAGTGACTTCTGAAATACATGATTCAAATTTAAAACTGGAGAGCTTTTCTCTTTATTGCCATTTTTTTCCCATCCTCTCCTGAGGAGCAGAGCACTCCTTGCCCTCAGCTACCACTGTGCCACACTATATATACATATATATATGTATATGTATATTTATACATGAAAAAAAAAATCACAACCTCAAGTGGACTAAAGTGTTCACAAGTGTCTGGGCAGACTCTTTACAGCGCTTGGTTGGTTTTTTGCTTCTTGAATTTAAATGGTGGAAGGACAAACCAGGCAAGAACATTCCCATGAAGCTTAGAGAGCAGAAATGGGAGCACATCCAGCCCCTGAAATCATGTTTTTGCATCATCCCCTCTGTGCTGGAGATGGCCCTGGGGGTCTGTAAGCTCAACCTCAAGATTTAGACAATCACCCTGATACTTCCTTCCAGCAAGGGGGTCATGAAGGCAAATCCAGACCCGCAGGCCAGTGTGGAAGAGGGAATGTCAACACTTCCCATGTGGTTTGGCTCTTTCACAATCAGCAACACCTGACACCTCCTAAAATTCCTTGTTCAGCCTCTCCAAATACAGCTTGCAGGCCTAGGAAGGATTGTCTAAAGGAGTTTAAATTAAATGCTAGTAGGATACATGCTCTGAGAAATGGGTAACGTGTTCAGCTTTAAATAGCACTGTGAGGGGAGGAAAAAAACCCAACCCATGACTTACAAAAAAAACCAAAAAACCACTCCGTAATTTAAAAATCATGAACACAAACAAGTGAAAAACTATGACATTGAAAAGCTCAGTTCCTGTGAATGCTGCACAAGCCTACCTTAATAGCATCCCGAGTCCAAACACCTTAAACACACACTTCTAAGGGCTTTTTAATGTAATGGCATCTAGAAAACACAAACAGGTGGGGAGCACTCAGCAGAGACACACGGGAAGAAGGCGAGATGCTATCCTCTTAAAGCTCTAAAATTCACAGTATAAGATACTTGAAGCAACTTCCAGTATTCCTTAAATCTAGTCAACTATTCAGATGTGTGCACAGGCTACACCACAAAACCCTACTGTGATCACACATCAGGGCTGGAACCCAGCGGGGAGGGAGCTCAGAGCAGCCCAGGGGTTGCAGCGGGGCTGGAGCTCCCCAGAGCTACAAAAATAATCTAGAGGCAATTGGAAATGCTGCACAAAGTCTGACTCTTTAAACTGACTCTCCTGGAAGAAGGACCCATGGCTTTGTGAAGGTGCACACAGAGCCCGCAGCGGGAACGCGCACGGAACAGCTCCGTTATCCCTGACGAGGGAGAGGGAATACAAGTTAAAACAGGGAGCCCTGTGAGGTGAGATTCTGTGTCTGAAGAGGCTTTGCGTGAGAGGGAATGCAAAACTGAAAACCTGTAAAAAAATACTAGAAATATTTTAGAAGTTAGAAATATGGCATATTTCTGTCGCGATAGATATAAAAAAACCCAACAAAACAAAACCCTATATCCAGTAGGATCTAGTGGACTCTGGAAAAATCTCAAGTAAAATGTCAAAGCGCAACTCTTAATAAATGATATGAATGTCTCTGAGTGTCAAGTCTGAAATCCGAGGTCTTTGTGCTCCAGGTAGTTTCTTGGTAGTTTTGCTGGGTTTCTTTTTCCTGGTGTTGTCATGGGCAGGAACGTTTCCTAGCAGGAGAGAAGACAGTAAGTTGCACCAACAGCAGCATGCTGGAAAAGACAGGAATACGCCTCCCTGAAGTGGATGGGAATTGAAGTCAGGTGAGTTACCACCAGAGGCAGGTGAGAGGTGCCTAATGGGGCTCCAGGAGAGTGACTCTGCACAAGGGTCTGGAGCAACAGGACAAGAATACCAGAGGGTAGGGTTAGATGGGATATTGGAAAGGAATTGTTCTCGGGGAGGGTGGTGAGAGCCTGGCACAGGATGCTCAGAGGAGCTGTGGCTGCCCCTGGATCCCTGGACGTGTCCAAGGCCAGGCTGGACAGTGTATGGAGCATCCTGGGACAGTAGAGGGTGTCCCTACCCATGGCAGGGGTGGGACTGGATGAACTTTACAGTCCCATCCAACCCAAACCATTCCTGGATTCTGTGATCAGTGGCATGGGGCAGGATGGCCTTTAAAGCACTGAGGTACACCCAGAGCTCCTGGACTCCTTCAGCAGCTCCTTCCCAAACGTATAAAATTTGTAGAAAATGGGATTTCCAGGCAAGCTTGGGGTCCAGCTTGAGGGTTACTGGGCACTGATGTGGGCAGGGGTCTATGTGGCACCTACAGCTGCTCCATGTGCTCCCAGCACATCATGGATATTTGGGAAGGCAAAGTAGCCTCATGGCAGGAGCTGTGTAGCTTTTAACCCATTTGGGCTCATTTCCACAGGATTAGTCTGTCTGTGACTGCCTCATCTGCCTCATGGATCTAAGAGGAAGAGGCATGAGCAGGACTCAGCAGAGAACAATGATCACTTTACTTCAGCTCTGACCCTATTTACCCAAATCTCCTGTGCACTGAAATCAGCCACCCCCTGCCCCCACTCGAGGTGATGTCTCTACTCACACAGCCCAATTACTCCTCTGCAATCTCTGTCTCCTGGTGCACAACCACTTTGGTCACCGACATGTCTGGGTGCTGCTCCTTAGCAGCCTTGATCGCCTGTGCCAGGACCTGAGGGACAGCACGGAGAGCAAATGTTAGAGCACGTCAGAGTGTCAGAGCATGGCACCCACCAAGGACACAAGAGCCTTCTTCTAACTCCAGAGTGTAAAAAAGAAAAGTAGATGCACTTGATAGAATTATAGGAAAATTACAATTGTGAGTTGGGAGGGACCCACAGGAACCATCCAGTCCAGCCCCTGGCCCTGCCCAGAGCCCCCAGCAAGCCCAGCCTGGGCATCCCTGGAGCTCTGGCAGCCTCGGGGCCGTGCCCATTGCCTGGGCAGCCTGGGCAGTGCCAGCACCCTCTGGGGGAAGAGCCTTGCCCTGAGCTCCAGCCCTAACCTCCTCCATCACAGGGAGCAGAGGTCGGAGCTGCAGCCCCTGCTGAGCATTGCCCTCAGTGTCCTCTGCTCCAGCTGAACACAGCGAGTGCCCCCAGCCACCCCCTGCATGGCCCTTCCTGACCCTTCACCATCTCCAGAGCTTCCTTTGGAATCTCTCTTAATTGTTTTAGGTCTTAAATTGTGGTGCCCAACACTGCCCCCAGGACTTCAGCCACACACTTTGGTGACTTTTAGTGCTACTACATTATCTCTGAAAGGAAAAGCACTGCTTGAAGAATACCTCCATCTCTCCGCTGCCCCATGGCAGAAAATGGATGAGAGCATTTAAGCATAACCTGCTTATTCTTCCAGCAAGTGTGATAGGCACATCTCAGACATTTTGTGGTGGAGTTAATAAACTAGATCTTGTCATAAGAATATTTTCCACCCCCATGATACTTGCGTCTAAATTTAAATTCAAAGTATAATTCTCTGATGACAAAATCATCACTTCCAACACATGCAAGAGGCCAACGAGGCTGAGTCATCAGAAAGGTTTCATATAAAGCCAAAGATATGCTACAGAGGTGCTGAGTGCTCTGAAATTACTTCTGGCACTACGAAATAGCAATAGTGCTTCAAAGTTATGGGAAAAGGAATGCAGATCAGCCAGATGTCACGGAAAACTTTTATTTCACATTTTTATGGATCTTTTAAAAAAGCCTACAAAACTGTCCGAAACAATCCTGGAATCAAAACTTTGCTGCTCATCAGTTTCAGAACAGAATTCAGCTTTCCTGGCTCAGATGCTTGATGTCAAAAGGAATTTATTACTGATACAGAATCATGGAATGGCTTGGTTGGAAATGGATCTAAACCCTCATCACATTCCACCCCCTGCCATGGGCAGGGACATCTTCCACTAGACTAGGCTGCTTTAAGCCCTGTCCAACCTGGCCTTGAACATTTACAGGGGTAGAGCAGCCACAATTTATAAAAACATGAACTTTCATCTCTACCCCAGTAAAATTTCCCTGGTTCCTTTTTGGGTGACACTGTCTTTGAACAGGCAGCCTGACTGATTTTTGCCAGCTCTGGGAAATACTTTTGGATCATATCCATACTCCTACCTGGTCATGGTCTACATCTGCATCTCCCGTGATGACAATCCTCTTCTCAATCCGTGTCTCTGAAATGCCACCTTTCACAGTCTAGAGCAGAAGGAAAAGCTGCTGTTAGTGTAAAAGTGCAGAGGCGTTTGAGCTCACTGGGGCTGCCTGTCTAAAGATGGTATCCAAAAATAGTGTCACCAAATTGTACCTGGCATTAGAGTCACAGGGGAAACTGCTGCTGCTCAAGGAAAAACTGTCAAAGAGTTATTTTTTTATAGCTGAGCCAGGGAAGAGCTTCTCCTCACAGGACAGCTCTTCATGCTGTCCCCCACAGGACAGTCAGAGTCCATGTCCAGACTGTGCTGCAATTAATGCACAATCCACAGATTTAACACAGGCAAGACTGAACCCTTCATGCTTTGCTCCATGTACTAATCATGTATTTGAAAGGACCTTCCAAAAACTTTTTTCCTCTCACTCATCCCTGCTCATCTCTCCATCAGGCTGTTGGTTGAATTGGTGTTTTGTGGTGCTCCCTGGTGTTACCTTGGTGATCTGGGTGGTGGTGGTACTGCTGGTGGTTTCTGAAGTGATGGTCTGGGCAGTCAGCAGGATGCCAGGGTCTAAATCCCCATTGCCACCATCTGTCTGTGGGACACAAGAACAGGCCATCAGCCCCTGAGCAGTGGGGACAGAAGCAAAGACTCC